>NW_021319682.1:7221305-7244976 GCF_001605985.2 Dendrobium catenatum | reverse complement strand
ATCTACAAACCCATCTGCCTTCCAAAATTTACCCCGGAACTTAGTTCGTTAAAACTCCCTCGCCGAATAAGAAAAGCGAGTGGAGGCCGGGGCCGAATTTTCGGAGCCCACAACGACTTTCTTATTACTTTTTAAAATAACTTTTTAATACAAAAATTTTAATTTATATATTAAAAAGTTGCTTCAAGAAGCAGTAGGAAAGCCGTCCCAAACGAAACCTAAATAAAATGTCACTTATAATCATAATGGATTATTTCATTAATGTGCTCCCTATAAAAACCAAAACAGTAACTGAAGTAATAGATACTTTTATAACAACTACCAGCAAACGAACTAACGAAAGACAGTTATCCTCGTCTATCTTGAAAGTATCACTATATGAATAAAAGCTTCTAGTGCATGTGCAAGAGTGCATGTAAAATTACAATATTCGTTATCTGCAGTAAACCTGCATATTTTTTATCATTGCAAGAGAATTAAGTGACGATTCTGTTAACTAAATGGAAACTTAAATGAGTAGGTACGTGCAGAAAAATATTTTTCCAATAACTTACACCGCAAGCCGTGCGCATCACCGAAAACTCTGCCTTAGTCACAGGTAAAGTAAAGCGCTCATTTGTTTTCTGAACAGCATTCATGACAGCTGCATGACAAATAACAGCAAAAGCTGAAACGTTTTAGCAGCTTGCGGAAAATCTTTTTAAAAAATCTATTCAAATAGAGGACAAAAATATGATATCCAAAACAAATCAGCAAAAACAATTTAGCCTCATACGCTAGATAAAAAAAAGGCTATTTTCAATGGAAATTAGTCATCAAAACAAATCACCACCATAGCCTCATCTTTTAGCTTTTTGAGGTCTACTTATAAATCTTCATTTCTCATCCATTCCCAATAAGCATTATATGAAATGTTAAACCTATCATTCACAAATCATTTTAAACAATTTATATTCCTTCATAACTAATGTTATCTACCAATCTAATAGAGCATTTCTATCTTTCATTTTATATTTCTAAATAGTCTAAATTTATTTTCAATTATCTCATCTATAATAGATGTCATCGTAACATTCTCTCTTATATAGTAATTTATTAATTTATCCTTCTAATTTTATCATACATCTATTTAAGAATCAGATTTCCATCATGCCCAACTTAACTTTTACTTCCCAACACTTTGTCTAATTGTAGTATTATAAAATTTACCTTTAGATCACAATGATATCCTTTTCTCCCATAATATAATGGAGGCACTTCTTCATTTTAACTATTCAAATTTAACTCTAGCCGTTACATCATCATTCTTCTATATAATTTAAGAAGGATATTGAAATCCATCACACCAAGATATCACTTGTTATAAAAATAAAAAAAAATTGATGATTGATAATACAACATGAACTAAGATTACATTATTGTATGTGAATTTTGTTGTATTAATTTTTAAGTCATTTTTTTCTAAACAATTTATTGATTAGTCATCAAAGCTAGAATTTCACTCAAATAATTCAGCCAACATTCCCTGATGTACCAGAGTATACTAGCATTTCATACTATCTTAAGTTTCATAGTAAATGAAAAGAGAAGACTGAAAACTTCATTGGCACGAATAACTTTTCTAAGAATGCACAATTTCAGGATATGTCCCTATCTAAATATATAAGCTGCATGCCCCATAATTTTAATCTGAGATCGTTTATAGCTAATTCTAAGAAAGCCAGCATATCAGCCCAAACTGAGTAGCTTGGCTTTATGAATGCTTCTCTGAAATCTATTTGATGTTAACTTTTGTTGAACTGAATAATACATGACATTTCCTAGTCATATTAGCATGGGCTAACCATTTTTCCCACTAGCTGTTAACAGAAATCATCTCCTACGCACATATTCCACTTTGTTGGCAAAAATCCTCACAACATTCTCCAATAAATTCATCAAAATTAAATCTTAATTGGACTATAATTACATTAAATCAGTATCATAATCAATTTAGAAATTACTTATTTTATTAATTACTAAATTATTATATATAATTAATCTATTCAATCACTAATTAATCCATAGGAGGAAGGAAGGATAAAGTAAACTGAGAGGTTATAAGCTTTTGTTCTTTCATTAAAGCAAGAGTAATTTGGATATTATTAAATTTTACCTGTACTAACTCGTATCACTCCTATTTCTGCTGATTTAGGGAGAAAACAAATCCTCATCATTGAGGAAAACTTTCATCCCATCTCCCTCGTCATCTGATTTGACAATTTCAATAAAAAAAAGTGACCTCTGAAATATACCTTTTTTGTAATTACCAACTTTGAATACTTCTGTATGATCAAATTTCTTCTAAATATTTAGTCCTCTGAAATATACCTCCAACACTTGTCTCAATATGAAAACCTTCTGCTATTCCAAAAAATATAATATTTTAAATAAGTATTACAATCTATGATGCACCTACACTCTGCTTAAAGAGGGTATGCAGTGTCGGACACGTGTCGGAGACGAACACGCGTCCGACACTGCATGGACACGTGTCTGGCACGGCATTGGAGTGTCGCAATTTAAAAAATCAAAATTAAAACCAAACACACGTGTCTGGTTATTAAATAATAAAATCATCTGATTCATTCTATTTAGCCTTTTCCGCGAACGAGAAGCCCTATTTTCTGATCCACGAAAGAAATCCTCTAGGGCGGACCGGGCGAGCTCGCAGCCGACGCCAAACGGAGCCCGTTGCCTTCGCCTCCCATTCCTTCGTCATTTATGCTCGAGCCGAGGCCAAGCCGAGCTCGTCTTTCCCATTCCTTCATTCCTGCGTGATTTCTGCGGTCAGCCGAGGCAAAGTTCGCAATCAACGCCAAACAAAGCACCTTCTGCGCGCAAGAGAGTCAAGACATGTAAGTGGATTTCACCATTTCTTCTCTTCATTATTGAAAAAGCTAATGTACATGCTCGGTACCGCTAGGTGTCGCTAGATACATGCTCGGTACGGAGCATGTACACTGCTCAGACATGCTTGGTACTGCTCGGTACATGCTCGGTACTGCTCGGTACATGCTCGGTACCGCTCAGTACTGCTCGGTACCGCTCAGTACATGCTCGATACATGCTCGGTACTGTCGGTACCGCTTTGTATCTTTCCATACAAATAACTTACGAACTTTAAAAACAAGCAGGTCGAACCCCGCCAAGGAGCAACATCCCCTTGAACCCCCAACAGACTGGTATATTGTTGTATTCATATTGTCTTATTATTATAATATTTTGATTCCACTTCATATCAATTTAACTTGATGTATTCTTAAGTATGATTGGTTTCTTACACCAATGTATTTTAAGCAAGATGAACTCTGCTACTGGCGGGAGTGGATTAGGTGAAGGTTCAAAAGAGCCATCTGTAGAAACTGATAAGCCGTTATGGATTCATGTTACAAAGTTAGGAAAAATATTTGAAGGAGGGAATGTGTCATTCAAATGCAATTATTGTGATGACACCTACAAAGGATCTTATTCTAGGATGAAAACATATCTACTTAAGATTTCTGGCCATGAAATTAAAATGCGTCCTAAGATTACTACATCGCAGTTGATTGAATTGAACAGACAAGTTGATGAAGCTGAATCTATGATCAAAAGGACACTCTCTAAAGAGATACCTTTGCCATCTACTTATGGATCATCCCACACTTCTTCCTCATCTGTGAGAGTTGATCAAGCTTTATCATTTAGAAGTGAAGGATATGAAACAAAGAAAAGAAAAGGAACTGCTAGTAGTCCTCTAGAGAAGGCTTTTAATTTGCAACAGCGAGAGGAATTGGATGGTGAAATAGCAAGGATGTTTTTTTCAGCAAGACTTCCTTTCAACCTTGCAAGGAATCCTCATTATAAAAATACATTCATTTTTGCGTGTAACAACAATCTTGCAGGATATGTTTCACTTGGCTATAATGCATTAAGAACAAAATTATTGAAAAGGGAAAAAACACATATTAAGACATTGCTTGAACCAACAAAAGGAGTGTGAAAAGAAAAAGGCGTTAGTTTGATGAGTAATGGTTGGACAGATCCACAAAGAAGACCCCTTATTAATTTCATGGTCGTTACAGAGAATTACCCAATGTTCATTAAAGCTGTGAATTATAAAGGAGAATACAAGGATAAACATTTCATTGCCAATTTGATTAAATAGGTGATAGTCATGATTGGGCCTTCAAATGTTGTGCAGGTTATTACAGATAATGCACCAGTGTGTAGAGCTGCAGGATTATTGGTGGATCAAACTTATTCCCATATATTTTGGACACCCTGTATTGTACACACTTTAAATCTTGCTCTAAAAAATATTTGTGCAGCAAAGAATACAGAGGCTAATGAAATCATCTATGTTGAATGTCATTTGATAACAATGATTGCAGATGATGCTGTTCTGATCAGAAATTTTATTATGAATCATTCGATGAGACTTTCAATGTTTAATGATTTCTCCCACTTGAGAATGTTAGTTGTTGCTGAAACTTATTTTGACTCTGTAATAATCATGTTGAGAAGATTCAAATAAATTAAAAATGCTCTTTAATCTATAGTGATTAGTGAGAAGTGGTCTTGTTAGCGAGAAGATGATGTTGGGAAGGCAAAGTATGTTAAAGAAAATGTCTTAGATGATTTGTGGTGGGATAATGTAAACTACATTTTGGCTTTTACTGATCCAATTTATGATATGTTGAGAGAGGCTAACACAGATAAATCATGCCTACATTTGATTTATGAGATGTGGGACTCTATGTTAGCAAAAGTGAAAGAAATTATAAACAGACATGAAATAAAATCGCATGAAGAAGACTAAAGTTTTTGGAGCGTTGTCTATACCATTCTTGAAGATAGATTGAGCAAAAGCAACACACTTCTGCATTGTTTGACTCATTCATTAAATCCAAGGTACATTTGTATTCATCTTTTAAATTAATTTAAATTTCTTGGTAAATGAACATATAGTTTTGTATGCTTTATATTATTTGAAGGTATTCAAGTAAAGAATGACTTCAAGAAGACCCTCAACATGTCTCACCACAAAAAAATTTAGAAATTTCAAATATGAGAAAAATATGCCTGAAAAGATATTTCCCAAATGAGGAGAAGAAAAATTAATATAGAACTTGCAAAGTTCTTTGGATATTTAGAGGATTTTGGTGATCAAGAATCTTTGGTTGATAAATGGATGATGGATCCAAAAATATGGTGGTTGATTCATGGAGCTTCATTACCGATTCTTCAAACAGCAGCAATAAAACTTCTTGGTCAAGTATCATCCTCTTCCTGTTGCGAGAGAAATTGGAGCACATACTAATTTATTCAATCAATGAAGAGGAATAAAATAATTCCACAATGTGCTGAAGATTTAGTTTATGTGCATACAAATATTCATCTTCTATCAAGAAAAATCCCACTTCATATGACAGGTGATAACAAGATGTGGGATGTTGCTGGAGATGGATTCGAGTGCCTTTAATAGATATCTGGTTCAATGAACCAAATAGTTCTGATTCTTATAAAGGCCCAAAGTCCAATTCAAAGGATGAGCCAAATCTGATGGGTATTTCAACAAAGTTAACAAAGAAGCCTCAACAAAGTAAACAATACAGCTTCAAAATGGGTAATCACTGAAAAGCCTATTTGAAACATTAAAGAAAATTTCCCATGTGATGAAGATAACACTCAAAAAGAGGTGTTTGATCTCACTAAGTAAGAAAAATTAAATGAATATGTAAAAACATTAACTTCATTATCTAGAAGTATAGTAGAAGAGTTAAATGTATGTGTTGCACCAAAATTAGAATGTGGGAAAGAAGCATGTCTTTTATAGTGTACCTCAATACTCAAGTTTAAAAGTGGGTGTAGAACTTAAGGACATTTCTTTAAATGAAATGGTGGAACTCCCATTTGATTTATATCCCACTTGTGTCAAAAAATTAATCAAAAGAGGTTTAACTCCTTTTATATGGTCCAAGGGCAAACCTAAAAATTTTAAAAATCTATAGAATTCAAAATGCAAAGTAAAGAAAAATAGATATTTTGTTGGCTTTGGTATTACCAGACCAATAAATGATGATGAATATTATTTGGTTATCACCAATAATTTTGAGGTTGATATGATTTTTACGGAGACCTCTAACGTTGTTGGGAGGTCGTGTTTAGAGACTACCAACGATCTTGATTATCTTCAAATTAGGGATGCACCTCTCGAGTTTGAAGAATAGATCAAATCAACAATAGATGAACTTAAAGAAATTAATTTAGATACTGAAGAAAATCTGCACCCTACTTTCATAAGTGTGTTGTTAAATGAAACTGATGTCAATGGAATGGTACCATTGTTTAAAATTGTGCAATGTGAGGCTCGCCTTGAGGCCTGCCTTAGCACAATTTCAGTGAAAAACGCCTCGAGGTTTGCACCTCAAGCATTTTTCATGAGGCTTACGCCTCATCTTTAGTTGAGGCCCTCCTTGAGGCGTACCTTGCCTCGCTGGCATGAGGCATACGCCTCGTTCTATTTATGTATATTTTTTTAATTAAAACTTAGCTAAATCCTATACAAAAGCCCAAAAAAATCATGCCCTATTGTGCTCCAAAGCCGCAACAACTTCCTCTCAATAACCTCGACCTCCAGCTCGCCGCCGCTGGAGATCACTTGAAATCCGCACGCTACCACCATCTCCTTTAAAATTGAAGTATTACTCTTATTTTATGTTGATGACAAACATTGACAAACATTTATGAAAGAGCAAGATTGTTGAAGTAAATAAAGAAGTAGATTGGGAGGTATTGAACGCTATAGGATGAGGAAAGGGAGAAGCCAATTTGTTATGAAGACTCAAATAAAAATCTCCTTAGTAATGATAGTGCAGATAATTTATGAGTTGTTGTCAATTGTTTTAGCATTCTTTAGTAATTAAATGTTGATGAGTAGGGAACTAAGAAAGAAGAAATTTAGAACTAAACTTAATGCTATATGATACGTTTATTCAATTAATATATTTTATGTTATTTTTCTCATATAATATTTGAATTTTAATTCTATTTCACATGATTTATTACTTACCACTTTATATTTTGTGTAAATTTTTTGTTTTATAGGCATGCAAATTTGTTACTTAATAGTTCAATAGAAAATTAATATGTCATTCTTTAACATATTATTTAAGTATTATATAAAAAATCAATTTTAACTTTAATTTTTTACTTTACGCAATTTTTAGATTTTGAGGCTTACGCCTCAAAATGCCTTGAGGCTTACACCTCGCCTCATGAATGAAAAATGCCTCAATCCTAATTGCGCAATTTTAAACCTTGTATGGTACAACTCTTAAAAGAGTTCAAGGACTATTTTGCCTAGAGTTATAATGAAATATTAGGATTACATCCAAACATAGCAGCCCATAAACTTGTCATTCAACCAAATGTTGTTCCAATCAAATAAGCTCCTAGAAGAATACGTTTGAAAATTAAATAATTAATTAAATAAGTTAAAAAATTAATTTAAGCTGGCCTTATTTGAGAGGAAAAAATACCACTCCTAGTTGGTTAGCATTGTGCATGTTAAGAAAAAGAACATACAGATTCGCGTATACATTAATTTTCGAGACTTGAATAAAGCATATCCTAAAGATGAGTTCTCATTACCTATACCCGAGCTTATGATTGACATTGTTTCTTCTCACAATCTCTTTCTTTTATGGATGGATCCTCGGGGTACAACCAAATAAAAATGGCCCCCGAAGGATGAGAATATATTGTTTTTAATACACCTATTGAAATATACAATTATAAGGTCATGCCTTTTGGCCTAAAAAATACTTTTGCAACTTACAAGTGCATAATGACTAGATTATTCGATGAAATCATTTATGACAGTTGAATGTTACATTGATGATCTCGTGGTCAAAAGTAAAGAAAAAGAAGATCACCTGTATGACTTAAGAGTTATATTTGAATGACTTCGTCGGTACGACCTCAAGATGAATCCTTTGAAGTGCGCCTTTGGGTTAACTTCAAGAGAATTTATTGGGTTTGTTGTTCGATGTCGTGACATTGAAATTGACTCTACTAAAATTAAGACGATATTAGAAATGAAAAGTTCTAAGAGTCTTACTCAGCTAAGAACTTTTCAAGGTAGGTTGACATATCTAAGACACTTCATATCTACTTTATCCGATAGATGTCAATCCTTTGCAGCTCTTTCAAAGAAGGATTTTTTATTTTTATTGAAATGATACCTGTCAAAAAGCTTTCGATAGTGTAAAACGCTATCTCATGTCCCCGCCAGGCTTAGCTGCTCCTATTCAAGGGAGGCCATTAATTATCTACATTGCAACATCAGATGAATCTCTTGGAGCTCTATTAGCACAAAGTAACAATGAGAGAAGAAAATGCTTTATACTACTTAAGCAGACATATAATTCCTATAGAAATGAACTATTCATCCATTGAAAAGCATTGCCTATGCCTTATCTTCATTATTCAAAAGCTTAGGTATTATATGCTATCTCATAAAGTCAATATGATCCCCAAGATTAATCCTCTTCAGTACCTCATGCCCCGTCCAATATTGACAGAACGTTTGGCTAGATGGGCCATTATACTACTTTAATTTGATATCACTTTCATTTCCCAGCGTGCTGTGAAGGGATAAGCGCTTATTGACCTCCTAGCGGCACATCCTAAATCGACGGAATCTCCTTTAAATAATGATCTGCCAGACAAACAGATAATGAATTTGGATGACTATGACGGACCCGTTTGGGAGTTATATTTTGATGGTGCAAGCTCTTTCCAAAGAGGTTCTGAACCATAATGTATTCTCCCAGACAAAGCTGGAGTTGGTTTGGTATTTATAATACCTGATAAAGTTATATTACAATATTCTTGCAATTTATCAGACCCTTATATAAATAAGGAGGCAGAATATGAAGCTCTGATAATTGGTTTAGAATTGACAATGTCAATGGAAATTAAAAACATCAAAATTTACGGTGATTCACAATTGATAATTAATCAAATTGGGGGAACCTATAAAGTTTTAAAACTCAACTTGCTTAATTATCACTCATATGCCATGAAACTTTTTTACCAAATTTCTAATGCAACTTTGTTTTGAATACCGCGTGGCAAAAAGCTACGACGGACGTTCTCGCAAAGCTTGCTAAGAAAATGTCATATCCTAAAAATGAGTCCAAATAAATGTTTAAAATCGCCAAATTTTCTCCTATTGACTTTCAAAATGTAAATGAAGCTTCTTCCTCAGGTGGATTTTCATTTGTGGTAGATGATGATGATGATTGGCACCAACCTTTTATTAAATATCTCCAAAATGGTAAACTCCCAAATGAGAAGTCTATCGCTCATCAAATAAAGAAGAGAGCATTGTCTTTTCATTAATTAATAATACCTTGTATCGATGGTCATTTGGCCAAATGTGGTTGTGATGCATTGTAAGATTGAAGAATACAAGATAATGGCCAAGGTATATGCAGGATTATACAACGCCCATTAATCGGGACAAATGAAACTAAAAATTAAAAAGCTTGGGTACGATTGGCCTTCAATGATTAAAGATTGTGTTAAAATAGCACGATGATATCATCAATGCTAAGTAAATTTGGTAGTTTTGCATCAACCGACAAATGTTTTGCATCCAATAATAGCCTTTTGGCCCCTTAAAAGCTAGGAACTGGCATTGTTGGGTCTATTGATCCTCCTTCCAAGAGTCATTGATTTATTCTTGCTGCGACTAATTAATTCTCAATGCGGGCTAAAGCTATGCCACTAAGATGTCAAAACTAGCCATGTACTGCAATTTTTGAAGGACCATGTCATATACAGATTTGGTGTTCCACATCGAATCATATCCACTAATGGCCCTACTTTCAAAAGTACTAAACTTAATCAATTTGTTAACAAACATAATATTGATTGGAGGTACAATAAAATATAATACCCTTGAGTTAATATATTGGTTGAAGCATTTAACAAGACATTAGTTCAATTACTAAAGAAGAATTTAGACGAGAACGAAAAATAATGGCATGAAAAGTTAGTTGAAGTGTTGTGAGCCTATCAAATCACATATAGAACTCCAACACAGGCTACTCTGTTTGCTTTAGTCTACAGAGCGGAGGCTATTCTCCCTTCATAGGTATAGCTCCTGTCTCTCAGAATTGCAATCAACAATGAAATTACAAGTGTGAATAGAATGCCCAACTGAGGTTGGAAAGACTTAATGATTTATAAGAGAAGCATTTACATGCTCAATAGAACCTCAAGTTGTACAAAACTCGTAGGGCTCAAGCTCAAGAGAAATTGGTTCGCCCTAGGACTTTCAAAGTCAGTGATTTAGTCCAAGTTCTTCACAGACCGATTCTAGCTCAACGTAAAATTAGTGACAAGTTCGAGCCTACTTGGGAGGGCACCTTTGTGGTAAAAAAGCCTATCAAGGTAGATCTTACCAACAAAATGATTGCATTGGTGAACGTCCTATGTTGCTTATCAATAGGCGCTACCTAAAGAAATATTACAATCGATTGTATTTCATATTTCAAATTCAATGAAAGAATATTTCTTCCAAATAGAAATGTTCTTTTAATTCAGTTGGGCTAGGTCCGGATTACCAAAACCTAGGTCTAAAAATTTCAAATCTTTCATCATTCCCCAAAAAGGAAATCAAATTCATCTTCTCCAAATGAAAGTCAATCAATCTTTTATTTCTCCAAAAGAAAGTCAAATTTAAATCTTAGTACCAAATATTAAGTGTAGACATCCTCAAATAGGAGTCTTCTTAGCAATTTATGAGTTTAGGTAGAATCTAAACCTTCTAAGATCTCTCCTAGCTCATTCTTTTATATCATGTTCTACCCAAATTGAACATCGATAAATTTATCCAAATCTAGACTTTTAGTGGTTACCAAAATGCCCTTTAGTCTTCCCAAATATTAAGATTTATATATCCAAAATAGGTGACCTTACACCAAATATCATCAAGGTTTAAGTAGTAGCCAAAATGCACTTAGCCTTAGCCTTTTTGAATTTTATCTTACCCAAATAAGATAAACTCTACCTCTAATTTGTAGCCCAAAAAACCTTTTAAAGTTTTTCAATAGGTGCCAAATGCCTTTTGAAATCTTTAAGAAATATCAAATGTTCCTAAACCCTTTTCATTTGAAATTTGATAACCAAAATATCCTTGAAAACCTTATTGGTAGTATCCAAAATATCTCAAAATCTTTAGGAGATAGCAAAATATTCCTAAAACCTTTTTAGAGACACCAAACGTCCCTAAATTCTTCTCCAAGTGATAGCCAAAATGCCCTTGGACTTGTTGATGGTTGTCAAAATACCCCTCTAACCATTTAGGTGATAGAAAAAATATCTCTAAAGCCCTTTTAGAAGTTGCCAAATTTCTTCTAACTAAACCAAAATCTTTCTAGAGCTACCAAATATCCCTAGAAATCTCCTTTAGAAGCTATCAAAATACTTCTAATCAATCCAAAACCTTCCTAGAGGTCTCTTTAGAAGTTCCCAAATGTTTCTAAACTTCTCTTCCAAGAATAATCTAAAACTCTTCCCTTAAGGTGATAGATAGAAATCACCTTAGCCTTTTAGATCTTGTCTATTTCAAACTTAGGCATTCATAGATCTCTCTTTCTCTTTCAAATCATACCCTATTTGGTTTAGAAGATCTTGTTTGATCACTATTGGTTAATGCTACTGTGTGTGGCGTACTTCTATTCGTTAACCACACATATTGGGGGTCCTTTTATTGACGCATTTTTCGCACCGACTCGACTAAATCAGACCTGATCGGATTTAAAAGAACCCAATTAGCTAAACTGGATCTCGTCAAACCCAATTCGATTCGTACACAAATTCGATCAAATTAAGCTCAATTTTATCTAATTAAAACCAAATTGATCATGATCAACACAAATCGGTCCAAATCAAACACAATTTAGCCTCGTTGAACCAAATTCAATGCAATTCGACGACGATTCAAATTCAATTTCGCAAAATTGACTTGAACGGACCCAATCGAACCTAAATTGACTCAAATCAATCCAATTTGTGCCCAATTTCAGCCCAATTGGCCCAATTTATGTTCAATTTAATCCCAATTAGGTTAAATTGACTTTTTGGCCATTTTTAATAATTTCCCAAATCTAAAAATCAAATCCAATTGCTCCAATTGAATTCAAAACTACTACAGGGTCCTTTCCTGTTGAATCACATTTGATTTCAGTGATTGCTGCAGGATACCTCAGCAAATAATCTAATCGAGTGGGATTTTCCTCGTTCATGCATTGCGAGAGAAGAAAAGGTTGTAGGGGAAGCATTCAGTGAGTCTAGAATTTGTGAATCCCAAACAGAGTGAGATAGAGGGATGGGATTCTTGCATTCGTCTGCACCTAACCGAGAGGGAGTTCACAAGAGGGGAGGCCTTTCCTCCCGTCATGTGCGATCCATCCGGTCATCCTGAGCCCAAAGAGGAGTCCGTCTATGCCTGTGCTCGGCAGATTCGTGTGTACGGACCGAGAGGAAGGGTTGGCTTTGGTTCCTCTTCCTATGCGTGAGTGAGGAAGGGCCTAGCCGAGCAGGAGCTCTGCTCCGTTCATGTGTCTGGAGGAGTCGAGCGAAGCAAGGCCTTCCGCGTGCCTCTCTAGGTCTAGCTGAGCGGGGGTTCAGCTGCTGAGTGTCGGGTGTCTAGCTGTCGCCACCTTCTTCTCCTATGAACTGAGAAGAAGCCGCCCTTTGTTCGCTACTACTGTTTGCTCACTATAGAAGCTTCCTCGCAAATCATCTTTGGCGACCTCTTAATGGTGAAATCAGCACCTAGAAGCAGTCCAAACAATGAAGACAACATTTAAAGCATCTCGGACAGTAGATTTCTCCTTCCTTGCGGTCGTTTCTCGCCTTTGCAAGACGAGGGGAGTGTGGTTGACGCCGTGAATACCAGGTGAGGTAAAATCCTTTAAAAACTAGGCAAAATCTAGATCTTCAAGCTCTTTGGTTGAATGTATGATACTTCCCAAGCCATAGTTCCCTTAGAAATCTTGATTTTTGCTTCCCCAAAACCCAAATAAAGCCTTATGCTTGCTATCCGCTTTGCCAAATGGCAGAAATCCGGAGATTTTTGCTTATTTACTCTCATGTGAGAGTCCGAGGAGAGAACCCACGTGCGTAGGGTGCTTGGATTGGTATCCTACACATCCAAATGCATGATTTCATATTCATGTTGCATCTTCAACATCGCCTATAACTAGACCGTAGTTTAGTTTAACTCATTTGATCCAAAATCAATTCTTATTGTCCATGGGCTGCTTGTTGTTCTCAATTTGGAGATGCTTGCTGCTCACGGATTGGGCCTTGGCTACTTGGTATTAAGGAAAAAATTTTAGATTTACTTGATGTTAGCTCATTAATGATTGAGATGAAGTTTAGCTCAATGATTGGGGAATAAATGCATTTCCTAGCTCATTAAATCATAAAGGTATTGATGCAAGCCAAAATTTGGGAAGGGCCCCCAAATTTTTGCAAGCAAAACAAACACTTCCAAGGAGATATAAATAACACAAAATACTCAAAAACTTGACAAAATAAGAAACAACACAACTTTTTATAATAAAAAGGATTCTTACAACTCATGACACTTAAACAACTTACAAACTTTGACATAACATTAAACACCTAAAGTTGCATTTTATCCGTTGCTTTGAGAAGAAAGATACAGGTGACGTGGTCACTTGCGGAGAGATGAACAAGATAAGAGGTCGAAACAAAGGAGGAGAAGCTCGCAAGCTTTCCTAGACAAAGAGAGGAATGGAACAAGCTCGCAAGCTTTTCCACGACAAAACCCGCAGATTTAGGCTTCCAAAAATCACATCATAACCAACCCCCAAAAACTCTAAAACAGCCACAAATATCTCTTATATATAGATAAAGAAAGGGGAGTCAAACAGCCACCATACCACAAATTAATCCCATTTAATCATGGAAATGAAAGGCCAAAAGAAACCATAACAACAGCGGAAAAACTACTAAAAAATCAGGCCAAATACATCCACAAACAGCCCACAAAAAACTGCACAGAACATAGGTGGAAATAGCTACGGGAAACCAGCCAGGAGTCACGGGAAGCCCAGCCAGCAAGGGACCCCAAGAGCCAGCACATGAAACAGGACGGCACTTCACAGGAAAATAGCCAGGAGATAAAACTGAGAGGGAGTGACCACGAGAACAGCAACAGCCAGCAGAAACCGAAAACAAAAAGGGGAAGTCACGGTACAGGAATCCAAAAAACCATCTTTAATTAACTACAACACACTAAATACGAAGCACCAAGCTAAATGGGCCTAACCCATTTAGTTAATTTCAGCCCAACTTTTAATTGCTCAAATATGGGTATGGCTTACCTGCATCAATTCTCCTCCGGTTGAAAAAACTCATCTCCTGATGAAGCTTGAGTTTGCTTTGAATATTGACCTGAGGTTTCCAAAGGCTGATTGCATTGGCTATGACTCATGACTCAAAAACAAAAATTGCATGACAACTAACATGTCACCAAAACCTAAGATATACTAACTTGCTCTGATACCAAATTGATGCAAGAAAAAATTTGAGAAAAAGCCCCAAATTTTTGCTAGCAAAAACTAAACCTTTCTAGGAATAGAAAATTATAAAGATTGTCCCAAAATAGACAAATTAAACAAAAACAAACTTATATAATATAAAAGACGCTTACAAACGACGCTTACAAACTTTGACGATATAACTCCTAAAATTGCATTTCATCGAGAAGAATGATTCATGTAGAGTCGAACTTGCGGATAGAAGAAGATGTTAGAAGCCGAGATGAAGGAGGACAAGCTCGCAAGCTTTCCTAGGAGGAGGAAGAAGAGAAGTTCGACAAAGCTCACAAGCTTTTCCAAACAATAAACCCGCAGGTTTTGACTTCCAAAAATTGCATCATAACATCCTCTTTTAAAACAGCCACAAACTCTCTATATATAGGCACAAAAGGGGAGTCAAACAGCCACCTAAAAGTTCATTTAAAACTAATTAACTAAGGGGAAGAGGAAGGGCAAAAGGCTGTCCAAATTCTGTCCAAAAACAGCTCCCAAAATGCTAGCAATAATTATAGAACAGCCAGCAGAATTTCTGCACAGAAAACAGAGAAACAGCCCACGGAAAACCCCACCAGCAGCCATGGGAAACCAGCCAGCAAGGGACCCGAAGAGCCAGCATAGGAGACAAGGCAGCAGTTCACGAGAAAGACAGCCAGGAGGGAAAAACCGAGAGGGAAGGCAACGGGAACAGCAACAACCAACAGAAACCGAAAAGACAAAGGGAAGGGAAGAGACACAAGTCCACTCCAACATAATGAGCTTGAAATAATAGCATACATTTATGATTTAATGAGCTAAGAAGTGCATTTATTCCCCAATCATTGAGCAAAACTTCAGCACAATCATTAATGAGCTAACATCAAGTAAAATCCAAAATTTTGACCTCAATACCAAGCAGCCAATGGTCCAATCCATGAGCAGCAAACATCTCCAAACTGAGAACAACAAGCAGCCCATGGACAAGAAGAATTGACCCCCCTTGCCTACATCAGGTATGCTATTATTTCAAGCTCATTATGTTGGAGTGGACTTGTGTCTCTTGCCTTCCCTTTGCCTTTTCGATTTCTGTTGGTTGTTGTTGTTCCCGTGGCCTTTCCTCTCGATTTTCCCCTTCTGGCTGTCTTTCCGTGAATTGCTGCCTTGTCTCCTATGCTAGCTCTTCGGGTCCCTTGCTGGATGGTTTCCCATGGCTGCTGGTGGGGTTTTCCGTGGGTTGTTTCTCTGTTTTCTGTGCAGAAATTCTGCTGGCTATTCTATAATTAATGCTAGCATTTTAGGAGCTGTTTTTGGACAGAATTTGGACAGCCTTTTGCCCTTCCTCTTCCCATTAGTTAATTAGTTTTAAATGAACTTTTAGGTGGTTGTTTGGCTCCCCTTTTGTGGCTATATATAGAGAGTTTGTGGTTGTTTTAAAAGAGGATGATATGTGAGAAATTTTTGGAAGAAAACCAGCGGGTTTTGTTTGGTAGCTTGCGAGTTATGTATTCCTTTCTTCTCTTCCTCTAGGATAACTTGCGGGTTATTCCTTTTTCGTCTTGGCTTCTAACCTCTTCTTCTCTACACAAGTTCCACTCCATCTGTATCCTTCTTCTCAAGCAAGGAAATGCAAGTTTAGGTGTCTTGATTGTGTCATTTGTAAGTATCAAAGTTTGTAAGTCATTTTATTTTATAAAGAGATTGTTTTTGGTTTGTCTTGTCGTATTTTGCCTAGTTTTGAGTAATTTGTGTATTTTCTATTACCTAGGAAAGTTTAGCTTTTGCTTGCAAAAATTTGGGGTCCTTCCCAAATTTTTGCTCGCATCAATTTGGTATTAGAGCGGGATAGAAAATCCTGGTTTGTTGTGTGAGTCTTGTTATCAAGTGATTTAAATTTTGTTGAGTCTTTTTTTTAGAAAAATGGAAAATCACAAAAATAGTGATCCAGTGGAAGAATGCAAGCCAGAAGATCTTGAAGTCCCTCTTTCGATGGACAGACGGGTTCCAACATAAGGTGATTCGACAGATCCCCTACAGAATGAGCTATACAAGCTCCAAGTGAAGATGCATTTGTGTACGGAGCAGTACATGAAAAAAAAAATAACTTTTACAAGAACAATTCAAGAAAGAGCAAGAAGAAATCCTAAAGAAATATGCGGCAAAGATTGAAGAATTGGATTCAGAGTCTACATCTCATAAAGAAAAATTCAAAGCTTCCTCATCAGGAGATGAGCCTTTTTAAGTGGGGGAGAATCTGATGTAGGCAAGGGGGGTCAATTCTTCTTGTCCATGGGCTGCTTGTTGTTCTCAGTTTGGAGATGTTTGTTGCTCACGGATTGGACCTTGGCTGCTTGGTATTGAGGTCAAAATTCTGGATTTTACTTGATGTTAGCTCATTAATAATTCAGCTGAAGTTTAGCTTAATGATTGGGTAATAAATGCAATTCCTATCTCATTAAATCATAAAGGTATGCTATTATTTCAAGCTTATTATGTTGGAGTGGACTTGTGTCACTTCCCTTCCCTTTGTCTTTCCGGTTTCTGTTGGCTGTTGCTATTCTCGTGGCCTTCCCTCTCGGTTTTCCCCTCCTGGCTGTCTTTCCCGTGAACTGCTGCCTTGTCTCCTGTGCTGGCTGTTTGGGTCCCTTGCTGACTGGTTTCCCGTGGCTGCTGGTGGGGTTTTTTGTGGGCTGTTTCTCTGTTTCTGTGCAGAAATTTTGCTGGCTGTTCTATAATTAATGCTAGCATTTTGGGAGCTGTTTTTGGACAGAATTTGGACAGCCTTTCGCCCTTCCTCTTCCCCTTAGTTAATTAGTTTTAAATGAACTTTTAGGTGGCTGTTTAGCTCCCCTTTTGTGCCTATATATTGAGAGTTTGTGGTTGTTTTAAAAGAGGATGATATTTGAGTAATTTTTGTAAGAAAACCTGCCGGTTTTATTTGATAGCTTGCGAGCTATGTATTCCCTTCTTCTCTCCCTCTAGGATAACTTGAGAGTTATTCCTTTTTCATCTTGGCTTCTAACCTCTTCTTCTCTACGCAAGTTCCACTCCACTTGTATCCATCTTCTCAAGCAAGGAAATGCAAGTTTAGGTGTCTTTATTGTGTCGTTTGTAAGTGTTAATGTTTGTAAGTCATTTTATTTTATAAAGAGAAATTGTTTTTGGTTTGTCTTGTCGTATTTTGCCTAGTTTTGAGTAATTTATGTATTTTCTATTACCTAGGAAAGTTTAGCTTTTGCTTGCAAAAAATTTGGGGCCCTTCCTAAATTTTTGCTCGCATCAACGATCAAAACATATACATGTTATGGTCGTTTGTTAACTCATTTACCTAAAGTTTACAAATCTATAAGCATACTCATTTAATTCCTAAAGCAAGTAAGGCAGAGGTGGAATACTCCATGGCTTTCAAAGGTTTATGGATTACATCCCATCATATTTTACTATTTTAGAATTATATTAAGTATGATTAATGTGATTTGCAAATTGAAAAGTTTGAGTGCAACGTTAATCAAATTGAGTATATGATCAATCTCCCAAAATGATAAGTTACATGCATGCATTTCTAGGTTCTTTAAATCAAACCAAATTTGATTTTAAAAACTCTCAGAAGTTGTAGGAAATAATTTTCCCTCCCCATCACGAGTCCAAAACACTCTTCCAAAATCTAGAGAGCTCTTTTTCAATGCTATTCTCCTCTCATGTGTGACATTTTGGAGCCTCCCCCTAAATGTTTTACTACGTGAATTATCAAGACTTTAAGACCAAATCCTAAGTCACTCTTTCATTTGTTGAGATACAAAATTAGCAAATGAACATTTCTCCCCTCTCATGAATGATGATTTAAGGTTCCTCAATCCTTCAAACATATCATTACATGAATCTTTCAACCTTAGGGCCAAATCCTTAGTTCTCCGCCCTCATTTGTTGAGACATAAATTAGCAAATGAACAATTCTCCTTCATGTATGATATCATATAACCTTATGATCAAAATCCTAGATTTATTCCACACCCTTTGTTTGTTGAAGCACACAAACAATCATCTCTCCTCCCGCATACATGACATTTGAAGCATCCTCATGGTTCCAAATATTATATTACATGAGTCTTTGGATCTTAGAAATAAATCTTAAGTCATCCATATCTTGTTTGTTGATGATACAAAATTAATAAATATTCATCCATCTTCCTCCATGCATGACTTTTGGAGCCCCCTCAAGGCTTCAAATGTTTCATTGCATGACTCCTAACATACCTTAGGAGCTATCACCAATCATCTTCATACATGATATTGTGAATTTTCCAAAAATCCTAAATACATCATGTTGCAAACTCTTGAACTTGAGACCAAATCTTAAGTTCTTTCCCCTCATTTGTAATATCCAAAGTCTCAGGTAAAGAAAATTTATTTGATTAGAATTTGTGATTTTTATATTAGTAGTTAAATTACTATTAAGTAAATCATAGTATTTATATTAAGTAATAGATAAAATTAAATTAGATGATACTTTAATTATGAATGGAAGCTTTCAGTGGCTGTGAAGAGCAGTTATTCCGTGGGCATCCCATATTCCTTATCTGCTTTGATTTCACACAAGCCAACATAGAAGAAAATCGGGAGAGGGAACTGTAGAGAGTTCGGCACAGTGCAGGCTAAGGGAGTTCGGCATAGTGATGCATTGAAGAATTCGACACAGTGCTGTGTACGTAGGGAATTCAGCCCAATGCAAGGAAAAAGGGATTGGCACAGTGCAGGCATAGACTCGACACAGTGCATGTAGAGGATCGAAAGTGTAGGTAACAGTGATTATTGGAGTTGGGGAAGAGAGTAAATGTGTGAGAGAGTAATATCCGTGTGAATACAATAGTTGAGAGAAAACAATTACGGTGAGTGAGCAATTGCTTTGAGAGAACAATAAATATGTGGAAATAAGAAGCAATGAAAGAAGGATTAGGAGAAAATAATAGTCATCATCAATAGGAGACCTACACGTGAAACAAAACTTGAAAATGAACCCAAGTTTGAATTTGAGTACTAACAGAAGACCTAATCAGTACTTGAGTTTGAAAACAGTTTCTAGTAAGCTAACTACAAAACCCAACCCCATACTAGTTACAGGCCAGATCTGTTCTGAAGGAGTGTACCTAACCCGATCAAAGTTAAATGAAGAGGGTCCTTTTTACAATTACAGCAAATTTAAGGGTTTTTTAAGAAATAAAACAAAAATAATCTATCTAGATTAATGCCAACTACAACAAGAACAAGCTATTATCCCGCTAAATGGGGTTTTAAGTGACCAAACAATCAAAGGTGACTCTCTCTAATCTTATCTTCCACTAGAGCTACTCCAACATTTTCAAGTATATGATCATTTTGCATTCTGTCTCTAAGTGTAAAGCCACTCAACTATATGAACATCATCTCTAGAACATTTAACTTATTTTTAAGCTTATCTTTCAACAGACAACATTTTGTGCAATAAAGCATTGTAGGTCTCACCATACAACATTTAACTTAATACCAACTAAAGTGAAACTTTTTGTATGTGTCAACAGAATAACATTAAGAATTTGGGTAGTATACTAGTTAATTCATATAATTAGGGCAGCACGAGGGAAAAAAATCCCTAATTTTATCTTCATGGTTCTTGATGTAAAAAGGCCTTCAGGGCAATTCATACATTTAGTAGTCTAACTAATACTGTTTTATGTCATTTGGAAGTATGACACAAAAAAGAGGTAAATCTAAGAAGGGAAGCTTACACAGATTGAACATATAGCCACCACCATCATTAAGTGGTGAAATTGTTAATGTCTTTTTCACCTGCCCTTCCAAACTGAAAACCAGGCATCAATCAGTACGGATCATAATATGATAAGTGAACAAATAGACCAAGCTTTATGTTAGAGGCTGATTAAAAGCAGACCTTGATTTCATTGAAGGATCGTGAAAGAACTCACAAGATTCATCAGGCCCAAGACTAATCAAACATCCAACTTCAGTAGCTGACAAAGCAAAAAACTAAAGAAGATGTTCATCAATAAATGAAAATTGATCTTACAAAAAACAGAACATATCAGATGAAAATTCTTTGATCCAATAGAAAAATAGTCATCATCAGTAGCATTACCCAAACTTTTTGAGTTGGCATTATGAATCCTCCATTCATTCATTCTTATTGAGTACTAAATTAGATGATAATTCTAATATTCCTAAGTTTATTTAGTGCAATTTCTAGCCATACAACCTTTGATCTATTCATCTTCCTACATTTCAAAATAATAAACAGTTAGCTTATTCAAATTTTAGAAAGGTGGTGTCTTTAAATGGTTCCAGGTTGAAGTATTTCAGCATCTAAATTGGCAACACAGTTTGTAATAATTGGAATTAGCAAGGAAAACGCTTATGAACTAACCCCCAAAATCCTTAAGTAAGAAACACTACCTGCTTCCTTTCACTATCATACTTCCGTTGACCAATAGCAGGGATGAACTTCAACAAGATAACACCCTTTTTATCAACTCTTTGATGCCCGGACTGCAGATGAGGAATCAATATTGAGTAAAAAATCCTTTGTTTTAATATATCATGCCAAAACAAAGCCTAAAGAACCAAAACAAAACTTACATCCATCTTGGTGAACGTTGGAGGCACGGGAGACATTAAAAGCGCAGCTTTTCCTTTAAAAATAGAAAAATCAGCAAATGCCTTACCTGAACTACGCTCTACAAGAAAAATAAAAAGTATAATGAAGGTGTTAGATCAGCAATTAATCATAGAGGAAGAGTGAGTGAAATTATCATCAACACATTGGTCAACACACCTGACCCAGCAGTTGAAATGCCACGTTCAGAGACCAAATTATATGACCATGAAGCATCTCTAACATAACTAAGTTTCTCAGCAAGAAAGTATGAAGAAACTGCCTGCCTTCATAAACATAAACAATAACAGGGATATATCATTTAATTGTGGTACCAAATAAAGCCAAAAATCCATAGAGATATGTAAGCATTAGTGTCTCAGACAATAAAATACAGGAGCAAATATGAAATTCCTGATTAGGGAATTCAACATCAAGTGGCAAAAATAAATTACAATAGTTTAATGCCGAAATGCTAAAGCACCAGAAATGCTTTCGTTAGTTAAGATCTGTTACTAAGTTCCTAATCCAGGACTGAAACTACATAAGGAAATATCAGCCCATTTAAAAATGCATCAAAGTTAGTTAAAGCATAGAGGCCAATGTACGTATCAAGCGCCTAGGATTCTCGCCAACTCTAAAGCCCCGCCAAAATAACAATTTGACTAGAAAAAGATCCACAGCCAAAGGGAAATTCTCAGGGAAAAATTTTGTCAATCAGTTCATCGCATGAGGGGGAAATAAATGCACTGCCACCTAAAAAATTAGCTGAATACAAATTTGTCTGCTGGCCTCCATGGACACCATTCACACCACTATACTTCCAGTAAAAAATTTCCACTGGTTCATCCGTATTCTTGTAGACGCACTACAAGTTGATAAAAAACCATGAAGAAATAGAACAAGAGAAAACTCTGTAGCGGTAGTCACTAACAAAGAACCTTTTTCCTTTTCCTTCTCTTTTTTTTTTCTTTTTTTTTTTTACTTTTGAGAGAATTTAATCTCAATACACGCGAAAACACCAATGCCGGCAGTTCATCCCGATTGGCGGCGGAGGAGCAAAAGCTCCCCAACCAGAAGGCACGGGCACTGCGACAAAAGGACCATTTTCCGCTATCCTCGGCAAGAAAGAAGCTACTTTCTTTCAAAAAAATCCTGAAACCTCGGAATTACTAAATCCATAATCATTCGAAGATCCATAAGGTTGGCACATCAAATAAGATGAGGGAAAAGGGGCTTCCATAAATTACACGAAGGCATTCATGAGTTATGACTGATTTTGGGTTCGGGTTTAGGGTTTAGAACGGCATGCCTACGGAGAGAGAAGAAGCGAGAAAGCATTGTGCGGAAGCAAGTCGAAAGCGGAAGCTCTCTTTGAAGGAGAAGATGCCTCTCACTACGTCGACTTATGCAGCTTTTCTTCTCGTCACTAAGCCAAGAGCTCGAGAGATTATTCTCTGCGGAGTCGAGACCTACCTCTATTTACACACTCGAATTGTTTCACCTATTTTTCGAATGAATTTAATTTGGGCTGCCAAAAGATTATTTTAGAAAAATTTATATACATATCACTATATACTTATAATTTTACATATCTAATGTCACGACCCAAACCGACCGGGACGGATCCTGCTCGTATCGGGTCGTGGCCAAACTCAAACTGACTGAACTGATTCCAGGATCTGGCTTTGGAATTTGTTTCAGAACTTTCTTCCAAACATTTACACACAGAAACAGACACACAGAGCTACTATAAATATCAAAATACAGCGGAACCGATCATCTATCTTTTTCTTCCTCAAAAGAATCATATACAAATACAGCTCATGGCTTTCAGACAGAAAGAAAAACAGAACAGAAAAGTCATGACTGTACAAAAGATCAAAAGTACAAAATACCTATAACAGATCAGACTCTGAACTCCTACTCCAAGACTTCCTTCCCTTTCCCAGAACCTGAAAACCACACAGAAAATAAGGATGAGCTACAACAGCTCAGCAAGACATCAAACCTCCAATCAGAATCCTCAGAATCCACATCAAACACATCAGACAAAATCCGTACAAAAATCATATCAACAGAATCGTCTATTGAATCAGAACAGAACAGAAATCACATAAATCATAATCAGAATAGAATCATACAGATCAGATCAAATCAGAACAGAACAGAATCATATCAGAATTAGAACAGAAAAGAATCGTACAGATCAGATCAAATCAGAACAGAACAGAATCGTACCAAAATCAAATCAAATCAGAACAGAACAGAATCATAACTCATATCAAAATCATATAGAAATCAGAAATCATATCACTTCAGAACATATCAAAAGTCAGAACAGATTCCCTGACTCTGACAGAATCTCAACGGATTCTGGCCC
>NW_021319682.1:7214669-7219931 GCF_001605985.2 Dendrobium catenatum | reverse complement strand
GCCCCGCCAGGGGGTGTTGGCCCCCCTTGGACCCCCGACATATTTGACAACAGTTACTTATAAGTTTGCTATCCCCGAAAATTATGGCTGGTTCCGCCCCTGGATAAAAGAATGTTTCGACTTTCCATTCACGCCATTGAGGTCAGATCGCTTATGCAGAAGCAGTTCTATTTTGAGTTTAAGCATATATGTTGAGACTTTTACTTGGATTTCTGTTTAGTTAATTTTTTTTCCTTCACGCCATTGAGGTCGGATCGCTTATGCATAAACAATTTTGTTTCGAGTTTAAGCAGATATGTTGAAATTTTTTACTTGGATTGATGTTTGTTTAGTTAAATTTTTTCCCTTCACGCCATTGAGGTCGGACATCTTCACAATCACTTTATTTAATTTTTTTGTTACTTGGATTGATTTCATAGAATTCATTGGACTGTGTTGTGCTGCCAAGACATTTTCTTTTTTTTTTTCAATGGTTTTAACTTGATTCTCTTGTTAGCATTCAGTGGAGTGCGTTGACAGAATTTTTTTGCAGTTATAATGAGTTATTCAAATTCATCAGTTGTGAGAGCCAAGCGGCAGCAATACCAAGTATACTACCATTGTCACCTCTAATGTGTTCTGTTTACCTTCAACCAAGGACCAAATAGTGGAAGATAATTTTATAGGTGTATTTATAATCGAAGTGATGATGATTGCCATTACTTTAAACAGGTTGATGAATAGGAAGAGCCATGCTAGTCACACATTATGAATTTAATGCCTTCGTCAGAAAGACTTCTAAAAAGCTTGACAGGATTCTCCTGATGATTAAAGTTTTTATTGCGGTTGTTCTTATCAACATTATAGTTCGACTTTATTTGGCTTGTATTTTGTGGTGTTCAAGCTGAATGTATGGACGGTTTTAGAGGATGATATGTGTTATATTAGTAGTTTATTATGTATTTGTTGAAGGTTACTAGTTCAAGCGTTGATGGACTAGAGCTAGCTTTTTGTATTAGTATTTTGTTTCTTCAATATTTTTTGTGGAATGAAAGAAGTATTTGTTTTGGTGCATCTTCAATCTTGTTTGAGATTTTTCACATTGAATCACATAGATCGAGTAAGAATATCAAATTCTCTATAGCCAATTTAAGCAAAACCATTCAATTTTGTTTAATGTTAACAATACACATTGATAATATTTTAATACAAAGAATAGTAATTATTCATCCATCCACAAATGCTTTCTTATACAATTTTCTTCTAAAGTTCATATGGTTCAAATTTCTTCTAAAGTTCATAATGTTCCAAGTTGTCTGTAATAATGTCACATAAATTTCAGCCTTGTAGTTATTAGATTGCGATCGTGAACCACTTGTCATTTATCCTTCCCAGGTAGCAAGCCCATTGCTCCATCGTACGCCATCATGTACCTAAAGAACTTGAAATTAGTGTAGCAAGTGTGATGTTGAAATTGAAACGAAATAGTTCAAATGTTAGAGTTATTGGTAAACGTAGTAGTAATCATGAACATATGTATGCCATAGTGGATGCTCCTTCATCCCAATGAAAGCAATGGCATGAATGGAAGGAAGTCCTATTAATTGTCATACCTTACATGTGCAATCTCTGCTCTCAACATCAACTATATGTCTTGAATTGAGGGATTCCACCTTAGCATTGAAAATACTATATTGGACTATTAGATGTTCTTTTCTTGTAGTAATGTCTCTTATGTATTCTTCAGCATGAGGAACTATTTCACGTTGCCAAGTCAAACTTGTCATCTTACATGTAGCCCTTTGCTCCATGAGTTTATCACAAATCATGTCAATTAAGTCAACAAAAGGTTTATTTCTAACATCCATTATCCAAGCATTGAATGATTCAGCAAAGTTATTGGTATTAGTAGTGTGGTATATCCCAAACATAAACTGACTTCTCGTGACCACTTGTAAGGAAATGAGATAAGGTACGAATAGATAGTCGGATATAATACACTTAATTCAGCAAGCTTGTTATTCTACTTTGTTGTTGTGTATGCATTAGATGCTGCCCAAACTAGACCTTGCAATTTATGTCTATCTTTACAATGAAAAAAAAATTTTCTTATTCTTTCACAAATGACTAATACAAATTCTATGCTCAGCTCCAGGGTATACTTCTTTAATGGTCTCGCCCAAGCCCTTCTCCATATCTTAAATGAATGCAAGAGGTTCTATGTGTGTACCAATACTTTCTCACAAGTTATGAAGGAACCATAACCATGTCTTCTTAGATTCAGTTTCAACAATGGCAAAACCTAAAGGAAATATACCGTTATTACTGTCAAGTGAGGTTGCTAATAAAAGCATTCCCAAGTGCTTGGATTTGAGGTAGCATGCATCTGAACTGACAAGATGTCTGCAACTATACATGAATCCATCTATACACACCTTAAAGATGACATAAAATCTCTGAAAAGAATTATCACGTTGGTCATACATATATATGATATATGAACCATGATTTCTACCAATCAATTCAACATGTAGTGTCGGAACCTATTTATAATTATCATCAATATAGCCAAATATACTATCACAAGATAGCTCCATCAACCTCCACAGCTTCATGTAAGGTAATGAAAGACCATACTCTTTCTCTAAATAGTTATTGATATCTTTTGGAGGAATGTCTGGATTCCTTTTGACCATCTCTTGAATCTCATTGGCAACCCATGCAGATGTGGCTAGTATACTCCCAGCACGGTTGATCCCTAGATAAGTGTGAACTCCATCAAGTCTTCTAACTTCAAAAGTTTGAGCATCTTCACATAGGGAAGCTCGAATTCTTCATTGGCATCCTTGATAAGAATATGTAGCAATAACACATTTCTTATCACTAGCTTAATCCTAACCCCAAAATTTTCCTTGATGGCAACTGATCGCAAAGCATGCTTGAAACTTATAGCATTAGGAAAATAGGTGCCAACAGCTATATCTTTAGAACATAAAGTTGGAACACTCGAATCATTATAGTCAAAAGAACATTTAACAGTCTGTTCAAAATTAACAAACTCCCTAAGATTGGAAATTGATTTATGTCCTTCTACTTCCTGTATTGTAATAACTATCTAAACACGCAAATTATCATTAGACACTTTTATGAACTCAGATGCCTCAACGTCATAATTTAGATCGTTGTATTCCTTAGGTGATGTTCCATATATGTAATAATATATATTATATGGATGTCCCTTAAGGCAATGACATATTCTAGCAATCTCTCCTTTAAATGTGAAAATAGTGAGTTGTCCTTTCTCAACTTTCACAGTCATTTGTTTGCCACCATCATACCTCTTTCTATGTTGGTCATTGGTTTGAACCCAGATTCCTCCATACTTAAATACAACAGAAATATACTTTTTCTTCTCTTCGTATAGATTATTTCCAATATTGTCACCATAAGCCACTAGTATCAATGATAAAAATGTTATTTAAAAATTTATGAAGTGTTTTAAATCAATCATTTAATACTCATCAAGTAGGTCATCTTGGAACACATAAATAACTGCTTCGAGTAAATGTGTGATTTCCTACAAATATCTATTTCAAATAATCTCCTTTGTTATTGGTAAACAACTTACAATTACTTATTAAAGGCATGGAAGTAAAGAAAGTAGGGCCATGCATGATCTCTTTCAAATACTATAATAAACTTCAATTTCTCACTTTACTTTTTATTGGTCCTATAGTGAGAAACTAGCATGGCTTAGCAATAAGAAAAAAAAACTTCTTTTATTGCTAAACTAAAACAATTTTTTTTTAGAATGATAACAAGCACGTTCTCATTGAATGGATGGAATACTGAATTTGCCTATGAAGAATTCGACATTCTTACTGCTAAACAATCTGAATTCCTTAGATTCAGTATTCTAAACTAAAACAAACGAGCATGGCTTACTCCATTGACAACCTTGATAACAGGTATACTTTCATCTACCTTTTCATTTGCTAATCTTACTGTTAAACGAGCATGGCTATGTTGGTCAAATTTTGAAAATATGTTATGAAAAATATTAGTTCTCTTTGAGAATTTTAAAATTGAGATTAAATTCTAATTCTAAAATCGAATCATCCTGTTATAAAGAGTATATCACCTCGAAAGATGAAAATAAAATTTCATAACAGCGTTCGGATTTAGAATTATGAAATTCATCTTGAATATTATGATCGGATGCTAAAGAGAACTTCATACAGCCCTGAAGGGTCAAAATGAGGTTCAACTGAATATCCAGCTATAATATTAAAGAAGTGTGATCATTAAGTTCACATCCGAAGCCTTATCAAAGAAAGATGTATCTCCCCAAAGGGAGACAACACCATTCACTGATAATTTTTTTAATGTGATAATAATAATCATCTTTTGATCTTTCCCAAAGAAATCTAATCTAAATTTTGAAAATTAATTTTTAAAATCATGTGCATGTGTGGTTCTAAATCTTCTACGAGTGCAAGCCCTCATAGTTAATTACATCGTAGGGAGATAGAGTCCCCTACAAAAACTCTCGATTAAAATAGTGACAAAATTTTATTAGATTTTCTAGGAGTGATGTCAAAAAAAGAGATGAATTTTGGAACCACATAGGTGAATGGATCAAAATTGAGCAGTTATTATCATAATCAAGGGAAGAAAAGTAGGGGACACTTTGAGATTCTAGAACCATCCGAAAGTGTCCCAACTTAATCTAAGTGTTGGGCTTTACATTTTAGGATTGAAAGAAGATTTAATTAGAGTTGAGCATTTTATTAGAAATTTGGGATTAGATTTTTGAAGTTTGGGGTCTTATAATCAAAGATATGCCCTGGATCCTAAATCTAATTTGGACACTAGACCATAGTCGTCCAAACCTGACTAATGCAGTGCAAAACCTGGACTTACCCTGGCCTGGATTGGAGAGACAGCTAACAACCTAATCGATTTAAAATACATGAATTCGATCTTTTATGAAAGAGTGGAGGGACGTTTTATTTAATGATTTTGGAGAGTTGGGGCCGACATCTAGATGTTGCAAATCTATTTTTCATGGCTTATGTTTTGATAATTGACAAACACTATTTCTCTTGGACTACTTGTTGCTTCTAACTTTTCAGGAATCGAAGATCGGACGATCAAGAAGGAGCCAAGTTCAGGATTGCGTAGGTTTAGGGTTGAGTCAGTCTATACTTTTGATTTTCACCTTTTGAGTCTACTTGTAAGAATCAAAAAGACTGATGCTAAGTAACCCGTCACACACACACT
>NW_021319682.1:7127838-7210328 GCF_001605985.2 Dendrobium catenatum | reverse complement strand
ACACTTCTCACCTCTCAAAATACTTCAACTCTTAACAATCACACATCTTACTTCTCTTTTACAAAATTTCACCTTTCCAAAACATACAAAATTCATATTTACACGTTTCAACTTTCAATATAAGCATACATCTTATCAAAATTTTTCAAAAGACTACATATATTACCTTTCAATTTATAAACATACAAATCACTTTTCAAATCCATCCTTTCATATTCATATCATACACTCATTCAAACATGTTACTTTTCAAAATACATACCTCGTTTCTCCAAAATATACATTTCATCTTTCAAAAATGTACACTCCACTATTCAAAGATCACACACTACACTCTTAGCACTTATATTCATAAATCATTCTTCAAAATATACACCTCTCTTTACACTTATATAATTTCACATTTCCAAAAACACACATAATTTTCATCTTTCAATACACAAAATTTTCACTAAATTTCCACCTTTTAATGCACACAAGTTTACTTTTCAAAATCATACAATTATACTTTACTTTTTACATACACCTTTAACCTTTCAAAACACACACATTTCCAAAATTCACACTCTACACTCTTCACTACAAAAATATTAGTTCCCAACACATTTCATTTTTCCCAAAATTCTTATATCTCACTATCCAAAATCACTCTTATACTTTTCAAATCATATACTTTACTTTTAAAAAATTATGCATTTCACTATTCAACATACACTCTTTTCCAAATATTTACAAACTCCACAACACTCCTTTCAAAACACACAAAGTTACTTCTTAATTTATATACAAAGACACTTTTCAAAACACACACACGCAAGTCATTTTTTTCTCCAAAACCAAACACTTTAGTTTTCATTTTCCTTACACAAAACCTTTCCAATATATACTTTCACCTTTTACACATCTTAAATTTCACTTTTCAAGACACATTTTCACACTTACACATTTCACTTTTAATTCAAACACAAATCACTTTCCAAAATCAATTGGTTCACTTTAAAAAATAAATACACATATTCCACTTTACCATTCAACTTATAAACATTTTCCTCTTAAGGGCAACTTCCTTAAGTACAAAGCAATCTAACACTTCCTCTTTCCCAAAAACAAATAACATGAAATAAAGCAAATTATTCATCAAAATGGGTCATGATTAGTAATAACATCTTTTCAAAGACTTCGGATTTCTTTCCCATCAATTAAAGAAACTTTTCAATCATATGAAAACTTTACATAATGTCTATGTATGCTCATTATTGAAAAACAAAGCACAATCATGCACTTTAACATTTTCCTCTTCACCGAATCAAAACAAGAAACTATTCTTGATGTAAGTGTAAAGAAAGAATTACTAGACTTCAAATTGAATCCAACTTGCAACTGTAAGCTTCCAACTTATTTATCCCAAATCAATACTTATGTCAAATGAAATTTGAGAGAAGAAAGGAAAATTATAGCAACTTTATTTCTTTCCAACAAGTCAAAAAAGCTTTCCAATTATGAATCATGATTCATGCAACCAACAATTTCTTAAATGTATCATACAATTCCGAGCCCTCTTTCTCTTGAATCATGAATGTACAAAACTCATTGCACACTTTTATAGAAAAAGAAAACAAGAGTATGGGTAGAAGTGAATAAGAAACAAAATTCAACATTTTTGCAACTCATTAAAGGAATATTTCAGCATTATGTAGTTTGCTACAATGACATCTCAACACTATACAATGCATCACAAGAATATTTATATATATACATTTTTTTTTTAGTTCACTACAAGAAGATTAACGCTTGCAAAACCTTCAAAAAAATAAATGTATACAACTCTTCCTTTTATCAATGCAAGAATTCAAAGTAATGAATAGAGGAGATAAGCTAATAGATTTCGGTTGACTTCCTTGGGCATGTGAACAAGAGAGATGAAAGTGGGGTAAACGGACCTGAGATTTGCGAACTCAGAGGCGACGGGCTGAGAAGTTTCTAGCCTGGAATGTGCGAACTAGAGCAAGGAGGAGATGGGGATGCTCGGGAGTTGGAGTTCCTTGCAAATAGAGAGCGTGAGGGCTGGCGATAGGAAGGAGATTCGGACTGGTCCCGTGCGAAGAAGAGAGGCGATGGGCTGCGGGAGTTCTTCACGCTAGAGGTATGCGAACTGCCAAGAGGAGATCGGGCAGCGGGTTTTTTGCAACTTGGAGACTTCTCGTGCGAATGGGGAGTGTGAGGGAGGCAGCGACGGGCTGTGTATGAGAATGGGAGATGGGGCTTGCGAACTTGAGGAGACGGAGAGGTTGTTCGTGTGGGGGAGATGTCACGCCAACTAGGAGCAGGCGACCGGGCTGGGTTTCTCACGTGAGAGGGAGAGAGGGATCGTGGGATTGAAAAGTTCCAAACTACAGGCGTTGAGCATGAATCCTAGAGATTTTTGGAACTGTAGAGAGAACCGAAAATTTGGTTTCTTTTGCCTAGATGGGGTCATGGGCTGGACCGATCGTTGGACATTTAAAAGCCTTAATGATGCTAGAATTTAGAGATCTTGGGCTCGTTGGATTTGTTTCGTCGAGCCGTTCGATTCGAGTATAAGCTCGTCAAAATCAGAGACCGTTTGGTAACTCAAATTGCGGTTTGAACCTTCCGGCAGCGCTTTGGGTTATTGATTCGGACTCATTTGGGCTCGGATTGGGTTGAATTTGGTGTCATTGGGTTTGGAACGAGTTGATTTGAAGTTGAATTAGAATTGGATTGAATTTTATTCTGATTTGAGTCGAGTGATAGGTTCGAGTCAATGCTACGTAATTAGGAATCCACCTAAGTGAAATCCTATGGGTGCGACATCTATACTAGGCTAGGAAGACCTAGGTACTAGAGATGAATTCGGGGAAATTGACCTCAAATAATGAGGTTAACACCAGGATTACCATCATCCTTCCTCCATAAAAAATCTCTACATATTTTATCTAATTCCTTAAAAATACTTAAGAGAATCAAAGAGTGTGAATAGTAGAAAACCGGTATAGAAAGTATGGCTGATTTGATAACAAATTTTCATGGTGTAGAGATATATTTTTTCCCCCACACATCCAATTTAGATAACACCTTCTCTAGAATATATAGGAAATTAGAAGATTTAAGCCTCATAAAGGGAATTTTGATACCCAGATAATGCATATCCTTCACCTCCTTGAACACCAAAAGATTAGAAACACTCCTCTAGTTTCTTACCACTGATATCCCAAACATAATTGCAAATTTATCCATATTAACCAGTTATCCAGTCCAGCAACAATATTTGTTTAAAATTTATTGAATTATACTCAGATGGCCAATATTTGCTTTAGAGAATATTAGGATGTCATCAGCAAACATAAGATGACTAATTTTTGCAGCAAACGGAGCAGTTTTAAATCCTAGATTTCTTCCCTTTGACACAAAGGCATTTGTAACATTTGAAAACATAAGTTGAAGAGGTACGGAGATAGTGTACAACCCTACCTAAAACTACTCTTTCATTTGATTCAATTAGAACCAACCCCATTAATTTGAATTGAAAAAGAGGGGTCTTCAACACATTCCATTAGTAGTTCAAAAAATTTCTTAGGGAAGCCAAAGATTTTTAGAACTTTTTTACGTGTTTCCCAAGCCATAGTGTCATACGTCTGCTCCATGTCAACCTTGATAGCAACCAAACCTTTTTAGATTTAGAGAATCTAAACTTGTGGAAGATTTCCTGTGCAAGGAGGATGTGATCCGATAAAGATCTCCCTTTGAAAAAAGTCGATTGAACATCCAAAACTAATGAGTTAGTTACCTTTATCAATCTATTCAACAATACTTTTGCAACAATTTTGTAAATTGACATACAAAGACTAATTGCCTAAAGTTGGATTGAAGAATAGGGTTACTCACTTTAGGAATGAGCACCACCAATGTTTTGTTCCCTTTATAACACATCTTACCCGACGATAACAAAAGATAGATTGCTTGCCAAACGCCTTTACCAATCACTTTCCAATAATCTTTGATAAATGAGTAAGCTATCCCATCCAACCCGGGAGAAATATTACGCCTAAGGCTTTTAGCAACAGTTTCCACCGCCTCAATTGTAAAGTCATGCTCAAGATAAATACACTCATCTTTACTTAAAACTTTTGTAGGAGAAGGCTAGCCATCCAACCAACAATCCCTTTGTCTCCATTTGTTCCCAAAGTAATTGAAAAAAACCTCTCTAACAGCTGAAAGATCCTCCACTCGATGTCCTCCCTCATTCTTTATTTGAGTTATAACATTCTCGTTCCTTCTACCATTAGCAAATGCTTGAAAAAATTTAGAGTTGATATCTCCCTCCTTAAGCCATTTAACTTTGGCTCTTTTCTTCCACCATGAGTTCAAGCGTGCTAAAGTGATATTCAACTCATTGATTTTGGATCTTAATAAAAGAAGACCATCTTCCATAAAATTGCTACCAATATATTATTAAAGTTGTAATTCTTCAATTTCCTTCTTCAAATTCTCCTTGAGTTCCAAAGATGTTTGTGTTTTGCTTTACTCCAAAAAAACAAATCTCTAAGAGATCTATAAAATTTCTTGTTTAGTGCTTCCTTAGCATTACCGCTAGCAACTTTGTTCCAAGAAATTTTAACAACTGCTGTATAAGCCGGATAGGATAACCAAATGTCCTCAAATCTCAATATTTTGCTATGATACAATTATATATTGAAGATTTTTAAAACTATGGGACAATGGTCGGAGGCAAACCTTGGCAAATGCCTAACCAAAGCTTGATAAACCAATTCCAATTATTGGAGTTAAGCAAACATCTATCAAGTCTTTCCAAAATCCTTGCATTACCCTTCTTATTATTGCACCAAGTGAGTTTGGGATCAACAATCCCTACATTGTGCAAATCATTGATGTTCATAAAATTCTTCATTTCTAAAGGCCCTTGAGAAAACATGAAATTTTAACCCCCTTTTTTCTCTTCTTGGGATAAAATACATTTAAAGTCCCCCCCAACTTATAAAGGAAATTCTAAAGAAGAATGCCTCTCGACAAGCTCCCATAACTTCCTCCTCTTGTATAAGTCTTGACTACCATAAACAGTAGAAATAATCCACACTCCTTTATTACCAATTTTTAACTCCCCTGTAACACCTTGATCTGAAGCTTCCAATAAAGAAAAGGAAGACAAATCAGCCCTCCAAATTACTAGAATACCTCCTGACATACCCTCCGAAGGAAAAATGAAAAAGTCCCAATCAACCCCCCATGAATTTGTTAAATTCTCCCCTATTAATAGTATAAATTTTTGTTTCAACTATTCCCACGAAGTAAATGTCCCACTCTCTAACAAAATATTTCAAATAAAAGGAGGACTCTCTCTTGTTTGCCCCCCTACAGTTCCAAATTGCTAAGGAACTCATTAAGCCCAAGAGGGGGAAGGACCCCCGCTCCTTTTCTTGTTCAACCCTTCTTTAGCCTAGAAGAAGAATTCAAAGGTCCTAGAGACCTAAGCTCTTTAAGAAGTTTAGGTTTATTATCTTCAGAGAATACCAGAACCATTCCTCCTTGATCCATTGATTTGAAATCCACTTCAGATTGTTCAACCCCACTCTGTTCTGGAAAAATAACCATAGCTTCTGCCTCAACTATCTCAACCTCAATTAACTCACCTTCCTCCACCTCTTCTAGAACCAAGCCTAATTTTTCTTGCATAGTATCCTCTTCTCCCTCAAAAGAAGCAAGGATACTAAAGCTATTACATTCCTTCATCGCATCATCACAAGGGTGGCCCAAGTTAATTATTTTTGTTAGATGAATTATTCCTCAGCTCATCAGCATCTAAAACTGAAGTAATCTCCTTAATAACTTGATCCTTAACTCCTTATTCAATCAAATTAGTAGCCTTGGCAACTGAATCTTTGATCAAAACTTCCTGAATTTCTCCCTGACATGGAATCAACACCTCGGGTTCTCGTTTCCTGAAGACTGGTTTTATTCTCTAAAAATTCCCAATTTTCTTAATACCTTTTTTACTTAAATTTCTTCTTTTGTTGTTAACCAACATCCAGAGCCCATAAGATGTCTCAAGAGAGTTAGAATTTAATTGCTCATTAGCTTGTGCACAGATTGAAACTTCTTGCATCTCCTTTACATTATTTATTTCTACTTCCTTCTTTAAACCACAAGTGTTATTTAAGTGACCAACCTTTCCACATTTAAAACAAAAAGTTGAGATCTTCTCATACTTTACTTTTTGAAAAAATGCCCATTCATTCCTTCCACCCACACTCCCAAAGGTAGTTTCTTGTCAAATTCTATTCTAACACATACTCTTGCAAATTCCCTTCTCCCCTATTGAAACATGTCACCATTAATGAGTAGAGGGATTCCAATAAAAGAAGCTATCCTCACCATGTTAATTTCATCCCAGCAGTAAAGCAAAAGATTGGGCATTCTAACCCAAATTGGAGAAGACAAGCCTTTCAATGAATCAGGTGAGAATTTTGTGCTTCATTTTTCAATACCAACAATGTGTCCATTCATGAACCAAGGATCACAAGTTAGCACGTTCTCCATTTATTCATTGGAGTAAAAAGAACATAGCACCCAACCAGAGCCTAATACTGTTAGATGGAATTTACCAAACTTGGTCCATTGACAATGTAACTCATCAGCTACCATCTGAATTGAAGTGAAATTGTCGAATACCTTCACCACCACCAAGCACTACAGATTTTTTGAATTAGTGTCCACATTTGGTTCACATAATCTTACAACCAAACCATCATCAGATAAGAATTATTCCTCCTTGGACAAATTAAATTTAATGTAAGGCCGCTTACTCCATGGATTATTCAGACTCTTATCCCCCATTCTAAGATCATTATTGACATTCTTTCCTAGAGCTTTAGTATCAACAGAATTTGTTGGAGCAATTATACAAACATCTGAAAGACTCGACTCCTTCAATTGGACTGAAGTAGATCCCTCCAAAGTAAAATTAGGTTTAGTAATATTACCAAACCTTTTGACAAGCAATTTCCTATTTGACGATGAACATCAAATATCTTTAGACATCAACACATCACTTTTCTGAGAAGAAAAGTTTAGAACTTCATCCACAATTAGTTTCTCCTTCCCCTTTCCCAGAACCAGAGGTGGAGAAGTAAAAATAAATTCCTTCAGTTCTATGATGACTAAAGGCCCATTGAAATGGCCAAACCTTGGTGATTCAACATCCCCTGAAGAAACAGAAGATTTGGAACTGACACGGGTGGAGATAGGTTTAGCCATCATATTTTTTTTGCCATTAGAGATGGCCAGTGGCCGACTTTCCATCCCATGTGGAAACCCCTCCATTGGTTAGAAAACAATCAAATTTGAAAAAAGAGTTATAAAAAATAGGGAGTCTCTCTAGCTTTCTCTCTCTAGATTTCTCTCTCTAGATTTCTCTCTAGCTTTCTCTCTAGCTTTCTCTCTTAGGGAGTATTGAGTTTAATAACATCATTGTTGACGACATTATACTTGAATGTTATGCAAATTTCTAAAAGGCTAGCTATGCATAGGTTGGGATCCTCAATCGGAGTTCCCCAAAACCTGGAATATTTAACCATCTAAATTATAATGGGTTTCATCTCAAAATTATTATCCTAAATAGTAGCTCTATTGATACTTTGGGGAATTCCATCTACTACAAGATTTATATAGTTACTAAGAGGTCAAGGATGATCTTGATCTTGAAAGAGTTCATCCATATCTACTACTAAAGTCTTTTTGGATTTTCTAATTTTCATAAGGGTCCTCTCCATATCTAATTCAAATAATAAGGGATCCTTACTAGATCTATTACTCGTGCAATAACAAAGATGAAGCTAAATAACATAACATAAAATAGCATAAACTGGTAAAATTTTTCTTTTCAAAATTTTAAACAAAATAATAACTTTGATTCAAGTTATACAATATAAGTAAGACATATAAATAGTTCAACAATATAGATCAATTTATAATACACACATTACTTCCTCAACAATGATGAAAAAAACTTGATGGGTTATATTAAATTCATACCATGGGTTGAAATATGCTTAGGTTTTCTTTAAAATGTAATACCCCCTAAATATGCAACTATATATTTAGATCAAGTAATAAAGTGATTGAGAGAGTATCGATCACTTGAGAAAGGGTATTGTTAGCATCCAAATGAACTAGTACTACCTACTACAACTATAATGTTTATTCCACTGAATAAAAAAAGGGTTGAGATTATGGTATTGCTGGGGAATGTAAAGAAAAGATAAGATACTAGATGATTAAATATTTTTAACAATGACTAGGAATTACTTAAGTTTTCCCAAGTAAAATCTTATATGTTTGATGTGGATCAGAGCATATGTATCCCTATATCTCTATTGTGCTTGGAGAGATGTAATGGGAGGTTTGTAGTCTTCTTATAACTATTGTATCTCCATAGAAACTAGAATTCTATACATCCTATGTCTAGTTATGCAAGAGTTACATTCCAATACTCCTAATTATTCCAATATTCCTTCATCAAGGTAATATATCATATTGAATTTTAACTACATACATAACCATTATATGCATTAAAATAAGAATGATAGATATTGAAAACATCTATTATTCATTCTAAGTATAAAAGTCTACATCAATACTTAAAAATTATTCACATCATTATCACAAACATAAGAAATTAGCCAACCATGGAAATATAAAAAATAAAACCAAAATTCATTGATTGCATATAAAAGAAAGCACAAGAGTATATGTGAAATTAAATATCACTTTAATAGTATAATACACTCTTCATACTCCTTTCTCCTCCAAATTTTAGATTTCTTGTAATTAGATATGCTTACAATCTCCCATAGACTTGATTCTAATGGGTCTATCTTTTTCTCTTTTGGTCACCCATAAACTTGACTCTAAGGGAACACTACACTTAAGCACTTAGTACTCTCTAAAAGTGATAGACCCCAATAGGAATTCGACTTACTCAAATGAACTAAAAACTCTTTATACTTATAAAGAAAAAAGACTTAGGTGCCTAAGCGCTTGACATGGTGGCATCATGTCATTATAAAATAAACTAGCACCTCAGTACTGCTAAGTGTGTTCCACTATGGTGCTGAATTGGCCTGTTATGTCTATTGGTTGAACTGATTCATCTCTTGGCAGAATTAACGTGACTCCTCATTATGGCAACTACTCCATGGCTCTAAAAATGTTGAGTTTTATAGTATTATAAAATAGGCACTCATGCCCTAAAATTCTTGAGACTCCAGTGTTGCGATGTTGAATTCTAGCACTATAGCATTATAAAGTGTTGCGATGCTGACCTTGGATCTATCAGATCACTAAATTAATTGATATTTTTCTGAAGGCCTTGACACTATGATATCCAAATCTAGTATTGGGGCATTGTGGATGCTGTGCTGCTGGTACTTGGAGTGTTGCGGTGCTATTTCAACACTATTATATTTTTTCCTTTTCCATAGACATTTATGCATAATGTCAACAAAAAATAATATTTTTATTGATATTTAATATAGTCAAATACTATAAAATTTACACTTAACAAAATGTTATTAACGACCCAATGCCATATTAGAAATCATTATTATAGCACCAGAGTCTCAGGTCAAAGGAAAATTAGACAATAATTCAATACTAAAGCATGAACCTTGAAAGCACCCCATTAATAAATGATGTTAGCAAGCACCACATTGTCTAATTTTTATAGAACACCAATATAGCAATTAAGGAAAGAAGTGCCTCACTACATATGCCCAACACCGTAGTTGAGAATATTTAGTAGTGTCATGGTGCTAGTTCTTATTATAATACCATGATACCAGCTTATCAAGATCCACAACACTTGAGCAATTTCTATAATAAGTATAAATAGTTTTTCTATTTTTTGTATGAATGCTAGAAGTTCTAAATAATTTTCTTAGAGGAGGGCCAGAGGACAATAAGGTACAAACTTTAGAGTGGATGGCTAACATTATAGTGAGCAAGTAAATATTTGGAGAGGAAAGGAGTGAGAAGAGAAAAGTTGTAATGAGAGATTAACTTTGGCAAGGGTTCATCTGTAGGAATTATTTGGGATCCTTCATTCAAGGTGATATTTTTTTTAACTCTTTTGTACATGTACTTTCTTTCTTGAGCAAGGAATGAAAGTTATATTGTTTTGTTTTTATTATATGGCCAAGTAAACTCATAGTTTTTTACTAATGTTATGAAAACCTAAGTAATTACTCATGTAGACTCTTCTGCTTTAAATTATAAAGGGTCATTTTAAATATCTCTCACTTTTGTAGCTTGAAGTAAACATCACTACTGTAAAGTAGAACACTTTCTCACAGGATCGACACTCTCTCATAACACTTTTAATACTTGATCAATATGTGCACTTGTATTTTTAGTGAGGATTTATATTTTAATGCACATAAGCAGAGATAAATGCAAAAAAGCCACATCATCCCCAATGTCACATCCAATATCATTACTTAATTTTTATGATATTAGTTTAATTATGTTTATTTAAAAAAATGAATAATGAATAAAACATTTTTATTATTAGTGTAACTATATTTATTTTAAAATGAATAATTATTAAAATATTACCATAAACATAATAATAATTATTAAAACTTTTTTTTTATTATTTTTATTTAACAATATTTAGTTTAATCAATTATATTTAACAAAATAAATAATTTTAAAAATTAATATTAAAATTTTTTTATAAAAAATCCAAATATTCATAAAAAATCCACCAGAAATTTTGTCAAAAATTCCTTTGGAAAATTTGCCACAAAAATTTGATGGAAATTTTGCTGGAAATATTCAGTCAAAAATTCATTAGAAAATCTGACGAATTTATTTCCACAAAAAAATATATTGGAATTGTGCATTTTTCCAGTATTGATATTAGGCAATGGGCAAACATTGACATTTACCACCAATATTATAACTAATGATGTGTTTAGTCAATAGTGGTTATGATGCTTGGATTTTGGAAGAGTTAATTGACAAGAAGTGGTTTCAATTGAGTTAATCAAATAAGAAAAGTCCATGAAGTTAGAACTCACAAATATATGCAGGGATGTAAGAGGTGACATGTTAGGGTTGACAATCAGGTATTAAAAGATGTAAGTCAATATACTATTGCAAGAAAATATGAACTAATATAAGTGAATTAAAAGAAAATGATCTAATAGATAGGAACTGGGAGGTAAAAATTAGCATGCAAGTTTCGACATGAAGGATGAAGATTGGATTTTTTTTTTGTTTAGGTGGGAATAAAAATTGACTATATTAAATACTCTCAACCGTTTTCATATGGGCTTGAAATCATCAATAGAAATTAAAAATTATAATAAGTTTATTTTTCAAAGTTTATAACTTAAATATTTGAGTTCTTTGCATCAAAATTCATATTAAGTATGACAATATATTAGCACAACAATAAATTTGAAAGAAAACAATAAACATTTCTTATGAAGCCTCTTATATAATAAGAATAATAATAAATTGTTGCAATTTTAAACATTATTATGACTTTAATAATTACTAGAGAGAACGAGAGAGATTCTTGGCCTCATGGGAGAGGGATGAAGTGATGAGACATTGAGATACTCCTAGAAGATATAGATTAAAATGATGGATTTAAGTTAACTATAAATAAGTATGAATAATGTGAAGAGGACTAAGGCTATAAGGAGAGAGAGAGAGAGAGAGAGAGAGAGAGAGAGAGAGAGAGAGAGAGAGAGTATGAGTCACAAAATCATGAGGATGGGCTAAGAAAGATACTAAGTGATGATTTGTGTGCGATTATAAATGTTACAAGTTTTAAGAGAGGTTGTGTAATTATGGAGAATAAACAAGAAATTTATGAAGATCATGAGATGTGGTTAAAGAGAATATTAGATGAAAAGAAATCGAAGGTAAGATGATAGAGTTATGTTGTGATGAGGTACTTATTTTATAGATAATATCTTTATAATACCTTCAATTTATGATATGTGAACATATACACATACAAATACATGGTTGAGAGCACTATCTAAAATAAAAAATTAGTGCAAATCTAGACCAAGTCTTGTGATTTTGATAATAATAAACATTATTAGATTTACCACTATGCTATTTGAATCTATTGCATATATATTTTACCTAACTCACTAACATTTCAGGATCACATCTCAATTACAACCTTGATTAACTTAAGACTGGTATATTAGGAATAGTTTTTATTTCTCAATCTTTTTATACTTTTTATCTTTCTTGAGTTAAATATGTGAAAGTTCATCAGGGATATTAAGCCCTTATGAATTAGTCTCGAGGCTAACCAAGAGGGGGGTGAATTGGATATTTAAAAACTTCTTTTATAAAAAGAAAATTGTTTTTATCTCTTACAGTAGAAACTAAATAAATCAATAATTAAAAGATTAATCAGTGATTTCACCCAAGTAGTTAATCATAATAAAAATAAACTATGAAAATAATAAAGGAAAGAACACACCAAATTTATAGTGGTTCGGTTTAACTTGACCTACGTCCACTCCTTGGAGGCACCCTCCGAGTATTTCACTAAACCTTTAGTGACTCTCCTTTAGCCCCCATAGCCAGGCAGAAAAGCCCTTACAAAATCACTTCCAACTTCCTCGGTGCGGCAGAGTAGCCGAGTCCTTTGACACGAAAGAGATCTTCTTCTTTCCAAAACTTCCCTTAAGACGAACCTTGAATCCGATGGTATTAAGGTGCAAGCTTGCCGAAGCAACCGTGTTAAACCTCCTCCAGACTCCCTTAAAAATCCCCCTTTGAAGGATCTTCTCCCTCTCAAACTCCACCCTTTTTTCTCTCCCTTTCAAGCTCTCTCTTCAAATTTTCTCTAGAATAACGAAGCTTCAATGGTTGCCAAAGACACTTATAAAGTGCCTTGACAAAGCTTAAATAGAGGGATTTAAAAAATGCTAAAAATTAATCTTAGTGACAAAAATCATCCAGGATGATTGCATGATTGTCCTGTATGATGTGCTTAAAAAGAGGGCTTCAGAAAACCCTAAAAAATCTATTTCAGTGCTAAATATCCTCCTGTACAATCTCATGATCGTCCCGTATAATATGCTTAAAAAGAGGTCTTCAAAAACCCTAAAAACTTAATTCTGGCACCAAATATCATCCAGTATAATCAAGGGATTGTCCAAAATGATATGCAAAATTTGACCTAATAGTCTCATACTAGCATCTTTAAGTAAAGAGCTAGTCTCCCCAACATGAAAAGGGGTATTGGTGTGACGAAGAAAGTTATTGGTCGTAGCCCAGTTAAAATCAGGATAAAAAACCAGGGTATGCAGCTTATCCACAGTGGTGGAAAGCTGTAGCAATTCCACATAATCATGGTATGAGATCTCGACTGGGCGCCAATTCATATATGAGGTGAGAGCAGTGTTAGCATAATTGATTCGGAGGTTGACATAAAATTCAAAAAGAATTTTATAATTAAGGGGACTACGAGGGTTAGAATAAAACACAGAGAGGTGTGAGAGAAAAGGTCGAGTATCAGATAGGAGAGGTGGACTGGATTGATTGTTCATGAGAGGGTGATGCTGCATGACTAGTATCTGTGGTAGGCAGCCTGATCGTCTGCCTCCCAAAACTGAGGGTCCAACATGGCCCTTGAGGAGCTACCAGATGTTTGATGAGTTCTCTTACTGCCAGCCATTTGCAAGAAAAAGCAAGGAACATGAAGTAGAAAGCCAAAGGGAAGGAGAGGTGTGAAGAAAAATGGTTGAATTGGGCTCAATTTAAAGAGTCAGCTGGATCATCAAAATGATCGCAGGATCGTCCAGGCTGATCCGGTGCAATTATTACGGCTGGAAAATTGGTCAAAAAGGCAATCCGAATGGTCAGGATGATCAGATATCATACGGGACTATTAGACACAGGCGATCATCCCGAGGAGTCAGGCTGGATGATTGTTGAAAAAGTAGATCATCCAAGCCGATTATATGGTTCATCCTAGATAATGCTCAATAATTGATCATATCGGTCAAATTTAAAATGTTTTAAATCATGTGCCACGTGTTTTGTCCAGGATGAATAGCGGATCATCCAGGATGATTGTCAAAAAATGGATCGTCATAGGTGATTTTAAAGATTTTATACGTACTGACACGTGTATTCTCCAGGATGAACAATTGTATTGGACAGGACGATTGCAATAAATGCATCATCCAGGATGTAAATTTATTGGCCAAAATAATCAAGATGATTGTAGCAGAGGACGATCATATCGTCCAGGACGATAAAGGATCGTTCAGGATGATGAGAGCATAAAAGTCAGAATATTCAGCAGATGGAGTTTTTGATGAATAAAGAACAGATCATCCAAGACTATATAGGTATAAGCCAGGATGATGTGACAAAATTTTTAACTTCAGAGGAAGGATGGAGATGATCAGAGAAGGCCCAAAAATAATAAAATCAACTAAGAACAACAACGATAAAACATGAAAATGGCATAAAAACTAGTAAAGAAACACAATTTTGTTTTGTTTTGTTTTTTTTAGTTTTTAAATTTAGCAAGGCATGCATATGATAATTTCTCCAAATAATTAAATTTTAAACATTTGTAAGATCAATGAGTTAACAAAGTCAAATCTAAAAATGGTAGAATATCCGATCCTATTAACCCTAGCTCGGACTTCTTTTAGGGCAAAACCATCTTTTGAAAATAAAAGACCTAACTCAGAACAAACTAATTGGGTAAAAAAAAGATCCGTTCAAAACTTACTCCAAAGAAAATATCTTATAGAATAATATACCAAAGCAATTTGTCTCAATCATGGAATTTGAAATCAAGCCTTTGAAAATATCAAGTAACCCATGAATTCTTCTAAAATTTTAAAAGTTTGAAAGAGAGGTAAGCTTGTCCTTTGTGGGCTCATTTTATACCTCTTGTCAATTTAAATCACGCACTTTGCGCATCTTTTTATTTTTGATACACTTTTGTGTATTTTTTTTAATTTGGCATCATTGCGCATCTTTTTATTTTTGGCGTCTTTGGCTTTTTTATTTTTGTTCTTGCAAGCTAGATCCCTTTTCAAAAACTCTTAAAATACTTTTAGTTATGAGTAGATCTTCCATATATTAGAGAAGAGAAACTCACTCTCTAATATAAGGAAGAATAGACCACAAAGCAGACTTTAGTAATTTTATGATAAATGCAATGACAAGATTTCAATTAACTTGAAAGATATATAAAAACTTTGAATATTATAAATATAAGGTAAATTATTGTAGGAAGATAGAAAAAGATCTTAATTTCAAAAACTAGTTGTTAATTTGAGATAGACTTTTGTTTAGAAAAGAAAATTATACCACTAAAAGAGGTTAGAGGGAGGGAAACCATCAACGATGTTTCTCCCTTTAACTGATTTAAAGATATTAAAACATTGACTATAAATCTCCAAAAAATAAAAAACAACAAGAAAATATCATAAAGCAAAAAGCAACCAAAATAAAAGTAACTATAATAGCAAATATGAAAAGCTAACATAAAAATTAAGGCAAAAAATAATAACACTCAATAGAGTAGTAAGCATGCAATTCAAAATTTTATTTAGCAGCAAGTTTAAGGAATTTATGAGCTGCGAGCCTTTTCTTGTCCAAGTATCATATGCTCTCATGAGGTCTTTGGTGAGAGCACACCTGCAAAATCATGAAATATCAGATTTAGGAACCCAAACCTTATGAAAAGAAGAATGCGATGCATGAGTGTTATGCAGTGAATTATGCAATTTGGGTCTCCACACTCAATGCATACTATGGTGAATGGTGCAAGTATGTGCTATGTGTCCTAACACACCACATGAAAAACATCTAACTCCAAGAAAAGGATTTCTTAATCGGTTCGGGTTATAATGCCTCTTCATAGTTATTAGCTTTGGATCAAATATGGGTGTCATCAAATTTTTCTTAAGTGCATCCAATTCAGCTTTAAACCTCAAATGAGCTTTTTCTAAATCAATTACAAACAGTGCTTTTATTCTCATATTCTTTAGTAGAAGCTTTAAAATCAGATTCAAGCAAGGTGTATGAAGCTTTCAAAGAATCATGCTCAATTATTAATTCAGAATGATTTTTATTTAAATCATCAAATTCATTAACTAGAGAAATGTGATTGCTATCTATTTGATGATGATCTTTACTCAAAATTTCATGCTCTTTTTGTAAATTCAAAAACTCCAATTTCAAACTAGCGTGAGTTTTCTTAAGTTTTCTATATGATGCATGAATTTTCTCACATATTTCAAGCAATTGGTCATAGGTTGGTTGGCATATCTCTTCTTGGTCAGATTGTTCAAAATCATCAGCCATGAAGCATAAGTTTGTTATCTCCTCTTCAGGTTCAGTCTCAGATGAGTCAGATGCAGACTCCGCTTAGAAAGCTTTTTGGGCTCGCTTCTTATCCTTTATGAACTTAGATTTCTACTCATTCTTTTCTTTACTTGAGTGATCCTGAAGTGTAGGACAATTAGCTCTGACTTGTCCTGGCTTCCTATATTCAAAATGAACAACATCAGAAGAACCTTTAAAATTTTTATTATCCATACCTTTTCTCTAATTCTGATGATGCTTATGGCTCTTACTTAGAAAGTTTTTGAATTGCATAGTGATGAAAGAAACTTCATCACTTTCAGACCCAGAAGAATTTGAATTTATTTAATTGGCCAATAGTGCTATGATTTTCTCCTTCTTCCTCACACATGCAAGAAGATTTCTTTGGTTCACCCCCTTGCTAATAAGCAATGTGTGAACCAAGTAAGTTATCAATCGAATAGGTATTTAAATCTTTAGACTAAAAAATTATAGTGATTTTAGTATCAAAAGAGGAAGGCAAACATCTTAAATTTTTTTTCACTTTTTCATAGTTAGTAAGTTCTCTTCCTAATGCATGCAATGAAGTAACAATCTGAATAAACCTTGTATATATTTCAGAAATCATTTCATTAGATTTCATACAAAAAAGTTTGTAATCATGCAATAGAATATTCAAACGAGATTTCTTAACTTCATTAGTGCCTTCATAGGTGATACACAATTTATAAAAAATTTGTTTACCAGATGTACAAGTTGAAACAAGCATGTAATCTTCGCATTTTAAAGCACAGAAAAAGCAGTTCAAACACTTTGCATGAAGTTGTGCTAAATCTCTTTCATCAATAGTCCATTTAGTAGAAGGTACTTCAATTTTAATTCCATTAAGTTCACGAGAAGATGGAGAATATCCTTCTTTAAAAAGCATCCACATACGATACTCAATCGATTGTAAAAAATTAGACATGCTAGTTTTCCAAAAATTGAAAGGAAGATTATCAAACAAAGGTGGTCCTGTTATAGAATATCCTTCCATTGCATTACACTTATTATTGTTAGCCATGGATCAAAATTCAAAAAGTTTCCAAACTTAATTTTTATGAATCCCGCTCTGATACCACTTGAAAATTTATTAGGGATGTTAAGCCCTTAAGAACTAGCCTGAGACTAACCAAGAAGGAGGGGGGGGGGGGGGAATTGGTATTTTAAAAAATCTTCTTACAATCAAAGCATAATCACAAACCAAAATCACCACAAAAATCAAAGTGCAAAAAAATAAATGCAAAAATAAAATAAAAAAGGTTAAGATCGGATTTATAGTGGTTCAATTAAACCTTGACCAATGTCCACTCCTCGGAGGCACCCTCCGAGTATTGCACTAACTAAGTGACTCTCGTTTTGCTCCTACAGCAAGGCAGAGAAGCCCTCACAAAAAATCCTTTTCGCCAACCCCGACGAGGCAGATAACCCAACTCCTTTTGCTTCCTCCTTAAGCAGGAAGAGAACCCAACTCCTTTTCCTTCCTCCTGAAGCAGGCAAAGAACCTAGAGCAATTATTGAAGCTTACCTCCCTTGAACCCCCAAGGATGAAGGACGAAGGCTGGAGAAGATGCCTTGGAACCTTGCTTGGAGCAACCTTTGTGAATCCCTCTCATAAACTCCCTCTCACAAGTTCCTCCCTCTCTCTCCCTCTCCTCTTGGCTCTCTCAGTCCAAGACAGCAGCTAAATGTCTTTTAGCATGAGAAATTTGGGTGCTTTAAATAGAATTTCAAGAACTGACATTATCATCCAGGATGATAGGAATATCATCCTGGCCAATCAGTATAAAATAAGCTCAATCAGTCAGGATGATTTGGGATGATCAGAAGAAAATTAGTTACATCATCCAGGACGATACAATATTATCCTGGCCAATTAGTTCAAATCGGAGTACAATCATCCTGAACATCGCCCTGAATAGAGTCCAGCCGATGTCAATCATCCAAGACATCGTACCGGACGATCCTGTGATTGTCGGCCGATGTGATCGTATCAATCAGCCTTAATTACTTTCCATAATTACCAGATTAATTTAGGCATAATTGTGCTGCATCATCCAGGATGATGTTGAGATCATCCTGGCTGATGTCCTAAAATAAAGAATACCTAAATTGATCATGGCAGTTGATTCTTTTTTATTTGAGCTTATCGTCCTGCCGATACAAGGATCTTGAAGGATGATGTGCTTAATGGTGACTACCTTAACCAGGATGCCCAAATTAGGGTTATATTTTTAGTTAGATCGTGCTAGCCGATATGAACATCGTCCAGGCCGATGTACTCAAAACAGAAAAATACAAAAAATCCCTCAAGTGTGTATGTGCAAGGTTACTTAGCATCAGGAACCACTTTTACAATTAATTCAAGAAAAGGAAAAATATTACAGACTAACTCAAACAAAATCTACCCAATCTTGAGTTGTTCTTGAGTTGCGCCAGATCTTGTGGACCTGAAAAGTTCGAAGGCAAGGCAGTTGTAGAAAAACATGAATTCTTGGTATCATAAAAAGTCTAATCCATAATCTTAGATTTGCAACAATAAGCTGATCCCAATAAACTTTCCTAATATAAAGGAAAGAAGCAGCATAGACAAAGGAGGCACAATACTGAAAATTAAAAGCCTCAATTTTACAATGTATAACTTGAATAAAATCTCTAATAACATTAATTTTAATAGGATTTTTCCAGAAGACCCAAATTTTATTAGACATGCTCGAAATAACATGGTTAAATCCAAGAAAGCGAGAAGTACTAATCAATCTAGAAGCTGAGATAGGGGGTTCAAGCAAAATAAGATTAGAAATATAATGAACATGACAGAAGTTTTTAACATGAATCCTAGAAGAAGGACAACCAATGCCCCTAACATTCCAAATAATAGTACTAAACATAAGAATTATTAAAGAGAAGTATTTGAACGCGTATTTCTTGCATGTTGTAAAGAAATGTGCTTGGGCTTGCACCCTCTTTTACTATGAAATTTGATAAAACTAGTATCATTATCATCTTTGGCAAAGCATCTACCCGTAGTAAGCACATTATCAGAATCAGTAAGAGTATCACTATTATAATTTGAGGCTGAAGGAGTCTTACCATCATTGGTTTGTTTCCTATGTAAAACAGAAAAATCATCCTCCATAAACGACCATCATCATCCCATTTTTCAAAGGCCTGTTGCTTCAAAACTTTTATGCTGGATGAAGGTAACAATTGGTGCCCAATGGCAACAAATTTTCCATCCTCTAAAGCGTTATCATTCTTATCACCATCAGTGCTAACCAATTGAATAGCAGCATTAGAAACTGTGTCAGCAACCTAAATATTTATTAGGTTAGTAATCATAAATTCACTAGATTAAGTTATAGTATGATTGACAATGCAGGGAGGAGAAATAAAAACATTATACACAGTATTATCCATATTGTCCTCACAATTAGTGAAAGAAACATTAAGTAAATCACTAGAAATAGTATTTAAAGGAGCAACTTCCTATTCTTGAGGGACAAAAGCAATAACTCCATCAAGATGATCCTCCTCGGCATCAACCAAAGGGTCATCCCCCAAAGGTTTTTCAGTATAAATAGTCTCCAAGGATTATTTCAAAGGGCCATTAAGATGATCCTTCTTATCAAGACGTAAATGAGGATTTTTCCTAAAACATTCATTCATAGCATGTCCATGCATCTTACAAAAAGAATAAAAGATAGGAAAATTTTCAAATTCCACGCTTTGGAAATAACCTTTAACCTCAGAACCAATTCAGATTTCATTTGGGTGCTTCTTAGAAAAGTCCAATTCAACCAAAACCCTAGCAACTAACGGCCTTGAAACTGAAGCAGTTGCTTGATCGGTCTGTAAGGGACGGCCAAAAATAGAAGCTAAACCAAATAAAATTTGATGATTAAAAAAATGCAAATGCAAATTATGAAATGAAATCCAAATTGGAGCAATCAGAGATTCCTCCCTAACATCAAAATCCAGAGACCATTTCAATAAATGCTTTTAACAAGCTTGAATATAGTAGGATTGACGAGCAAAGATCGACTATAGTCAAGGTCATTGGACAACTGGATAGCAATATGCCTTTGATCAAGCCACCATATATGAAAAGAACCAGTAAGCTTTAGGTTAACAAAAAACTTGCAGATAAGATCAAGATTTGGCCTCCTCAAAACAAATTTTCCAACCAAAGTCAAAGCATAAGGAGCTGCTAAAAGATCAATAATATTGACCTCAAAAAGAAGGGCCGGACAACCCTTAAAAGACGAATGAACAAACTTCAGTTTCAAACTAGAAAAACAACCGCCAGCAAGAGCCTCCTTGAATGATTGTGTTTTCCCATCAAAAGATGAAGAATATGGGCAAGATGACGATGGGGTCGTCATCTCCCCACATGAAAACACAACCAGAAAACTACAAATTAAAGAACGTAAGAGATACAGAGGAGAAGAGCAAAAAATCCAACCGATCCAGCCAAAAAATTCCTGCAAGGAGGGCCAAAATGGAATGCACGATAAGAAGCCCTAAATCACCCTGGAATCGCCTCAAAGAAGAGATATGTTAGAGCATGTTATAGTATGATTAGCTTTACCCTTTACTTTTGTAGGAAGAGTTCTCAAATTAGGGTATTGATTTTTCATATATCCAGGTTTCTTACATCCAAAGCAAATAACGTCAGAAGAAATCTTAACTTTCTTATCAATTTTACCTTTATTCCACTTTTATTGATTCTTATGCTTGTGCTTTAGTGGGCTTTCCAATTTGTTTGTTAAGTCATCGCTTTCATTACCAACTATGTCACGTTTCTCTGTGTCTTCAGCTTTTAGCACTATCGTTTCACCTACATCCAAAAGTCTTTGACCCAAACTTTGCTTGTAAGAAATGAGTGAGCCAATCAAATTATCAATAGAATATTCATTCAAAATTTTTAATTCATAAATAATAACAACTTTGGCATCAAACATATCGAGTAGACAACATAGAATTGAATTAATTTTTTAAAGTTTGAAAATTTTTTACCTAAAGTATATAATGATGTCACAATTTGAATAAACCTAGTATATATGTCTAAGATCATCTCATAAGGTTTCATGAAAAATAGTTTATAATCATGCATTAAAATATTCAACCTGGATTGCTTGATTTCACTAGTGCCTTTGTATATAGTGTGTAATTTATCCCAAATTTCTTTGCCAGTAGTGCACGTAGATAATAGCATACCATCTTCAGAATTTAAAGCAGAGAAAAAATAGTTTAACGATTTAGCATTCAATTGAGCATTGATTTGTTCTACCTTATTCCATTGATTAAAAGGAATATTCATTTAAATTCCATCTATAATAAATGACGATACAAAATAATCAGTTAGAATCATTTGCCACATTTGATGATCAATTGATTACAAGAAACTAGACATGCAAATTTTCTATAAATTAAAAGTAATATTTTTAAATAAAGGCGATCTGGTGATTGAATAACCTACTGTAATATTACAATTACAAAAATTAACCATTGATCAAATATCAAAGAGTTTTCAAACTTAATTTTATAAATCCCCCTTTGATACCACTTGAAAGTTTAATAAGGATGTTAAGCCTTTATGAACTAATCCCATGGCTAACCAAGAGGGGGGTGAATTTGATATTTAAAAACTTCTTTTATGAAAAGAAAATTCTTTTTATATCTTGCAGTAGAAACTAAATAAATCAATAATAAAAAGATTAATAAGAGATTTCATCCAAGCAGACACCAAATTTATAGTGTTCGGTCTAACTTGACCTGCATCCACTCCTCGAAGGCACCAATCGAGTATTTCACTAAATATTTAGTGACTCTTCTATAGCTCCCACATCTAGGTAGAGAAGCACTTATAAAATCACTTCCACCTTTCCCTGTGCAGCGGAGTAGCCGGGCCCTTTAACACCAAAGTGATCTTCGTATTCCCAAAACTTCTCTCAAGCTGAACCTTGAATTCAATGGTACTAAGGTGCAAGCTTACCGGAGCAACCGTGTGAATCCCCCTCTACACTCCCTTGAAAATCCCACTTCCAAGCATCTTCTCCCTCTCAAACTCCACCTTTTTCTCTCTCCCTTTCAAGCTCTCTCTTCAAGCTTTTTCTGGAAGAACTAATATTTAATGACTGCCAAAGACACTTATCAAGGGTCTTGACAAAGCTTAAATAGAGGGCTTTTAAAAACCCTAAAAATTAATCTTGGAGGCAAAAATTATCCTGTATGATGTGCGAAAAAAGAGGACTTAAAAAAACCCTAAAAACTCTATTTCAATGCCAAATATCATCCCGTATAGTCAAATGATCGTCCCGTATGATATGCTTAAAAAGAGGGCTTTAGAAAACCCTAAAAATATAATTTTAATGCCAAATATCATCCAGTACGATCAAGGGATTATCTAGGACATTGTGCAAAATTTGACCTGAAAGTCTAGGATGATCACCTGGATGATCACCTGGACGATATGATCAAATTTTTACTGATCATCCAGGATGATATTTGTATTGATCATCCAGGATGATTTAGATCATTCAGGACGATTAGAACAAAATTTAAATCTTAAATCCTTGCCTAAATTATCATTGGCGGCTATTTTCCAAGATTATAAAGGATTATCCTGGACGATTCAAAATTGTCTAATATAATTAGTTCAATGCTTGAGCTTCTTGTTTTGACTAGATCTTACTCTCTTGAGTGTTTATGTACATGGTCACCAAGTAAGCATACACCCTTATAGGGCTTGACTAAAGAAATCAAAATTAAACAAATGAAAATTATAGACCCTTTATAGCATAACCTTATTCAACCCAATCTTTAGCTTTGAATCATTGTTTGATGTTGCATGGTGTTCCTGAAATGTTATTATACACACAAACAAATATAGAATAAAAAATACTATGAGATATAAAGATGTTTATTATCATTAAAAATATAAAACTTGTGAGTTTGAGTCGCAATAATATGTATTATGGTTGATCCTAAAGCTAAGTAACCTTACACACACATACTCAAGGGAGTGAGTTGGTGAGTTAAGAAAATCTCTATTTTTGAACTAATTATATAGTATGATTTTTATCACACTATACGATCAGTTAACTAGAAAACCCTGATAGGGGCATTTATGCTAAGTAAGATTAATTAAACTTATCATATAGCAAAATCCCTATTATACATGATGATGTGTTATATATCATACAAGATGATCAGTTATAATCAGCAAAATAGTTGCTAATCATAATTTAGATAATATTTTAATATTTAAAATTTGTCACTAATCATACCGTATGATATGCATCATTTTGTGTGATACATTACAATCATACATAAATTAATCTTGTGATTAGGGAATAATTATAGTTAACTTTTTTTAATCAAATTTTATAGGATGATTGAACTATTGTTTGATTGAAAAAGTTGGAGTTTTGAAAAGTTTAATTTTAATTGGGAATAGTTGATTTTTTTTTTTTGGAATTTTAGGTTTGAAGTTGAACATCTCATTATAAATAATATATTACCTCAAAAAGTGAACATATCATTCTCTAATAGGTTCAAATTTTAAAACCTTGAGTTCATCTTGATTATCATAGTCAGATTCAAGAAAGAACCATATATGACCCCAAAGGGTCAAAATGATGTTCGATCTAGTATTTGACTCTGTTAATTTGAATAAAGGGATCATTAATTTCATAATTAAAGTTATGATAATATAATGATATATCTTCTTGAAGAAAGAAGATATCATCTACTATCAATCATTGAATATGATGATAATATCAAACTTTAATTATTTTCATAATTAAAGTTATGATAATATGATGATTTTTCCAAAGAGAATTAAATGAGTTTTGAAATTTTAATTTTGAAAAAATTTGATCTTGATTTCTAATCTCCTACGAGCCAAGCCATCATAATTAATTACGTTATAGGAAATTAAAGATTCATATGAATACTCTTCATTAAAATAAGGGTAGAATTTTTCTTAAAGGTTGATATAAAAGGAGGCGAGGATTAGAATTTTCAATAGGAATTAGATCAAAGTGGAAGACTTTTTTCTTGAGATCAAAGGATGAAATGTACAAGGTGCTTTGTGATAGTTTGAGTAGGTTGTTAGACCTTTTAGAATTGTCCCAATGGTTAACTAAGAGAGGGGGGGTTAATTTTTTTTTTTTTAAATTCTCTTGGATTTTTCAGAGCCTTTTTTAAAATTTTTAGAAAATCAAATCACTAGTTCTCAAATTTGAAGTTGTTTAAAGAAGTGATAGTCACGAGACTTTTTTAACCAAAAAAATAGTTAAAACGTAGAAAAATAAAAATAATTAAGAAGAATACAAAATTTTATAGTGTTTTGATCAAATTTGACCGACATCCATTCGCTGGAGACTCCTCTAGATATTGCATTAAATAATAGTGACTATCCTTTTGCTCCCACAACAAGGTAGAGAAGCATTTACAAATTATCTTCCACCAACCCAATGCAATTGAGTATCGTCTCCTTTTACACTTTTCAAGTGATAATAATGTTCCTTAATATCCTTTTTCACCCTCTCGATGAAGGCAGTGTACTGACATCCTTTTTCACCCTCCTTATGAAGATAGAATATTGACACCCTTTTCACTCTCTTGTTGAAGGCAGAGAACCTTTACACAATATTAATAATCTTCTCTCAAGAGCCTCTAGAGGAGATGTGTAGAAAATTGAAGAAGACAAAGAGATTCTTACTTTGGGAAACCTTGTGAATCACACATAACTCCCCCTCACTTGATCTCTCAAACTTCACTCTCACAATCTCTCCTAAACACTCACACTCAATGACTACTTTCAAAACAAATTTATAGCAACGGTCCTTAGATCAGTTTCTAGGACTCTTTATATAGTCAAGATATGAAAAACTATCCAAATACTAAAAAATTCAAGTGAAATATCTCTTAATTATGTTGTATGATCATAGATCATATGGTATGAACAATTCAAAAATCAGGGCTTTGTTTGGTACAAAATGGTATGAACATTGTTTCATACACTATTGGTCTTTTATAGGACTTGACTTCATACTGTATGAAGTATTAAAAAATAAATATGTTTGTCTGGAATGATTTGGTATGAATGGAATTTTATACTCTATCAGTCATCTGTATAACCTGACAATGTACTGTACAAACTATTAAAAAATAATCAAGTTAGTATGGTATAATTCAGTATGAATGGAATTTCATGTAGTATCACTCGTCTGTTCTATCTTACACATATAATGTGAACTATTAAAAAATGAACAAGTTTACCTAGTACGATGTGGTACAAATGGAATTTCATACTTTGTCAATCGTTTGTATGACCTTACATCGTACTGTACAACTAGTTAAAAAAATTCAAGCCATGATTTGATTAACTGTATTTGGAGGGAAAAGTAAGTCAAATCATAAAGTATGATTAAATATCATACAATATGATTAGATATTTATAATATGATTATTTTTAAAATTTTAAATTTTAACTCTCCCCCAGTATGTGTGTGCACGATTGTCCAATTATAATCACACTTTCTTAGACTGAAGAAATAAAAAATAAAAAAAAAACAGAGATGTACAGACTCTATTAGATGAAATCCTATTCAAACTTATCTTGAAGTTTTCAGCAATCTAGAGTTCCTGAAATGTTAGTACACACAAAAATGTTGTAAATCAGGAATCAAGATTGATTTTATGATTTTGATGATAACAAAACTAATCTTTGTGATGATAATTTTATTATTTTTCCATAGCATATCTTTGATATTTTTGTTTACATATTTCTTTATCTAGTAATAATTCAAGGAAATCATACATCAAATTGCTGAAGACTTTAAGATAGAGTATAATAGGATTTTATGTAATAGAGTATGTATATCTCTATTTTTATTTCGTGAGTCTGAGCGAATGTGATTATAATTGGGTAACCGTACACACACACACAGGGGAAGAGTAATAGTTAAAAATTAAAATTTTAAACCTATCATACAGTATGATATTTAATTGTCATGTACGATTTGACCTAGTTTTCCCTCTTAAAGTAATCAATCAAATAATGACTTGAATTATTTAAACTAGTCATACTATACCATGTTAGTTTGTACAGATGACTGATAGAGTATAGAATTCCTTTTGTAACATATCATACTAGAAAAACTTGTTCATTTTTGAATTGTTCATACAATACAATCTTACTTCATACATATGACTAATTGAGTACATAATTCCTTTCATACCATATCATACCAGACGAACTTGTTCATTTTTTAACTATTTATATAGTAAGATGTCAGTTGGTATAGATGGCTAACAGTGTATGTGTTGCGACTTAGTTTTCAAATCTATGCTTTTATATCATATGAGTTTTTTATGATACTAAAATATTATTCTGTTGATTACTATTTCTCCTAACACTAGTTGGAAAAATATTATTTGTGTGTGCTAATGTTACAGGGAAATTATGCTCCAGACTGTCGAAGACTTCAAGAAATATTAGATTAGGATTTCCTTTAATTGAAGCCTCTACCTTTTTATATTTTTCTTGAGTTTGAGAGAATGTGTGATTATAATTAGGTAACTGAGCACACATATATTGGGAGAGTAAGTCAAAACTTGCACTTTTAAAACTAATCATGCTCCACAATTCTTAAATTATACTGGTTGATTTATACTGTGTTCCTGCATAAAGAAGTTAATCGAATCAAGCCTTAGAATTTTTTTTACTATATGAAGTTAGATTCATTTAAATGACATCCAAAGTACAAAATAGATACATACCAGTTTGTCTTGAATGAACTCCCCATTTTCAAAACTAATCGTACTGTATTAAATTATTTTCATAGAGACGATGTCTAGAGTATAATATTAGTATGTACCAATTTTTACCATATGAATAAGTAAATTTTTTGAATTGATCTTATTATTCAAAATTTATTTCTTACAGATGATGTCCAGAGTATAAAATGGGCTCGTCCATATCATAAAAGTTCGTATAGGTTATTAGACCTATAACAATTATTCCATTGATAACGATATTAAACCCTAAAGAACTAGTCCCGATGCTAGGGGGGGGGGGGGGGGGGGGGGGGCTGAATTGGTTATTTAAAAATTCTCTTGGAAATTTATGAAGACCGTTTTATATTTTTTGGAAAGAAAAAATTTCAACCACAAAAATTAAATTGCTGAAAAATATATATATAAAAAGTAAGAAGAACATAATAATTTATAGTGGTTCAGTCCAGTAAGACCTACGTCCACTCCCTGAGTACTACCTCTTCAGGTATTACATTATTACCAAAGTAACTCTCCTTTTCCCCATAGTAAGGCAGTGAAGCCTTTATAATTACCCTTTCTTCCACCAATCCCTGGTGCGGTAGAGTATCATTATCCTTTCACACGCTTCAAGTGTCAGTAGAGTGCCGTCATCCTTGCACACCCTCTAAGGGTTGGCAGAGTATTATTGTCCTTTCATACCCTCCAAGTGTTGGTAAAGTACCATCATCCTTTAACACCCTCTATGTATCAATAGAGAACCATCATCCTTTCACACCATCTAAGTGTTGCAGAGAACTATCATCCATTCACACGCTCTTGGTGTTGATAGAGAATTGGATCTTCTCTTAAACAACTTGAAATAAGTAAGGAAGAGAATTAACACACACAAAGATATTCTTACCTTTGAGTAACCTTATGAACCCTTCACACTCTCCACTTCCAAAAACTCTCTCATAAACACTCTCCCAAAACTCCCTTTTACTTGCCCTCAATTAAATCATGAAGATAAGACTAGTCCAAATTAGTTTCTAAGGACTTTATATAGGTAAAACACAAAAAACCATCCAAAAAATTAAATATTTAAATTTTGTTTGTCTATAATTGTACAATATTATAAATGATCATACGTACAAATAATTCAAAATTTTGCTCGTATGATCCTATAAAAAACATTTTTGTACATGCACATCATACAATAAGAACAATTAAAAAAAATTACATATTCACTAGGATGAAAAGATACGCCACGGTTTTGTACTATAGACGTCATTTATACGAACATGAGATTATACATTACAATCATTTCAAACAATTTTAGATGTTCATTGGGACAAAAAGAGATGCAATCTTTTCAAACTCTAGACAACGTATGTATGAAGGTGACATCGTACAGTAAAATCAGTTTAAAAAGTTTGGCTATTCATTGGGATGAAAAAAAGATGCAAACTTTTCAAACTCCGGATGTCGTCTGTACAAAGAGGACTTCATACAGTTCAAAATTTTTTTGATAATCATCTGGACAAACTTGTACATTTCTATTTTGTACTCTAGACGTCGTCTACATGAAAGGGACTTCGTATAGTTCAAACATGACTTATAAAAAATTCCTCATAGGATTCGATTAATTTCTTGTTGGAGGAACTACTTGGTCAAATCATACCGTACGATTAGAAATCATACAGTATGATCAGTTTAAAAAATTATAAATTTTTAACTCTCTTCTAATGTGTGTATGCATGATTACTAAATTATAATCATACTTTCTCAGACTCAATAAAAGTGTAAAATATAGACTCGATTTATAATAAACCCTAATCTAATCTATCTTGATGTCTTCAACAGTCTGGATTATGATTTCCCTGAAATATTAGTACACGTAAATAACAAAAGTAATATAACTAATATATGTTAGGAGAAATAGTTAATAATATAATAATTATTTGGAATCATAAAAAATACACATGAAATGAAAATATAGTTATAAAAACTAAGTTTTAATAATCTTCTCCTTTTTGATAATAAAAAAATAATTATTATTTGAGTTATCATTTAAAATAAAATTATGTACTTTTCTCCCCTTAAATAAATGACCAATTTAAATGAAGGGAATTTTGAGAAGAAACAAAACCAAAAACACAAACACAAACGAACATTCAAACATGAAACATATAAACATTAAAATTTTCACTTCACACACATGCACTCAAATAATCAAACAAACAATATTATAACTCTTCCTTTTGACAACAACAAAAAGGGATGTACAACTTAAAATGAAAGGTTTCAAAAGATAAACCACAAGATTTGAAATAGAAAAGGGTTTTAAACCAATTACAAAAATAAGATTAATTCTATAATACTAAAAAGGAAAAATTTTAACTTTTAAATTTAAAAAAATAACTAAGATAAGACAAGTTAATCAATGTCATTATTCATGTTAGACAATTTAAATAAAGATGATTATAACAAAAATAATGAAATGAAAATTGGTTAACTTCAAATTCAATATAAAATATGATTGTTAATTAGATTTATTTGGATTAGAGATTAAATGATAGTGGAAAGAACATAATAAAAAATTGTCATTGGAAACATTGCACATCTTTTCAAATATTTTGTGGCAGACTTTGTGCTTCTTTTTTATTTGGGCTAATTTTATGCCTCTTTTAACTTTGCGAACCATTGCGAATCTTTTTTTATTTTTGCACACATTATGCATGTTTTTTTACTTTTTGAGACTTTCTAATATTAGTAATCAAAATTCAAATTTCACTAATTATGAAAATAAATGTATTAAAAAATAAATTAAAAATAATAAGACATCAATCTTATAATAATTATATGTTAGATATGTTTGTCTAAGAGAACATAAAATTAATCTCCTTATCTAAATCTTGTTAGAATTTAATTTAAAATTTTGAAAGGTTAGATTTTCCCATGGAAATTAATTTTTAAAGCAAAATAATTTATAAGCCATTTGAATGACCAATTTCAAAAAGGTTTTTCTTATTAGACATACTAATATTTTAAGAAGTAAGAAACAAAAAAGTCACCAAAATATGACATTTTTTATTGATATAATAAAGGCTCACATACATTCACTAATGATACCATATAGAACCCAACTTAACATCATCACATAAAAACCTAAAAATATATAAAAAACACTACAAACATGAGAGAAAAATATCATAATATTACTCTCAAAAGCTCGATAGAAAGAATAATAATGAAGTACACCTAGAAATTGGAGGGGCCCCAATATGGAGGAGGAGGCTAATTAAACCTTGAAAATAGCTATTCATTATAGCTATATTTGTATTGACTTTGTCAAACTGACCACGGATCCAACCCATATCTTCCTGATATCTTGCATCCTATTGATTTAGATGAGTCTCAATATGATCAAAACATTGATCAAAGTGAGTCTCCAATTGATCAAACTGCTATACCGTTTCCTAAAAATAGTTTGGGTCATGTCCTTGTGCAGGTGTTGGAGCTCCCCCTTCTTCTTCAAAGTCATCACTCTCTGAACTCTAATATCTCCCAAATAGTGATAAAAAAGAAGTATCAGTGAAATAGATAGAAAGTTTTGTGGGAGGATAAGGATGAATTAGGTGGTACTTCTTATTTAGGATGTAGGCTACAAGTGTCCTAAAGCCACATTATTTTTCCTCTTATGATGAGGAAGCACAATATCAAAAAGATTATAAACGTAGTCCATGATGAGTTGGGCCTCATAAAAGGGTTTCTCAATTATAATCAGGTATGTGATAATGGATAAGAGAGGAGTCATATTTATACGATCACTAGCCCTAGGAATAATTAAGGTTCTTAAGACATACTAGATGATCCAGGCATTTTGGTGCAAAGTGTAGACTCTTGCTAAATCACACACTTGAGACAAACCTCTAAGAGTTTTACTAATTTCAATCCAGTAAAAATCAGACCTAGAAGCTAAAGTGTGAGCTCGAGTGCCTTGGGTTCTCAAATGAAGGAAATTCTATAAGTCTTCCTTAGTGATCTCAACTCGCTATTTTTAAACAAAAGAACTTATCCTAGAGCGATCCTTATTAAATATCATGTTTTCCAAGAAATATTGGAAGGTTTCTTTGGAATAGGCATAAATTAAAGTGAGAATGAAGGAGAATTGGATTGATGTAAAAAAGGGCATAATAGAGAAGTAAAGATCACCCTAAATAAAGGTGGTGATCTTGGCAGCAACATACCTTAAAAAGGACTCCCTCATTTGCCTTGGAAAGAAAGTTATCATCCCCACCACTTTTAGATGAGGAACCTTTTGAAAATTGGGGTCACATGCTAGAACTAGCCATTCCTAGGATGAGGACTCTAGAGGGTTTAGAAATGAATATAAAAGTGAATGAAAATGATTTCAACGATGCTTCTATTTAAAGAAAAATAAACAATTGTACAATACAAAATTTGCTTCGTACGTATGATTTTAAAATTATATGGGATGAACTTATGTTTGTACATAGAAATGGAAACAACCAAAAATGAAATGGCTTTTCATAAAATGCTATTTATGAGGCTTCCTTTTGTACAGACATTTTGACCATGTGATCAACCATATGAACAGTTTTCGTCCGGGTCAATTAGAATATTAAAGATCATTTTAAAGGTGGTTAGGTTCATCCCTCATAGAAACTGACAACTGGATCATACAGACAAAATACAATTTCATATATACAATTAGTAATAAATAATTAATCCAAACTATAATCCAACCCTAAGGGTATAGATGAAAAAATGATGGCATCATCGTACTTGATGAATTCGAAAAAAAGTGAGCTTTCTCCACAAAATCCACACAAAATCACAAAAAACAGTAGATAATTTGTATTACTTGATGAAAGCGAAATAGAAAATAGAAAGATACACTTGATCCTCTATTCGAGAGGAGGATTAATCTCTCCCAAATCTCTAGACATAGCTAGATACAAAATGATGGCATCATCGTACAATATGAAGCTTAAGAAAAAAGTAAGTTTTGCATGCAGAACTCCAAAACCTATCATGCACATGCTATAGAATTCATACAATACTAAAATATTTCATACAGCAATATCAAAACACTTTAAAAACACACCATGATAATAAAAAAACTTCTCAAAATCCATCATTATTTAACAAGTTATATGCTTCACAATAAGATCAAAAATTAAAAAGAAAAAACATACAACTAAACACACAAAAACAACAAAATAAACACATATTTATACACATCAAGTTTGCAAAATTTTCAATTTTAAGCATTAAGATCAATCACACTTAACTTGGTTCTTAAGGTACGAAGTGTATCAAAGGTTAGTAGTTTTGTAAAAATATATTTAAGTTGATTTTACATAGTAACATGATTCAATTCAATCTCTCATTTAGCTACATGATCCCTAATGAAGTGATGCCTTATGTCTATATGTTTTGTTATAGAATATTGGATAGGATTCTTTGAAATGCAAATGACACTAGTATTATTACAAAAAAATAGAATTACACCTACTGAAAATCCTAAATCAATCAATTATTATTTCAACCAAAGTACTTGTGCCACACAACTTCCCAAGTCAATGTATTTAGTAGTAGATAGGGATACCAAATTCTGTTTCCTACTGGACCAAAGAACTAAGGAATTTCCTATGAGTTGACATATTACAGATGTACTTTTCGGTTAACCCTACAACCTATAAAGTTTTAATTTGAATTATCTAATAATTTCAAATGAAGAGCTAATCTTCGGATACCAAATCCTTAAGTTTTGAGTTTGCAAAGATATATCAAAATCATTTTTACTACTATCAAATGTGATTCTTTTGGATCAGATTGAAATCTAAAACAAATAAATACTAAACATTATATCAGGTGTATTAGCAATCAAATAAAGTAATGATCCAATTATTCGTCTAAAATTCTTTTGATCAATAGATTTTCTCTTTAGATCCTTATCTAATTAGAATAAGAAACTCATTGGTATAGTCACTAGTTTAGCAATATCCATTTCATATTTCTTAAAGATATCCTTAACATACTTTAATTGAATAATAAAAGTTCCTTCCTTATTTTGCTTAATGTTATAGCGAAGAAAATAACTCAAATCTCCCTTTAAACTCATTTCAAATTCATAACTCATTATTTCTAAAATTTATCACAAAGATTTTAATTTGTAGATCCAAATATATTATCATCAACATATATCTAAATAATGAGTATGTCATCTCTTAATTTCTTCAAAAAGAGAGTAGTATCCACACTTTTACAAATGATCGATTTAATAAGAAAGTGCTTAATCTTTCATACCAAGCCCTAGGTGCCTATTTCAATCCATATAATACTTTTTTTTTCAATTTAAACACATGATTTAGGAATTTAAAATTTTCAAAACTTGGAGGTTGCTCAATATAAATATCCTCTTGTATAACTCCATTAAAAAAGGAGCTTTTAACATCCATTTGATATAATTTAAATCCTTTAAAATAGGCAAAGGCTAATAAAACCCTAATTACTTCAAGTCTTTCTATAGGGGCAAAAGTCTCTTCAAAATCAAATTCTTCTATTTAATTATACCCCCTCAGCCACCAATAAAACCTTATTTTTAATCAAAAGCTCCACTTTTTTTGAAGCTCCACTTTTTCAAGACTTAGTCTCTTCAAGTCATGCTATAAGGGCAAAAGGTCTTCTTAGAAGCTCCACTTTTCTAGGAGAGAAGGCAATTTTTGAATTCTCAGTTTACACTTTTTCAAGTCCACTCTGATGACATCGTAGGGTCACTAGCCTCCATATGTTGATGGCTCCTTTAACATTCACCCTCCATCCTCAACTACTTAGACTTTTTCATGTCTCGTTACTGGTTCATCTCCTCTAACTTTTGAAGATTTAGAGTTTAATCAATATTCAAAAGCAAGGTTTAAAAAAGGTTGTCCTTTCACCATTAATGATGGAAGATTACTAACTCTAGTTTTGAGGTTCAGACTAATTTTGGTTCTTTATCTTCTTCTATATTAAATATTGAGTTGATTTGAGATGATGTTTCAAAACCTTTCAGCTCTGTTGCTGTTAGGCAAGAAGCTGTTCTAAATTAAAGTCTATTAAGGTTCCTATTCTAGATGTTGAGATTCCAGATGCAGTGGTAGATATGAAGGAATCTGTTTATAAGAGTGGTGGATCTAAACATTGGTGATGGGTTTATTGAAATAGGTCTATAGTGAATTTGCATGCTAAAAATGAATTAGATAATTTAAATAAACTCTAGATGTCCCTGGTGATCAAAGTATTTATGGTTAATGTTCCCTTTCATATCATGAGTATGGAGTTGAGGAGGAAATGTGGCACATTTTGCAAATTTGACATGAATTTGCTCGAAATGGGATGGGTTCTTTATGCTTTCAATGAAACTTAACCTATGGAGAAGCTTTTAACTAGTGTACCTTGGTATGTTAATAGAAATATTGTTGGAATGGATAGATGGTCGCCATCATTTTCGCCTACATCTTTGAAAGGCCTGACTGCTCCTATGTAGATTTGGATGCCAAATATCCCATTATAGTGCTGGGATGAGATTAACTTGTATAGGATTGTATCCATGGTGGGTACCCCTTATTTGATTGATGGAAACATGATCCAATGGGGGAGGAGAGAATTTGTGTTTGTGTTAAGCTCAATGACAAGCTGCCTTTGGGAGTGTGGGTTGAAGGTAGCTTGGGTAAATTCTTCCAAAGTATTGAGTATGAAAGATTACTTTCTTTTTATTTCAATTATGGAAAGATAGGGCATTTATAAAATAACTATTTGGGAAGTGGGTTAGAAGCTTGTCAAGCTTCTAAGCACATAGAGAGCCAAGCTAAGAAGATGGGTTATGAAGATACTGGTAGGGTGGTGGATAATACTACTAATGCTAGAAGAACTGGTTATGGACCTTGGGTCAATGTTAATTATGGAAAGAAAAAGTTTAGAAATAAAAACTTTAAAATTAATGGGCCACGTCCATTAAAGGAAGATGCTACTAAAGAGGTTGGAGGCTTGGTGATCCCTGTTGCTGAGAAGAATCCTGATGCTATTTTAAATACTCTTACTGATGTTGTGAAGGATAATGAAAGAGATGTTTCAAAATTGCTACTTGGAGTCCGGGGTGAAGAGAAAGTCTCAGATGGATCTATTTTTCAAAACAACTTGAAGCATCAATCGGATGAGGGAAGTGGAGATCGTATGGTCTTGAATTCATGTGACATTCTTAATAATACTAATAAACTTGAAGTATTAAATGCTATTGTTGAGGAAGGGAAGATTTTTGATGTGGTAAAGTCCCCGTGGCTTCTATTATCAAGGAAGTAAAAGGTTATGATGATAAGGTGTAATTAGGTGTTGTTATGAATGATGAGTTGAGTATTAAAGAAGGTTGTTCTTCTTATATCAAGAAGAAAGGTGTAAAACAGCTGAAAGGGTTGGGACCAATTAAAGTGGCTACTAGAAGTAGAAGAATGGATGGTGATTAAAGGGAGAAAGTGGGGATCTCTTCCCCTCCTATGAAATAATGGCTCCTATAGTTTTTTTGGAATTGTAGAGGAGCTAGGAAGAGGAAAGCTTCTCTATATCTCAAGGAGGTTGTGAAGGATCATTGGGTCTTTTTTGTGGGATTACTGGAAACTAAATTGACATATATTATAGTAGGATGTAAGTTCTTTAATTGGTGGTGGATGGGATTATTTCCAAGTTCCTTTGGAAGGATTATCTTGAGGTATATTGGTGATTTGGAAAAATAATATGGCTTCTTTTAGTGTGTTGGAATATTCTTCTCTATTTGTAATTGGTGAGTAGGATGTTCCTAATAAAGGTAGTTGGAGGGTTGCTACCATCTATGGTAATAAAGATGTTTATAAAAGAAGGACTCTTTTGGAGAAATTAGAATCATATTATGGAATTGATTTTCCTATGGCGGTGGGTGGTGCATTCAACTATTTACTTTCAAAGGAGGACAAGAGGGGTGGGAGAAGATTTACATTTTCCTTGGGTCCTAAAGAAATGAAATCATTCTTGGCATGAAATGACCTTCATGAGGTTGGTTGTGTTGGGCCAAAGTTTACGTGGTGAAATAATAAATCTGGTGTTGATCGGATCCTTGAGTGGTTGGACAGATGTTTTATGAACTCAACGACCATAAGCTTGTCTCATTGTATGATGGTTAGGCACCTTCCAAGAGTGGCATCGGATCATTGCCAAATTTTGTTAAATATTTTTGAAGTTTTTCCTATGGCCAAAAGATCTATTAAATTTGAAGATATCTGGGCCACTTTCTTAGCCTCTGCTATAGTGAGTAGGAATGCTTGGAATAGGAAAGCTTTTAGAAGCTTTTAACAATTTATTAACTATAAGATGAAGAGAGGTTTGAAGTCCTTATTTTACTGGAGTAGAGCCAAATTGAAAACCTTAAATTAGCAGAAGGAGAACCTTAAGAGGGAAATCTTGGAGCTTCAAATAATATAAACATATAATGGGTGTTTTTCAGTTGAAGAGGATTGGTCCCTTAAATCAAAGGTAAATGAGCTGAATTCTACTTTGTCTCACCTTAACACTTGGTGGAGGTAATGTGTGATGGTAAAGTGAATGGTAGAGGGTGATTATAATTCCAAATTTTGTTAGGCTTTTGCTAGGGTAAGTAGAAATTCAAATTTTATTTTCAGCATAAAAGATGAAGATGGATGTCTAATGGAGGATCAACATCAGATCAAAGATGTTATGCTTCAATTCTTTAAAGGAAAATGGCATGAAAAAAGTTAATCTCTAGATGGGTGGCCTTCCCTGTGGAGATGTCTGGATGAGGATGATATTAGATTATTGTTTAAATATTTCTCCATAGAGAAAGTGGAGATTGTGATCAAGCAAACTAGGGGGTACATTTCTCCAGGAAATGATGGCATATCATATTCCTTTATAAAAAATTATTGGTCCATTATTAAGGATGACTTATGGAAGGCATTGTATTAGTTATTTTCTATAGCTGAAAAGTGTGATGGTTGGAAAGAAATGCTTATAGTTTTGATTCCTAAAGTGAGTAATCCTATGACTCCTTCTAATTACAGACCAATTAGCTTGTGCAACACTATTTATAAAGTAGCTGCCAGGGTTATGTTGAATAGATTGTCTTGACTTATTCCTAAGTTGATTTCTAAGGATCAAGTGGCATTCTTGAAAAGGAGATCTCTATCAGATCATGTCCTGATAGCTCAAGAGATATTCCTTAAGTTCAGGTACTTTAAATCCTCTAAGGGTTTAGTCTCTTTCAAAATAGACATGGAGCAGGCTTATTATTCTATGGGGTGTGGCCGACTCTACGAAAAGCTTTAAATTATTTTGATTTCTCTTGCATGTTTCTAAACTAATCATGAAATGCGTACAAGATCCAACCTTATCCTTATTGATTAATGGAAATCCTTCTAGTTGGATCAATGCTAGAAGTGGATTCCAGTAAGGATGTCCTTTGTCGCTATTTCTATTTATCCTCTGTTCTCAGTTCATGTCAAATGCATTTTTGGGAAATGATTTAATTGATATTCAGGTTAGTCCAAATGGTCCAAGGATTTCACATTTGCTTTATGTAAATGACATTATTATCTTCACTGAAGCTAAGTTAAAGATTGCGAAGAAGAACAAATGTATACTGAAGGAATGTTGTGGTTGGACTGGTAAAAAGGTGAATGATATCAAATTAGGGATCTTGTTTGGCAAGTATGTAAGAAGAATGAGAAGAAGAGATATAACTCATATTATGGGCTTCAAAATAGTCAAGGAGTTCAATTACCTTGGAGTTAAAGTAGCTTTGAGAATGCTAGTAAAGACAGACTTTCATTCATCACTGATAAAGTTTTAAGGATGATGAGCACTTGGGGCGGCAAATTTATTTCCTTGGCTGGGAGGATCACCCATGTTAAAATGGTATTGCTCTCTTATCCAACTTTCCAGTCCACTATTTCTCTCATTCCAAAGAGAGTCTTAGATGAAATTGATAAGTTATGTAGAATCTTCAATTGGAACAAGAGGAATGGAGGTTTAGGCCTCCATTATGTGAGTTTGAATATAATGTGTTAGCCTATGGAGAATGGAGGCCATGGATTGCACTCCATTTCTAACAAAGTTGGCCCATTGAGGGCTAAACTTGCATGGAAGTATATTCAAGACAAAGACTCATGGCTTCATAAGGCCCTTTATCTGAAATACTATTCAATTTGAGATTATGGTGCTGGGAAGAAGGCAGATTTAGCTGCTTGGAGATTAATTACTGATGGAGGGATGTTTCTTAAACCAATTATGAGGTGGTGTATTACAAATGGTGAATCAATAGATATCTTTAAAGATATCTAGGTCATGAATAAATACATAATTATGTTGCCAACGTTTATGGTGTCTCAAGAGTGTAATGAAGGGATGATGAACATGTTTATTTTTTATGGAAGCTAGAATATTACTGAATTGAACAAAAACATTGGGAATGATCTTGTGGAATTGATTAATAACATAAAGATTTTATCTAACTTACATGAAGACTGGCTGGAATTAATTCATAACAAATTTGGGAAGTCTATCTCAGCATTGGCTTATGCTGCAATGGAGCAAGTTAATCCCAGTTTCAAAAGCTGGGTTTGGATGAAGATGGCTAAGCTCAATCCTCAGGTGGAAAACTTTTGGTGGAGAATCTTTAATAATGCTATACCAATTTATCATTTCTTATCATATAGAAGATTGCAAAGGATTGACCAATGTCTAAGTGGCTGTAATGAAGTTGAAGACATAGATCATGTGGTCAATAAATGTAAGATGCTAAAGGAGTTATTTCATCATTTAAATAAGTGGGGCTTTGGAGTTCCAGTTTATCATTCTTTTGAAGATAGTTGTAAGTGGCGGGCTCTACAAAATTCCTCATTGGTGAAATTGTTTTGCAATGCAGTTTACTTTACATGGAAGGAGAGGAATGAATTGGTTCATGGGAAAACTAAGAGGAGCCCGATGTTCATTACAGCTGAATCTATTTATCATGCAGCAGTTTATAATGCTTATAATTATTTTAGCTCAGGCTGGTTGGATGCTAATCAACATTTTCTATTGGAAAATATTTGGCGCCCTCCTCCACCTAATTGTATTAAAGTTAATGTAGATGCATCCTTATTACTGTCCTACGCAGTGGGGATAGGTGGCATTTTTTGAGTCCATAAAGGTATATTCCTTTTGGATTTTGTCCATTCTTGTGTTCATTGGGATATCTCACAATTAGAGCTCCTAGTTATACAATCCATCAAAGATGTTATTAAAGATTGGATGTTTGAATATAAGGGCCTCATTATTGATGGTGATAATGCCAGCTTCATTAAGTCCATATAGGATGCATTAAGAAGAGGTGGAAAAGGAGTGGAAGATCTTTCTTTTATTAAGGAGTTCAATTATGTGATTATCAGTTGTATATATCAGAGTTGTAATAAGTTAGCAGATTAATGTGCTAACTATGCTATTTTTAGTTTTTTTTATTGTAGGACATTACTTTGAATAAGGTTCCTCCTTCTTTTGTTAAAAAAGGAGGAATCTGTGGGTAGTACTTTGTAGGTTGCTCATTTCCTTTTTAGTTATTAATAACATTATTGCTTCTTCTTAAAAAAAAAACCCTTTTTTCTAATCACAACTCCTGAATCATTTATTTTATTTTTGAACACACACTTAGTTCCAATAACACTTTGATCTTTTGGCCTTTTTATCAATTTCCAAAACATCATATCTTACAAATTTATTTAATTCTTCTTACATGGCCAAAATCCAAAATTCATCTGAAAGTGCTTGATTTATATTTGTGAGTTGAACCATTAATATAAATGCATAATGGTTTACCTCTTTATTAAGGCAATGCCTAGTCCTAACACCCTCACTAGGTACACCTAAAATCAATTCCTTATGGTGATTCTTAAAAAATTTCCATTCTCTAGGTAAAGGGTTTTCTTTTTCAACATTTTCTTCCAAATTAATCTTTTCAATTCCTTGAGAGTTATTTTCAATATGATCCTCTTCTAACCTTGGCTCTTTTAAAATGCCAGATTTATTAAATATAACATGTATGATCTCCTCAACTATCAAAATCCTCTTGTTGAAAACTCTATAAGATTTTTGACACTAGATTATTCATGAAAAATTTCTTCATCAGATTTTGGATCAAAATTTTCTAGAGAAAATTTTCCAGTATTATGAATAAACACCTTACATCCAAAAACATACAAAAAAAGACAAATTTGGTGTTCTCCCTTTAAGAAGTTTATATGATGTTTTATTCAATTTGGATCTAATGTTCACCCTATTAAGAACATAACATGTAGTATTGATCTCTTTAACCCAAAAATATTTTAGAAGTGAATATTTTACTAATATGTCTCTAACAGCTTCAATTAATAATATGTTCTTTTTTTTTTTTAACTACCCTATTATGCTGTGGGGTCCTAGGTGCTAAAAAATTATGATCAATTCATTTCTCTTTACAAAATTATTCATAATTTTCAATTTCAAATTCACCTCCATGATAACTTTGAATTGATAAGATTTCACATCTTAGTTTTCTCTGAATCCAAGTCAAAAACTTCTAAATTCCTCAAATGATTCACTCTTATGAAATAAAAATTTAACCTAAGTAAATCTAGAGAAATCATCAACAATCACAAATAAAAAAACTTTGTCTCCTAGACTTATAGTGCTAACTAGTCCAAAAAGATCAATATGAATAATCTCCAATGATTTGCTAGTTTTAAGATCCTTAATAGAATGAAAGGACTTCACCTATTTTTCTAATTGACATGCATCACACATGTGATCCTTAGTAAAGTCTAATTTTGGTATACCTCTAACAAGTTCTTTTTGGGTAATTTTTGTAAGATTTTTCATGCTAGAGTGAAAACGTATCCTATATTATAACCATGATTAATCAAAAACTATTTTTAAACAAAAAGCATTATGAGATTTAATACAATTTAAATCAAGCATATATATATATATATATATATATTGTTTACCCTAAATCCATTCAAAATATCAATTCCATTTTGGCTTATTATGTAACTAGTGGAAAAAATTTTACACTATAAACCTTATCACACAGCTGACTAATACTCAACAGATTATGCTTTAATCCTTCTGTAAGTAAAATATTCTCAATGAAAAAATTGTTCAAGTTTCCAATCATACCTAAGCATACCACTTCTCTAATGGTATTATCTCCCAGTGCAATCTTGCCTCAATTCCTAGCTTTCAATGATATGAATTATATAATCATATGCTTTGAATTTCTGCTATCCAGGTACCAAATACTCTCATGAGGTCTTGTATGAGAGTATCTCTACAAGATAATCAAATGTTAGTCTTGAGAACCCAAACAAGTTTTAGTTCTCCTTTTGGCAAAATTAATCTAGATGCATGTATGATATGATTTATTTTATGCATCTTTGGTCTCCACACTAGATATGATTTACTATGAATAGTGCAAGTATGAGATATATGCCCAATCATATCACAAGAAAAATATTTAACTCCAAGAAAAGGATTTTTTAATTTATATGAATAAACTTGTCTTTTCTTAGATTTTAAAATTTTTGGTTTCTTTTTAGGATTAAAAATTTTTTCTTGTGCAGATGGAATTCTATTTTCTCAAGTGCTTTCAATTGTGCTTTAAAAAATGAATTTGCACTTTCTAACACAACATTGTTAACCTTCAAATAGTGCTCTCTATTATCAAATTTATTCATAAATGTTTTAAAAAAATTTTCAAGTTGAGTGTGGGATGATTTTAATAATTTATACTATTTGTTCAATTCATCAAACTCATCTAATAATTTCATGTAGTTACTATTAATTTGTGTGTGATCTTTTCTAAGGATTTCATGCTCTTTCTATAATTCAAGAAAATCTAAATTTAACCTAGTATGCATCTTTTTATGTTTTATATATGCCATATAAATTCTTTCAGAAACATCAACTAACTCATCATAGGTTAAGTCACATACCTCTTCTTGATCTGACTGATTAAACTTATCAACCATCAAGCATAAATTTGTGACTTCTTCCTCTACCTCTGTTTCTAAAGAGTCTGAAGTTGAGTCTGCCCAAAATGCTCTTTGCAATCTCTTCTTGCCCTTCATCACATTTATTTTCTCTTTGACCTTCTCCTTGCTAGGATTGGATTTAAGATTTGAAAATTCAGACTTGACATCTCCTGGCTTCCTACATTCATAGTAAATTATATTTTTAGAAGCCTTAATATTTTTGTGGAACTTACCTTTATTCCACTGTTGGTGTCTCATTTGCTTTCTCTTTAGAAAACTCCTGAAATGCTTAGCATTAAGGAAATATCATTTTCATCCTCATGGTGAGACTGATCACTCTCTAAGTCATTCACTTTTAATATTATATTCTTTTCCTTTCGCTCCTCACCTGGATCAATCTATCTTTGAATCACTCCTTACTCGTAAGCAGTTTGTGATTTAAGAAGATTGTCAATGAAATAAATAGCTAAATCTTTAGACTCTTTAATAGCAATTATTTTAGCATCATAAGTAGTAAGCAAAGTACAAAGTATTTTATTCACTTTCTCTACATTCGTTAATTCTCTACCTAAAGCATGTAAGGAGGTGACTACATATTAGTGATTGATTCATTTGATTTCATGCAAAATAGTTCATAATCATGTAACAAAATATTTAATCTAAATTGTTTCACTTTTTTAGTCCCTTTATATGTGATATAAAGTCTATCCCAAATTTCTTTTCCACTTTATAGGTAGAAACACATATGTAGTCTTCAAATTTAAGTGTATAGAAGAAACTGTTCAAACAGTTTATATTTAACTGAGCAAAGTTGCATTATTCAATAATCTAATCAACAAATAGTGGTTTAGTTCTAATGCCATCTAAGAGTCTAGTTAGACTAGTGTATCTTTCTTGTACTAAAATCCACATGCGATAGTCAAATGATTGAATAAAAGTAGACATTTCTATTTTCTAAAAATCGAAAGGGATATTATCAAATAATGTAGGTCTAGTGATCGATTACCCTTCAGGTGTGTTATAGTTTCCAAAAGTAGGCATGATCATTTTCAAAAAGTTAATTAAACCTTAATTTTTAAAACAAGCCTCTGATACTACTTGAAAGTCCGTTTATGTTGTTAGACCTAAAATAATTATCCTATTGCTAAGAAAGAAGGGGACGCAGTGAATTGGTTATTTTAAAAATTCTCTTGGAAATTTTTGAACTGTGTTTTGCAAAGAAAAATTTTCAACCAAAAAATTAAATTATTGAAAAATAAAAATGTGGAAAATAAAAAGAACACAATAATTTATAGTAGTCAGTCTAATAGGACTTACATCCACTCCTTGAAGACTCCCTCTTTAGGTATTACACTATTATTAAAGTGACTCGCCTTTTACCCCCACAGTAAGGTGGAGAAGCATTTATAATTACCCTCTATTCCACCAATCCCTGGTGCGACAGAGTATCATCATCCTTTCACACCCTCCAAGTATCAGCAGAGTATCATCGTCCTTTCACACCCTCCAAGTATTGGTAGAGTACCATCATCCTTTCACACCCTGTAAGTGTCGATAGAGTACCATTTTCCTTTCACACCCTCCAAGTATTGGCAGAGTACTATCATCCTTTTACACCCTCTATGTGTCAATAGAGAACCATCATCCTTTCACACCTTCTAAGTAACGATAGAGAACTGTCATGCTTTCACACACTTCTGATGTCGGCAGAGAATTGGATCTTCTCTAGAATAACTTGAAAAAAGTAAGGAAGAGAATTGACACATAAAAAGAGATTCTTACCTTTGAGTAATCTTGTGAACCCTTCACACTCTCCACTTGCAAGAACTCTCTCACAAACACTCTCCCAAAACTCTCTTTCACTTTCTCTCAATTAAATAATGAAGATAAGACTAGTCCAAATTAGTTTCTACGGACTTTATATAGGTATGACATGAAAAGCTATCTAAAAAAATAAAAATTTCAATTTTGTCCGTCCTTGATTGTATAGTATGATCGTTGATAGTATATACGAACTATTCAAAATTTGCTTGTACGATCTTGTATGAAACATTTTCGTACATGCATATCATACAATATGAATTATATATCATATAGTATGAACCATTCAAAAAAATTACATGTTCGTTGTGTCAAAAAGATATGCTGTAGTTTTGTACTCTGGATGTTGTTTGTACAAACATGAGATTATACAGAATGAATAGTTCTTAAGGATGAAAAGAGATGCCATCTTTTTATACTCTGGATGTCATTTGTATAAAGGAGACTTCGTATAGCATGATCAATTCAAAAAGATTGGATATTTATCAGGATGAAAAGAGACACATACTTTTAGTGATCTGAACATCGTCTGTATGAAGAGGACTTCATACAGTATGATTAGTTCAAAAATTTTTTGATAATCATCAGGACAAACTTGTTCATATCTATTTCATACTTTATACATCATCTGTATGAATGGGCCTTTATACAGTACTAACAGGACTTAAAAAAATTTCCTTGTATGGTTCATTTAACTACTTGTTGGAAGAACTACTTGGTCCAATTATCTCGTACGATCAAAAATCATACAGTACGATTAGTTTAAAAAATTAGAAATTTTCAATACACCCCCATTGTGTGTGTGTTTGGTTACTCAATTATAATCACACTCTCTTATACTCAATAAATATGTAAAATATAGACTCCATTTACAATAAACCCTAACCTAATCTGTCTTGAAGTCTTTAACAATCCTGAGTATGATTTCCCTAAATTGTTAATATACACAAACAACAAAGCTATATATCTAATATATGTTAGGAGAAACAATAATCAATATAATAATTATTTGAAATCATAAAAAACACACATGAAATGAAAACATAATTATGAAAACTAAGTTACAATAATCTACCCCTTTTTTATGATGGAAGCTCTCTGTCGACACTAGGAAGGTGTGAAAGGATGAAAGTACTTTGCCGACACCAGAAGGGTGTGAAAGGATGCCGTTACTCTGTTGACATTAGGAGGGTGTGAAAGAACACTGGTTTAGTTTGACTAAACCACTATAAAATTTTATATTTTTTTTACTTTAGTTTTACTGCATTTTTATTTTTTGTAAATTTTAATTTTGTGGTTGGAAAAATATTTTTAAAAAATTTGTAATTATGATAAAATCAAAAATATGTTTTTAAATTACCAAGATAATTTTTAAATAACAAATTCACCCCTCCCCCCTCCCCTCTTGGTTAGCCTTGGGACAAATCTTTAGGTAAAACAACCTATTCAAACTTTCAATATGAAATGAGGTTCATATCAAATTGTACCAGATAAACTCATTAAATTTAAATTGTTCATACAGTACAATGTCTGTTCGAATAGGTTGTTTCACCTAAAGAAGAAAGAGAAGAATATAACTTTTAAAGTTGAAGATTTAAACAGTGATTAATCAATGCATGAGGATGAAGAAGATATTGTTCTTATGATGAAACTATTCAAAAGTTTCCTTAAGAGAAAGCAATGAAGATGAAAGCATTGGAATAAAGATAAGTTCATTAAAAATCCATGGGTTTCTAATGAAATTATTTGATATGAATGCAGAAAGCCTGGACATATAAAAATAAATTATCTAAATCTCAAAACTAATCCTAGCAAGAAGAACGTTGAGGAGAAAACTCATATTAAGAAGGGCAAGAAAGAATACAAAATTCTTTCTAGGCTAACTCAGCTTCAAACTCTTAAAAAATATAAGCGGAAGAGGAGGTTACAAATTTGTGCTTAGTGATAGATAAACTTAATCATTCAGATTGAGAGGAGAATTTCTTTCATACAATCCTTCATAAGAGTATTTGCTACTTAGACAGTGGATGTTCAAAGTATATGACTGGAGATGCAAATCAATTTATACTACTAGAGGTCAAGAGAGGAGGAAAAGTGACACTTGGAGATAACACCACTAGGAGAGTTGTAGGGTCAGGCATGGTTGGCAATACAAAAAAAAAATTGATTGAAAATATTTTATTGGTAGAAGGCTTAAAATATAACTTTATAAGTATTAGTCAGCTTTGTGATAAAGGTTTTATTAAAACGTTTTGACTACAAGCTGTATTATAAGCCAAAATAGAGTTGATGCATTGATGGAGATAGGGTAAATAATGTTTACATACTTGGTTTAAATTGTGTTAAATCTTTTAATACTAATGAATCATGGTTATAGCATAGAATACTTTGTCATGCAAGTTTGAAAAATCTTAGGAAGATTACCCTAAAATAATTAGTAAGAGGCATACCCAACTTATATTTCACTAAGAATCACCTGTGTGATGCATGTCAATTAGGAAAATAAGTCAATTACTTCTTTAATTCAATTAAAGATGTTAGTATTAGCAAACCCTTAGAAGCCCTTCACATGGACTTTGGACTTAATAGTACTGTAAGTCTAGGATGAAAAGTTTTTGAGTATGTGATTGTTGATGATTATTCAAGGTTCAGCTTGATTAGATTCTTTTCTCATAAGAGCGAATCATTTAAAGAGTTTAAAAATTTTTATACTTAGATTCAGAAAAATCTAGGTTGTAAAATTCTTGCAATTTATAGTGATCATATAGGAGAGTTAAAAAATGAAAATTTTGAAATTTTTTGTAAAGAGAAAGGAATAGATCATTACTTTTTAGCTCCTAGAACCCCATAACATAATGCGATTATTAAAAGGAAGAATAAAACTTTAGTAGAAGTTATAAGAATCATGTTGATTAAGTATTTACTTTCTAAATATTTTTGGGCTGAAGCAGTTAGTATAGCATATTATGTTCTGAATACGATAAATATTAGATCTAACTTGAATAAGATACCTTATGAACTTCTTAAAGGTAGAACATCCAACCTTGCATCATATGTCTTTAGATGTAAAGTGTTCATTATAATAATGGGAAAACTTCTTTAAAAAAATTTGATCCCAAAGTAGATGAGAGAATTTTTTTTGGATATTCAAGTGTTGGCAAATCCTATAGAGTTTTTAACAAATAGACTTTAGTAGTGGAGGAGACCACTCATATAGTTTTTGATGAATCTGATATTTATGGAGGGTTTAGGTTGGATGAAGAAGGTATTGAAGAGAATACCTAAGAAATTGAAAATGTAAATCTTGAAGAAAGGGTTAAAACAAATAATAAGTTGCCTAGAGAATGGAAATATTCTAAAAGTCATCCAAAAGAACTAATTTTGGGAGAACCAAGTGAAGGTGTTAAAACTAGGCATGGACTTAGTAAAGAAGTAAACCACTCCACATTTATTTCAATGATTAAACCCACCAATATAAATCAAGTACTTTTTGATGAATTTTAGATGTTAGCTATATAGGAAGAATTGAATCAATTTTTTAGAAATGATGTTTGGGAGTTAATAGAACAAACTAAAGATCAAAGTATTATTAAAACCAAGTGGGTCTTCAAGAATAAGATTAATGATTTAGATGTTGTGGTTAGAAATAATGCAAGATTGGTGTCTAAGGGGTACAATCAAATAGAAGGAATTAATTTTTAGAAGACTTTTACCCCTGTAGCTAGACTTGAAACAATAAGAGTGCTTCTAGCTTTTATTTGTTTTAAAGAATTAAATTATTTCAAAAGAATGTTAAAAGTGTTTTTCTAAATGAGATAATAAAAGAGAATGCTTATATTGAGCAACCTCCAAATTTTAAAATTTCATAGTTTTTTTAATCACGTGTTTAAATTGAATAAAGTATTATATGGACTAAAATAGAACCCAGGGCATAGTATGAAAGGTTTAGCATTTTTCTACTAAAAATATCCTTTGTTATGGGGAGTGTGGACACCACTATCTTCTTGAAAAGAGTAGGAGCTGACATATTCATTATTTAAATATATATTGATGATATATTATTTGGATCCAATATTAAAAATTTTTTGTGATACTTTTTTAAAAATAATAAGTAAGGAATTTGAAAATGAGTTTTATGTTAGATTTGAGTTACTTTCTTAGTTTTAGTATAAACCAGATAGAGGATGACATATTTCTTAGTCAATCAAAATATATTAAAGACATTCTTAAGAAATATGTAATAGATAAAGCTAAAGTAGTTAGTACATAAATGAGTTCCTTAGTTTAAATGTATAAGGACACAAAAGGAAAATATATTGTTCAAAACAAATTTAGAGAGATAATTGGATGATTATTTTATTTAACTACTAGCAAACCTGATATTATGTTTAGTGTTTGTCTTTTTTTTTTTGGGAAAATGCAAAGAGCAAATTTTATTAAAGCAATTATGAACAAATAAATTCCTCCTTCAAAACATTAATAAATGAAGGAGGAATACTACTATCATTCAGATCCTTCCAAAAGAAATCTGAACTAATAGCAAGGTTAGCACACATATCGGCTAACTTATTACAATCTCTACTAATAAAGGAAAAAACAACTTGTTTAAAGTCTTTAAGAAAATCTAAATCCTTTGGGTTTAGAAATTCTTCAGAAATAAACTTATTGTTAAAAGCTCTTTGAAATAATAAAATAACATTATGATTATCACCTTCAATCGTAATACCTTTAGAATCAAGCATCCAATCTTGGACATACCTTCTCAATGATGGAATAGAGAGAACTTCCACTTGAGCAATGTCCCAGTGATTAATATTGTAACCAAGAGCTCCATAAAATCTTCCCTTTTCATCTCTGAAGACACTACCAATACCGGCAACATAATTACTGGATAAAGAAGCATCCACATAGCATTTGATCCAGCCAGGAGATGGAGGAAGCCAAGCTTTCATTTCCAGCACTGAGAGGTGCTGATTAGCTCCCCAGTTATCCCAAACTGGATTATCACGGAATGATCCAAATGCATAATCTAAAGCATTAGTAGCTAAGAAGGAGAATTTTGACTGCTTTTAAAAGAATTTTGAGATATTTTTTAGGAACTAAAAACTTAGAGATTTGGTATCCTAAACATATCTCTTATTTTGAAATTATTAGATATTCTGATTGAAAATTTGCAGGATATAGGTTTGATATTAAATTTACTTGTAGGACTTCTTTATTCATTAGAAACTCTTTAGTATCCTAGTCTAATAAAAAATAGAATTCAGTACCCCTTTCTACTATTGAAGTAAAATATGTAGCCTTAGGAAGTTATGTGACACATGTTCTTGGCTTAAAATAATAACTTAAGGATTTAGTGTTTTCAATTTACACTATTCAAATTTTTTTGTGATAATACTAGTGTCATTTTCATTTCAAAGAATCCAATACAACACTCTAGGACCAAATCTGTAGACATAAGACATTACTTCATTAGAGATCACATTACTAAAGGAGAAATTGAGCTACATCATGTAGCTACTAAAACTCAACTGGCAAACATTTTTACAAAACCACAAACTTTTGAAACATTTAGCAGCTTAAGAACCAGATAGGGTGTTATTGATATTTATGCTTGACAATTGTAATTTTGTAGTTTGCATCTATATTTTGTTTCTTTTATGTTGATGTTTGTGTTTTGTTCTTTGTCATGATTTGTTTTGGTTAACTTTTCTTTATCTGTTATTCTTTTATTTACCTTTTTATTGTTCTTGTTTTTTATATAGATCATGGAAAAGTATCATTCTCATCATGTGAAAATTTAAAATTTTCTTTTCAGTTCATACTGTATAAAGTCTTTAGATTTTATAAGATATTTTTATGAGTTGGTCAGATGAAAAATATAACTTTGTAAAGACATCGTACTATACGATAATATCATCATCTCCACAACATATTTATTTTTTATATATACAAATATGGCGGGCATTCCTAGGATAGTATTTTTGAATAAATACCTATTAGTCTGTACAATCATGTCATTGATTTGCAAGCAGATCAATTAAATTAACAGGTATGATCATTATTATCTGATCATCCCAGATGAACACCTATTTGTTTGTATAATCAGGGTGGTCAATAATCATATGAAATGACTCATTATAAAGGCAACTTTATGAAAAGATGTTTCACTACAATAACTGTTCTTGACCAGTTACATTTGTATGTACGAACCTATGTTCGTCTCGTATGAAACCAATTTCATACATACGAATAAAATTTTGTACTATAAAAAATCAACCAATTTTTATAAATTGGAATCTATTTCTTGAGTTTCTTCACCAATCCTTCCACTTTAGATTCTGGTGCTCAAATTCTTTCAAAATGGCAAGTGGCAGTGAGAGGGTTTGTCAGTCAAGAGAAAGTTTATATCATTTTGAATAAGATGAAAATTTTCTATCAAGGGAGAACGAATAAGCCTATGATCAGTTTGTTTAGGCCAAAATTATTCCTCATCTTCTTATCCAATAAGACATCAAATTTTTTTGTAATGCCCCTATTTGACTCAACCCATTTTCTTTCATTCTCACTTTAACTTATGCATTCCACTCTGATACCTTTTATTATTTTCTCACCAATCTCAGAACGAGAGAACATAATACCATAATGTCCTCCTATATATTCCAATATTGTGTTGAAATAACAAAAAAGGATATGGGTACTTTTCTACATCTTAGGAGTGAACAAGTTAGGGTTCATTTAGTGACTTCAATAAGTGATTTTGATTAGATTACTATTAATATAACACTTAGGGGTATACCTTCAAATCAACACTTACCCCTTGTTCATACCTTAAGTCAAAATTTCATGATCGTCCAGCATGTTTTAAGAACTTCTATTATTCCAAAAGCTTGTGATGAAATCAATATCACTCCTTTTCTTAGTATAGTCACATATTATATTTTATTAAACTCTATATTTAATGAAGCTCAGTTGATTTTAGACTATATCCATAACCTTACTGACATTAAACTCCCTATCACTAGAAGGAGAAAGAATGTGACTTTAGACACTTGATTGCATATATTATGGAGAAGAAATATAATTTGATTCATCTTAATCCCCCAAATAATCTACCAATCTATTTCACTGATGCATCTTTTCGCACTCCTTTTCATTGAGATCAGGGGGATGAGGGAGATAAAATAGGATGAGAATAAGAGGCTCCTATACCTACACCTGCTCTTGGACCTAAGCATCATTTCTATCCAGAAATAATCTAACAATTTGATCAACTTGAGTCTCATTTTGATCAATAATTTGATCATATTAAGACTCGCTTAGTCCGCATGATGCTAGATATAATGAAGATATGGCCCGGGTTAGAGGATGGTTTGATTTAATTAACACTCAAGTAGCTACCTTAATAACTACTTTTTAATGTTTAATCTTCCTTAGCCACCTCTAGATTAAGATCCCCAGCCCTATTAGATTAGTTAGTTTAGTTTTTTTTTTTGTTGATGTATTCTAATATTTTTAGTCTTTATGATTTTGTATTCAAATGCTTTTGGATAAGTTTTATTTATTGTATTGGATCAATTATCATTTATTTGAATATATATTATATTGTTATTTTAAATTAAAAAAAAATTGAAAATTGAAATGATTAACTAGTTCTATTTTTTAAATCTCTAGAATTGTCTATAAGTTATTATCGACTAATTTAAAATAGTTGATCTAAAGAATAGAATTTTTAATTTTTTTGCCTATATTGTTATTTCCTTTATCAAATTTTATTTCTCTCAAACTTCAAATCAAATTAAAATGAGATTTAGAAAAGGAGATCATATTTGGTGTTCTAATAGACATATATCTTATAGTTATCATTGTTGCAAAAAGATTTCTTAATTTTCTCGTTCATTGTATTGTTTTTATTATTATATATTAGGTTTATTACTGATTTAGGGTGTTGGAAGAACGAAATTTCAAAAAGATGCACAAAGTATGACAAAATTGAAAAGAGACACAAAATGAGCCCAGCTTAAAAAGATGCTCAATATTTGTCAAATAAAATTGGAAATCAAAAGATGTGCAATGATCGTCAAATTTAAAAAGAGACATAAAATGAGCCCACACTGCATCTAATTTTCCCTATATATCTCTAATTCTTAGAAGAACCCATACATTTAACAATAACTTTAACTTATGAATTTGAACCTATTTGATTTTCTTTAATTATTTTTTTACAATAATTATTCTATTTGATATTTATGCATTCAAAAATGAATATTGATCATGATATACTATTTTTATCTTTATTGTTCTTTGATTTAAAATATGAGTTTTTCACATCATGAAGTGAATATTATTTTTTCAAATGTTTTTAAAAAATCTCTTCTTTATCGACTTTCAGATTAGCTCATAACAGCTTACATTTTCAAGGATTTCTCCTCTTTTTGTAGATGTCAAAAGGGGCAAGTGAGATTGTTTGAAGTCCAAGTCCAAGTGATTGCAGTGAGATTGCTTGAAGTCCAAGTCCAAGTGATTATAGCGAGACTATCATGTGTTATTTTTGTTGGATGACTATGGCACCCCAAGAGGAGGGGTGAATTGGGGTTTTAAAAATTTTTTATTAAAAGAAGAAAACTAAAATGATTTTAAAGAAATTTTGAAAAGTGTAAGTAATCACACAATAATTCTTATAAAAAAGATAGAAAAAAAATGCAAGGAATGAAAATAAGAGGCACAATATTTTTAAGTGGTTCGGCCCGGATTCTAATCCGACTTACGTCCACGCTAGCACACTCTCAGGCTATAATTCACTAGTACCAAGTTTGCTTTGCAAACCTCACTTCTTTAAACCAAAGAAGTTTTTTTACAACCTAAGTACTCTCCTACACGGGCGAGTATAACCCAATCTAATTACAATTAAAACTTCTCTAAGCCAAATGGCTTAGATGAAGAAAATGAAAAATAAAATTTGATATAAGTAATAAAAGCTCAAATAATCTTGCAATTCTTACAAATAAATCTTAATCGCCTCACTACTTGCAAATGGAATATTAAACTTGCTCACTTTAAGATAGATTTATATTTTGTTTAAAATAAGAATAATATTTTAAATAAAAATATATTCTTGCTGATTTAAACTTTAACTTTTCAAATAAAGTAAAATGAATAAGAATATATATGTAAATCTATGCCACCTTAAAGAAGTTAAACTACTTGCTTTGCTAAACTTTATGAATTTAAAAGATGTGATATAGAAAACTTTAATATAAAATTTCCAACAAGTATTTCACCATAAAATAAATATCTTCAAGAAAGAAATATATTGTGAAAGCTAAAAGAGTAGCAAGTAGAGATTTAGAGATGGAAAGCAAACTCAAGAACTCGAGAGATATTACTCGGTTTTGTGTGTTGATGCTTTCCAATAATGATTTTGATCTCGCAAATAAAAAGTGCTCTTGGAATAAAATCAAGATTTCTACTCTCAAGATTTAGAATATAAAGAGTAAAGGAAGAATGAAAAAATTGTTGGAGATTTTCTTGTTTGATCATCCCTTACATGAGGAAGAAGAGAGGTATTTAAAGACAAAGGGCATGTAAGGCCACATTTGAATAAAAATATTATTCTAACATGTTTTCTATCAACTAATAATATTTTATTCCATTAAAAATTCATTTATATTAAATATATATGAGATTCAAACGGCTAGAAAACGGCTAACCACATGGGAAGGTCAAAAAGTCATCATATGCATCCAAAATAGGGCTAAAACCGCTAGTAGCAGCTTTTTTTTAAATCAGATAATGTTTGGAAATTCATTACAAGATCAAATGATATCCAAATTAGTCTTATAATATAGCAATTTACATCTACAGAATCCAAACAATCTAACGCAATAAAAATTAGACCACGTTTCGGACATGATATTATCATATTCAGTAAAATAAAAACACATGCAAAATTTTAAATATTTAAGGATATATTGAATATTAATATAATAATATTATGTAATATATATAAAATTATCATTCATTAAGAAATAGATATGAAACAAGTTAGTTTAAAATAATTACATAATAAATGTTTTGCTACTAAAGCTTATTAAATTTAATTCCCTAATTATATAACTTTCCATATTTGAAAATAATTATGCAATTTCTGAAGGTTATAATCTTTATTTAATTATGCAAGATTAACAAATAATTAATAGATATATAGATTGTGAGCAAATCAAATCATGCAAGTAATATTAGTGGACCACTAACAAACTCATATGATAATATAAAAGCCTTCAAGTTATCCATCTTGGTCCATCATAATCTCAACATTTGATTGAACATGAGTTGTGCAATGTAAATCCCATAAGCAATTACAATGCATATCATTACACCTAAAATACTTAGCACACAAATTAGAGCATCCAAGCATATGTTTGTTATCATCAAAATCTCTTAAATAGGTAATGAGGTAGATAATATCAACAATCTCACCCTTTTTGAAGATGAAAAATTTATATTGGGTATAGTTATAACAAAGGTGCAAATTGACCTTTTATAATAACTTTTGAGCATTAGAAAAATATAAACAAATAATTCTCCCCCTAAATATATGCATGTAAAATGAATTATGACCAACATATATAGTTCTTCTCCCCTTTTGACAGCATCAAAAAGAATAATTAAGCATATAAAAGAAATTTAAATGTTAGGATCTAACATCCCAAGCATACGTCTTAACATGCAAAATCTCTCTTCAGCTAAAGGTTTTGTAAATATATCAGCTATTTGAGAATCTGTGTTTACAAAATCTATATTCACAACGCCTTTATTAACATGATCTCTAATAAAATGGTGTCTAATCTCTATGTGTTTAGTTCGTGAATGTTGTATAAGATTTTTTGTTAAACTTATAGCACTAGTATTATCACATTTAATAGGGGTATTTTTAAGCTTAATTCCAAAATCCTCTATTTGTTGCTTTAGCCATAAAACTTAAGCAACACAACTACCTGCGGCTATGTACTCTGCTTCAGTAGTAAATAAAGCAACTGAATTTTATTTTCTAGAAGACCAAGAAATAAGTGATGATCCAAAAAATTGACAAGTTCCAGATGTGCTTTTTCTATCAATCTTACAACTAGCATAGTCTTCATCAGAATATGCAACTAAATGACATGATAATAATTTTTGGGATACCATAAGCCTAACTTATGAGTTCCAATCAAATAGCAAAATATTCTCTTAACTTCTATTAAGTGTGATTCCTTAGGATTAGCTTGAAATCATGCACATAAACATATGACAAACATAATATCAGTCCGACTAGCAGTAAGATACATAAGTGAACCTATCATACTCCTATAAAGTTATTGATCTATTGATTTTCCTGTTTCATCTAAATCAAGCCTAGTTGATGGGCTTATAGGAGTTTTACTCAATTTGAATCTCTTCATATCAAAATTTTCTAATAATTCATTTATGTATTTGGTTTGACATATGAATGTGCCAGACTCTTGTTGTTTTACTTGTAGTACTAAGAAAAAGTTGAGTTCTCCCATCATACTCATTTCAAATTCTTTTGCATTAATGAGGAAAGCGCATGACATAAACTTTTATTTGTACTTCCAAATAAGATATCATCAACATAAATCAGTATAATAATCAAATCATCACCAATATTTTTGATAAAAAGAGTTGTATCTACCTTACCTTTTCTAAAATTATGTTCAATTAAAAAATTACTTAACCTATCATACCAAGCACGTAGAGCCTGCTTTAAACCATATAGTGCTTTCTTTAATTTATATACATGATTAGGAAAATTAATACTTTCAAATCCTGGTGGTTGTTCTACAAAAACATCTTGATCAATATATCAATTCAAAAATGCACTTTTGACATCCATTTGAAAAAGTTTGAAGTCCTTAAAACAAGCGAAGGCAAAGAGTAATCTAATAGCTTCTAGTCTTGCTACGGGTGCAAAAGATTCTTCAAAGTCTTTTCCTTCTATTTGTGTGTACCCTTGTGCAACTAATCTAGTTTTATTTCTAATAATACTTCCTGAGTCATCTAGCTTATTTTTATAAACCCATTTAGTTCCAATTATATTTTTATCATGAGGTCTTGTGACTAACTCCCAAACATCATTTCCAATAAATTGGTTAAGTTCCTCTTCCATAGCAATTATCCAAAAGTTATCTTGTAAAGCTTCATCTATATTTTTAGGTTCAATTTCTGATAGAAATGCAGAATGTTCTACCTCATCCATAAGGTTTCTTCTAGTCTTAACACCTTGGGAAGGATCACCAATTATTAACTCTTTTGGATGATTTCTATTATATCTCCATTCTTTAGGCAATGAATCATCCTCCTTTTCTTCCAAATTTATTTTATTTATATTTTCAATATCATCATCATCCAAATCATTTCTTATTAAATCTATAGGATTTTCATCAAAAATTACATGAACGGATTCTTGAAAAATTAATTTTCCCTTATTAAAAACTCTAAAAGATTTTCCAAAAATTGAATATCCTAATAATATACCATCATCAGACTTACTATCAAATTTACCTAAAGGATCCTTACCATTATTTAAAATAAAACACTTACAACCAAAAACATGTAAATGACTAATCTTAGGTTTGTTTCCAAAAAATATTTCATAGGGGGTCTTTTTAAGAATTGGTCTTAAATAAACTCTATTTGTAACATAACATGCAGTGTTTATAGCTTCTGCCCAAAAGTATTTTGGAAGTTTATATTCATCTAACATTGATCTTGCTAATTCTACCAAAGTATGATTCTTTCTTTCAACTACACCATTTTGTTGAGGAGTCCTAGGAGCTGAAAAATTATGTCTAATTCTCTTTTCATCACAATAATTTTCAAATGGTTTATTTTTAAATTCTCCACCGTGATCCGTTTGAATTCTATGAATCAAATAACCTTGTTCTCTTTGAATATACTTAGCAACTTTTCTAAAATCATCAAATGCATTATTTTTATTAGCGAAGAATAATACCCAAGTATATCTTGAATAATAATCTACAATAACAAATCCATAATTTTTACCACCTAAACTAGTTGTGTTAATTGGCCCAAATAAGTCCATGTGTAATAATTCTAAAGGTCTATTTGTAGAAACTATATTTTTACTCTTGAATGAACTTTTCATATGTTTACCATGAATGCATGCATCACATATAGAATCAAAATGAAAAATAATTTTTAGTAAACCAATAACTAAATCAAGTTTAGAAATTTTATTTAAAGTGTGGATATTGGCATGACATAGCCTTCTATGCCATAACCAAGCATCATCATTTGTAGATTTCATGCAAAGTAAATTCAAATTAACATCATTTCTATTCTCTAAATCAATTAAATAAATATTTTTATATCAATTTCCTATAAGCAAAATAGATTCATTATTTCTAATAATGCAATGTGAAGCATAAAAGGAAACATTTAAACCTTTATCGCATAATTGACTAATTGATATTAAATTATGTTTTAAACCAGAAACAAATAAGACTTTTTCTAAAGTAATAGAGTTCTTACATATGGATCCAATGCCAATAATCTTTCCCTTTGCATTATCTCCATATGTGACATATCCTCCATCACTTGGTTCTAATGTAGAAAATTTTGCTTTATCACCCGTCATATGTCTTGAACATCCACTGTCCAAGTACCACATGCCTTCATTTATTTTACTTTGAAGGCATTCCTACAAAAGAAAATCAAATGTTAACTTTTGGAACCCAAATATTTTTGGGTCCACATTCCAAATGAGTAGTATGATATCTATTATGTATGGTAGTGGAAGTGCTTGTATTTTTTGGAACCCATACAAAAGATGATTGTTTAGCATTTTGTGATCTACGAGCATAGCAATCAAATGAGATATGTCCTTTTCTACCACAATAATTACACCAAATATTAGTGTTTGCATATGGCTTTACATGATGTCCATGTGACATATAAGAAGAATTTTTATTTGATGTTGAAATTGTTGGAGCTTTATAATAAACATGTGATCTCATGCATAAATCTAATCTTGCTTTTAATAGAATATTTTCTCTTTCAAGTTTACAAACAAGTAAAGAACGATCTAATAAAGAACTATTTTTCTTTTTCAAACCATCACATTCATTTTTTAAATCATTAAAATGTATATCTAAATTTTTATGCTCTTTTTCTAAAACATTATATTTTCTTTTTAATTTTTTATATTCAATAACTAATTCATTAAAAGCATCATCTAATTCTTCTTAAGAAATATAATTACATACCTCTTGAGAATCATGATCTGATTCTTCTCCCGCCATAAAGCAAATGTTCACCTCTTAATTTGATGAACTTGATTCATTTGAATCTGGGTTGGCCCATAGTGCCTTCTTTTTCTTCTTGAAATACTTCTTTTCTTTCTTGTCACTCTTTCTCTCTACATCCATCTCTTTCTTCTTTGAATCAATAAGATCTGGACAATCTCCTCTTATGTGTCCAGGTTTCTTACACTAGTAACAAATAATCCCTTCTACTGTAGGAAATTTCTTAGTTTGAAATTTATAATTTTTGGATTTCTTATACCTTTGATTTTTCTTCCTTAGTAAGCTTCCAAGTCTTCTTGAAAGCATGGCCACCTCATCGCTATCTTCATTAGAGCTTGATTAAATAGGTTCATCATTATCATCAACTTGCAAGGCAATAATTTTACCTTTCTCTTTCTCTTTGTTTGAAGATCCATCCAATTTATCCCTTTGAGCTATAACCTATTCATGTGCTATCAAAGAACCCAAAAGCTGATCAAGTGGATAAGTAGATAAATCTTTAGCCTCACTAATTGCAGTTACTTTAGCATCCCATTCTTTGGGAAGGCATCTAAGAATCTTATAGACTAAGTCTTGATTCTTATATATTCTTCCAAGAGAATGTAGCGTATTAATTATTTTCATAAACCTTGTATACATATCAGAAATAGATTTAGAATGAGAAATACGAAATAATTCATATTCATGAACAAGTCTATTTATGTGAGCATCTGTAACCTCATTAGTAACTTCATAAGTAATAATTAATTTGTCCCAAATTTCTTTTGCTGAATTTAACATAGAAATTTTCATGTAATCATCTGGAAGAAGTGCACAATGCAAAGTATTACATGCTCTAGCATTTAATTCATCTAATTCCATCTTTAATGCAGTCCATTCATCAAAAGGTTTTTCAATTTTAATACTATTAATTTCTTTAGTGGGTGTATGATATTGGTGTGTAAGCATGTGCCACATACGGTAGTCTTGCCCTCTAAAGAATGTACTAATTCTATTTTTCCAATAATCAAAAGGAACATTATCTAACAATGGAGGATGATGAGTGGATTGTCCTTCGGGAAGTGAACCCTTAGGAAAACCTTGTGCCACAGTTTATAAGTGGATCTACTATAGGATGTTAAATCAAAATAAACAGAGCCAAGGCTCTGATACAAATTGTTGGATGACTATGGCACCCCAAGAGGGGGGGGGGGTGAATTTAGGTTTTAAAATTTTTTTCTTAAAAGAAGAAAATTAAAATGATTTTAAAGCAATTTTGAAAAGAGTAAGTAATAACACAATAATTCTTATAAAAAAGATAGAAAAATAAATGCAAGGAATGAAAATAAGAGGCACATTATTTTTACGTGGTTTGGCCCGGATTTCAATCCAACCTACGTCTACGCTAGCCAACTCTCAGGCTAGAATTCACTAATCCCAAGTTTGCTTTGCAAACCTCACTTCTTTAATCCAAAGAAGTTTTTTTACAACCTAAGTACTCTCCTACACGGGCGAGTACAACCCAATCTAATTACAATTAAAACTTCACTAAGCCAAATGGCTTAGATCAAGAAAATGAAAAATACAATTTGATATAAATAATAAAAGCTCAAATAATCTTGCAATAAAATATCCACAATATTTGAGGTGATCTTTCAAATAAATCTTAATCACCTCACTACATGCAAATGGAATATTAAACTTGCTCACTTTAAAATAGATTTATATTTTGTTTAAAATAAGAATAATATTTTAAATAAAAATATATTCTTGCTGATTTAAACTTTAGATTTTCAAATAAAGTAAAATGAATAAGAATATATATGTAAATCTATGCCACCTTAAAGAAGTTAAACTACTTGCTTTGCTAAACTTTATGAATTTAAAAGATGTGATATAGAAAACTTTAATATAAAATTTCCAACAAGTATTTCACCATAAAATAAATATTTTAAAGAAAGAAATATATGGTGAAAGCTAAAAGAGTAGCAAGTAGAGATTTAGAGATGGAAAGCAAACTTAAGGACTCAAGAGATATTACTCGGTTTTGTGTGTTGATGCTTTCCAATAATGATTTCGATCTCACAAATAAAAAGTGATCTTGGAATAAAATCCTGATTTCTCCTCTCAAGATTTAGAATGTAAAGAGGAAAGGAAGAATGGAAAAATTGCTGGAGATTTTCTTGTTTGATCAGCCCTTACATGAGGAAGAAGAGCGGTATTTAAAGACAAAGAGCAAGTAAGGCCACATTTGAATAAAAATATTATTCTAACATGTTTTCTATCAACTAATAATATTATATTCCATTAAGAATTCATCTATATTAAATATATATAATATTAAAACGGCTAGCCACATGGGAAGGTAAAAAAGTCATCATATGCATCCAAAATAGGGCTAAAACCGCTAGTAGCAGCTTTTATTTAAACCAGATAATGTTTGGAAATTCATTATAAATTCAAATGAAATCCAAATTAGTCTTATCATATATCAATTTACATCTACAGAATCCAAACAATCGAATGCAATAAAAATTTGACCACGTTTCGGACCAGATATTATCATATTCAGTAAAATAAAACTCATGCATAATTTTAAATATTTAATGATATATTGAATATTAATATAATAATATTATGTAATATATATAAAATTATCATTCATTAAGAAATAGATATGAAACAAGTCAGTTTAAAATAATTACATAATAAATAAAAAAAAATAATTCCATAATAAATGTTTTGCTACGTAAGCTTATTAAATTTAATTCCTTAATTATATTACTTTCCATATTTAAAAATAATTATGAAATTTATGAAGGTTATAATATTTATTTAATTATTCAAGATTAATAAATAATTTAGATTGTGAGCAAATCAAATCATGCAAGTAATATTGGTGGACCACTAACAAACTCATATGATAATATAAAAGCCTTCAAGTTATCCATCTTGGTCCATCATAATCTCAACATTTGATTGAACATGTGTTGTGCAATGTAAATCCCATAAGCAATTACAATGCAGATCATTACACCTGAAATACTTAGCACACAAGTTAGAGCATCCAAGCATATGTTTGTTATCATCAAAATCTCTTAAATAGGTAATGAGGTAGATAATATCAACAATTTTATCATGTTTTTGTGTTGTTTGAAAGTCTAGTTATTTGTTTTGAAAACTTTTTGGTCTTTTTTGAAAGTCTAGTTGTTTGTTTTTAAATTTTTTAGTCTTTGGTCTTGCGTAGTTTAGTTTTGATTTATAAAACAAAATTTCTTGTACGACAAAATTCTTATTCCCCATGATTTTTATTTTTTCACTCATTGAAGGGGATCTTAGGAGAAAATAATGTTATTTAGTAGTTTAAATAATAATTGTTTTGTCATCATCAAAAAGGGGGAGATTATTATAACCTAGGAATCAAGATTGATCTTGTGATTTTGATGATAATAAAACTAATTTTTGTGCTAATAATTTTATTGTTTCTCCTAGAATATTTTGGATATTTTTATTTTATTATTCCTGTGTGTACTAACATTTTAAGAAAATCATACTCCAAATTGCTAAAGATTTCAAGAAAGAGTAGAATAGGATTTCATGTAATAGAGTCTATATATCACTATTTTTGTTTCTTGAGTTTGAGCAAATGTTATTGTAATTGGATAATCGTACACACACATATGAGGAAAGAGAGATAATTAAAACTTAACATTTTAAACTAAGATTGTGAAATGATGTTTAATTGTCATGTATGTTGATATTATCTATCTCATGACCTATTTTAGAGATTTTTATGATAACAAACATATGCTTGGATGCTCTAATTTTTATGCTAAGTATTTTAGGTGTAATGATGTGCATAGTAATTATTTATGGGATTTATATTCCACAACTCAATTTCAATCAAATATTGAGATTAAGATGGACAAAAATGGATAACTTGAAGGGCTTTATATTATCGTAGGAGTATATTATTGGTTCATTAATATTTACTTGCATGATTTGATTTTCTCATGATCTAAATATTTATTAATTATATATTAATCTTGATATAAAATTCAATAAGATTTCTTCATTAAATAAATTTTATAACCATCATTAATTACATAATTATTATCAAAGATGAAAAGTTATATAATCAGTGAATTATAGGTAATATGCTTATATGGTAAAATATTTATTATTTAAATTGATTTGTTTCACTTCCATTTAATTATGTATGATTAATTCTATATAAATTATATTATTATAATAATGTTCTTGTTTAAAAATATCTATAATTCACTGAATAATGTTCAATATATCCTTAAATATTCACTCAATATAAATCTATAATATGGTACATTATATTATTATAATAATGTTCAATATATCCTTAAATATTCACTCAATATAAATCTATAATATGGTACATTATATTATTATAATAATGTTCAAGCAGTAAAAAGAACACAAGGGTTTATAGTGGTTCGGTCAACTCGACCTACGTCCACTCCCCGGAGGCGCCCTTAGAGTATTGCACTACAAAATTGACTCTCCTTTTGCTCCCACACCAAGGTGGAGAAGCCCTTACAAAAACATCCTTTTTTCCACCCCCGGCAAGGTAGAGAACCCAACTCCTTTTGCTTCCTCCTGAAGTAGGCAGAGGACCTTGATCGATCGCTGAAGCTTACCTCTCCTTACCCTTCCAAGGCCAAGAGACTTTAGTGGAAGAAGAGTGGAATAATGCTTGGAGCAAACCTTGTGAATCTCCCTCACAAGCTCCCCATTATAAGATCCTCTCCCTCTCTCCTCTAGGCTTTCTCAAGTTAAGACAGTAGAAAAAAGATTGTTCAAAATGTTGAACAATAGCTCTTAAATAGAAGAGCTTCAAAATAGCTCATTAATTGCAAGTTGCCGACATTATCATCTAGGAAAATAAGTATATCATCCTGTACGATCAATGTAATTTAAGACTAATCAGTCGGGATGATATGGGATGAATAGAAGAAAGTTGTTCCTATCATCCAGGATGATAATAAATCATCCTGTATGATTAGTTCAAATTACAGACTATCGGCCAGACAATTGCTTTGAAAAGAGTTCTGGACGACTCCAAAATATCTTGATCATCCGAGCTGTTCTCACGATCATCACAGATGATTAGTTCAAATCAGAGGAAAATTGTGCAGGGCATTGCCCGAAATTTGAGCTGGTCGATCCTTATCGTCCAGACCATCGCCCGGAATTTGAGCTGGCCGATATTGATCGTCTAGGAGCAACTAAGGTTTTTTGAACTGATCGTCCCAGCCAATCTTGTGGTCATCCAGGATGATGTGATAGTATCAATTATCCTTAATTGCTTGCCTTAAATGCTAGATTAATTTAGGCATGATTGTATCATATCATCTAGGTCGATACAAGATCGTTCTAGATGATTTTCATAAATAAAGAATGCCTAAATAGATCATGGCGGCTAATTCTTTCTATTTTGAGGCTATCATCCTGGCTGATACAAGTATCATCCAGGACGATCGGCTAATGACTGCTACCTTAACAAGATGTCCTGATTAGGGTTTCTATTTTGAATTCGATCGTCCAGGACAATACAAATTTCATCCAGGATGATGTAAGTAAAATAGAAATTCTAAATCACTCAAGTGTGTGTGTATAGGGTTACTTAATATGAGACACCTCAAATATTTTAATTGACTCAAGAAAGGGAAAAAGAAAATTACAGACTGACTCAGACCTAGTCTACCCAATCTAGAGCTGGTTCTGATTACCGTCTGATATTGAGGCCCTAAAATGTTAGTAGAGAAGGAAGTCGTAGAGAAGTAAGAGTGTTTGCTAATCATCCAAACATAATCCATGAAAATAGATTTGCAATAATCTTCCCCTTTTTTATGATGGAAAAACACTCTGACGATTAATTCCAAAACAACAGTGCAAAATAGAAAGCTTCCAAAGTTCAGAATACATAACACAGTGAAAACACTCAAATATCTTACTCGCCCTTTTGACATCTCAAAAAGGAGAAGGAAATGAAGAAAGAAAGTAAACAAAACCCTTTTTTTTAATAAACCAAGGCATGAACATGATGTAGTATTCTATGTGATTTTTTTTAAAAATTTGTAAGCTAATGATTTAACAACATTAAAAATCTAAAAAATGATAGAATATCCGATCATGGTTACCCTTAGCTTGGATTTTCTTTTAGGCTAAAATCATCTATTGAAATCAATGACCTAACTAAAAAATTCAATTGGATATGAAAAAGGATCCGTTCACCACTTGGTTTACGAAAAAATATCTTATAGAATAATGTATCAAAGAAAAATTGTCACAATCGCAAAAAAATCAAAATCAAGCCTTTAATTTTATCAAGTGATACATGAAATCTTCTAAGTTTTAAAAGATTTGAAAAAAGAGGAGAGTTTGCTTTTGGTGGGCTCATTTTATGCCTCTTGTCAATTTGAATGGCGCTTTGCGCATCTTTTCATTTTTGATACACTTTGTGTATATTATTTTTTTTTTCAATTTGGCGTCATTGAGCATATTTTTTTGGGCGTCATTGGCCAATTTTTTTTTCATTTTTGCAAGATACATTCTCTTTTAAAAACTCTTAAATAATCTTAGTTGTGAGTATATCTTCTAGATATTAGAGAAGAAAAACTCACTCTCTAATATAGGGAAGAACAATATACAAAATAGAATCAATAATCGTATGAAGAAATGCAATCACAAGGGTAACGAGGAATCTTGATGTGATAAAAAGACTTTGATCATTATAAATACAAGATAGATTTTCTGTAGCAAGGTTAAAAAAGATCTTAATTACATACTCCATTTGTTAATTTGAGATATACTTTTGATTAGAAAAGAAAACTGAGCCTCTAAAATATGTTAGAGAAAGAGACACAATCAACAAAATATTTTTATCCTTTAATAGATTAAGAGATGTAAAACATTGACTGTAAATTTTTAAAAGCAAGAACAAGGCATACGATATCACTTGAATGATGACTTAAAAGAAAGCAAAAAATAAAACAAAATAATAAAAAAAAATAACAACAGAATATAAAGCAATAAAAGAAGAAAAGAAAAAAGAACAAAAAGAAAAGCAAGTAAAAGACCAAGTTCATGCATTTATGTCAATCACACCCAATCTGGTCCTTGAAGAGTTGAAAGTGTCGAGGGCCAGTGGTTTAGTAAAGATGTTAGCCAGTTGATTCTCAGTTGTCACATGATGTAACTCAATGTCTCCCTTAGTCACATGATCTCTAATAAAGTGATGTCTAATGTCAATGTGCTTAGTCCTTGAATATTGGATAGGATTCTTAGAAATTCATATGGTACTAGTGTTGTCACAAAAGATTGAGATGGTGCCTACAGGTAATCCTAAATCCAATACTAGTTGTTTCAACCAAAGGACTTGGGCCACACAACTTTCTAATGTAATGTAGTCAGCTTCAATAGTGGAAAGTGCAACAAAGTTTTTCTTTCTACTAGACCATGAGACCAAAGATTGTCCTAGAAATTGACAAGTTCCAGAAGTGCTTTTTCTATCAACCTTACATCCTACAAAATCAGAGTCAGAAAATCCAATAATCTCAAAAGAAGTGTTGTGCCTTGGGTACCAAATTCCTAAGTTTTGGATCCCTAAAAGGTATCTAAGAATTCTCTTAACTGCAGTCACGTGGGATTCCTTGGGTCAACTTAAAAATCTTGCACACAGACAAACACTAAACATTATATCAGGTCAACTAGCAGTCAAGTAAAGTAATGATCAAATCACGCCTCTATACTTCTTCTGATCAACTGACTTACCATTTGGGTCCTTATCCAACAGAACACTAGAAGTCATGGTAGTATTAATTGGCTTGGCTTTATCCATCTCATACTTCTTCAAAATATCCTTTATGTATTTTGATTGATTTAAAAAGGTCTCATCATTTAATTATTTTATGCTAAACCCCAAAAAGTAGGACAACTCTCCCATCATACTCATCTCAAACTCTCTACTCATTATTTTAGAAAATTTATCACAAAGTTTCTTATCAGAAGATCCAAAAAGTATGTCATCCACATAAATCTGAATAATGAGCAAATCATCTCTAACTTTCTTAAGAAAAAGGGTGGTGTCTACGCTCCCCTTAATAAACTCCCTTTCTAGTAAGAATGTGCTAAGCCTCTCATACCAAGCTCTAGGTGCCTTCTTTAAACCATATAAGGCCTTTTTTAATTTAAAAATATGATTTGGAAATTAGGAACTCTCAAAACCTGGGAGTTGTTCTATAAACACATCTTCTTTTATTTCCCCATTTAAAAAAGAACTCTTAACGTCCATTTGAAAAAGCTTAAATCCTTTATAACCGGCAAAGGCTAATAACACTCCAATGGCTTCCAATCTAGCTATAGGGGAAAAGGTCTCCTCAAAATCTATCCCTTCAATTTGGTTATACCCCTTAGCCACTAATCTTGCTTTATTCCTTACCACCACTCTAGAATCATTCACCTTATTCTTAAAGACCCACTTGGTTCCAACTACACTTTGTCCCTTAGGTCTTTCTACAATCATTCCTAACAAATTGGTTCAACTCTTCCTACATGGCTAAAATCCAAAACTCATATGAAAGGGCTTGGCTTATGTTGGTGGGTTCAGTCATTGAGATAAAGGCAGAGTGATTCACTTCCTTCCTAAGTTCATGTGTAGTCCTAACTCCATTAGAATGGTATCCTAAGATCAAATCTTTAAGGTGACTTGTAGAGTATATCCAATCTCTAGGCAAGGTGTGTGAAGGTCCAACCCTTTCCTCCAGATCTACATTTTTACTCCTTGGGTAACATCTCCTACTCCTTCAGTGTTTTGGTGTTCTACTCCCTTCTCCAAATTTTCTACTCCAGTGGTAATCTCTCCAACATCATCATCATCGTCAACTCCAAGCTTTCTAGGATCAGACTCATCAAACACTGCATGTGTAGTCTCTTCCACCATCGAAGTTCTCTTATTAAACACCCTAAAAGACTTCCCAACACTAGAATATCCCAAGAATACTCATTCATCAGATTTTGGATCAAATTTTCCTAAGTGGGACTTCCCATTATTGTGAATGAAAATCTTACAACCAAAGACAAGAAGGTGGGAAAGATTGGGTGTCCTACCCTTAAGGATCTCATAGGGGACATTATCTAGCTTTGCTCTAACATTCACCCTATTCAACACATAATAAGGTGTGTTAACCGCTTCAGCCCAAAAGTATTTTGGAAGAGAATACTCAGCAAGCATGGCTCTAGCGGCTTCCACTAAGATCTGGTTCTTCCTTTTAGCTACCCCTTTCTGTTGAGGGGTCCTAAGAGCTGAGAAGTTGTGGCTAATCCCCTTGTCCTCACAAAAATCTCCAAATCTTTCATTTTCAAATTCTCCCCATGGTCACTATGGATGCTCAAGATCTCACAACCTATATTTTTCTAAATCCAAGTAAAAAAGGTTCAAAACTCCTCAAAAGACTCATTTTTGTGTGAAAGAAATCTAGTCCAGGTGAACCTCGAGTAGTCATCAACAATTATTTAAACCATAGACTTTTCCTCCCAAGCTGGCAGTGCTAATGGGTCTAAAAAAATCCATGTGAAGGACTTCTAAAGGTCTAGAGGTGCTAATATCCTTAATGGGGTGAAAAGTGGAGTGAACTTGCTTTCCTAATTGGCAGGCATCACAAAGGCTGTCTTTAGAAAATTTCAATTTGGGGACACCTCTAACTAGGTCTTTTTGGGTCACTCTCCTAGGGGTTTTTCATACTAGCATGACATAATCTTGTGTTCCATAACCATGAATCATCAACAATAGTTTTTAAGCAAAAATATGCAGCGCATTCAATGTTATTTAAATGAAGCACGTACACATTGTTAATCCACTTTCCCTGCAAAACATTATTGTTATTTAAACTTATAATGCATGAATTTGTAAAGAATTGTATGATGATGCCCTTATCGTAAAGCTGACTAATACTGAGCAAGTTGTGTTTTAATCCATCCACAAACAAAACATTTTCAATCATAAGGTTCTTGGAATTACGAATTATACCCACGCCTACCACCTTCATTGTGGTGTTATCTCTAAGAGTAACCTTGCCTTCTGTCCTGGTCTCCAGCAAAATGAATTGATTGGCATCACCAGTCATATATCGAGAGTATCTGCTATCCAGGTACCATATACTCTCATAACGTCTTTTCTTAGAGTTCACCTACAAAAATCATCAAATGTCAGGTTTAGGAACCCAAGCAGATTTAGGTCCCTTCTTATGAAAAGTAGAATGCAATGCATGTGTGCTATGCTGTGAATCATGTAATTTGGGTCTCCATACCCAATGTGTACTATGGTGAACAGTGCAAGTGTATGAGATGTGTCCTAGCATTCCACATGAGAAGCATTTAATTCCAGGAAAAGGATTTCTTAAATAGTTTGGGTAGTAATGCCTCTTCCATAGGTTTTGGCTTTTGATCAAGTGTAGGTGTCATCCAATTTTTCTTAAGTGTATCCAATTCATTTTTAATTCTCAAGTTAGTACCTTTTAAAGCATCTTTATCAATTCTCAAATTTTTCTCTATCTTTTAGATTTCTTAAAATCATATTCAAGTGAGATGTGTGAAGCTTCTAACAAATCATGCTCTTTAATTAATTTAGAATACGTTTTATTTAAATCATCAAATTTATCAAGTAGAGCCATATGATTTGAATCAATTGTTGAATGATCTTTAATCAAAATTTCATGCTCATTTTGTAAATTCAAAAGCTCCAATTTTAAACTAGCATGAGTTTTCTTGAGTTTTCTATATGATACATGAATTTTTTCAGAAACTTCAAAAAGTTGGTCGTAGGATAGTTCACATACCTCTACTCGTAAGCAATGAGTGAGCTAAGTAAGTTATCAATCGAATAGGTATTCAGATCTTTAGATTCAGTGATCGCAGTGATTCTAACATCAAAAGAGGAAGGCAAGCATCTCAAAATTTTGTTCACTTTTTCATAATTTGAAAGTTCTCTTCCTAAGGCATGCAAAGAAGTTACAATATGAGTAAACCTTATATACATATCGAAAATTGATTTAGAAGGTTTCATACGAAAAAGTTCATAATCATGCAAGAAAATATTCAAACGAGATTATTTAACTTCATTGGTTCCTTTATAAGTAATGCATAATCTATCCCAAATCTTGTTACCAGTAGAGAAATTAGAGACACACATGTAATCTTCAGACTTTAAAGCGCAGAAAAAATAGTTTAAATACTTCGCATTAAGTTGAGCTAAATCTCTTTCATGAAAAGTCCATTCAGTAAAAGGCACTTCAGGTTTAATTCCATTAACTTCACGAGAAGGTGGAGAATATCCTTCTTTAATAAGCATCCACATGCGATAATCAGTTGATTGAAAAAAAGTAAACATGCGAGTTTTCCAAAAATCAAAAGGTAGATTGTCAAACAAGGGTGGTCGCGTAATAGAATATCCTTCCTTTATATTACAATTTCCAAAGTTAGCCATGGATCAAAATTCAAAAAGTTTTCAAACTCAATTTTTATGAATCCTGCTCTGATACAACTTAAAAGTTCTTTAGGGATGTTAGGCCCTTATAAACTAGCCCAAGGCTAACCAAGAGGTTGAAGGTGAATTGGTATTTAAAAAATATTTTAACCAAAGCACAAAGCTCAAACAAAAATCACCATGGAAAATAAGTGCAAAAAATCAAATGTGAAAGTAGTAAAAAGAACACAAGGGTTTATAGTGGTTCGATCAACACGACCTACGTCCACTCCCAGGAGGTGCCCTCTGAGTATTGCACTACCAAAGTGACTCTCCTTTTGCTCCCATAGCAAGGCGGAGAAGCCCTTACAAAAACCTCCTTTTTGCCAGCCCCGGCAAGGCAGAGACCCCAACTCCTTTTGCTTCCTCCTGAAGCAGGCAGAGAACCTTGATCGATCGCTGAAGCTTACCTCTTCCAACCCTTATAAGGGGAAGAGACTCTAATGGAAGAAGAAGTGGAACAATGCTTGGAGAAACCCTTATGAATCTCCCTCACAAGCTCCCCCTCACAAGATCCTCTCTCTCTCTCCCTCTCTCTCTTTCTCCTCTAGGCTTTCTCAGGTCAAGACAACAGCAAAAAGATTATTCAAAATATTAAATAATAGCTCTTAAATATAAGAGCTTCAAAATAGCGCATTAATTGCAAGTTGCCGACATTATCATCCAGGATGATAGGTATATCATCCTGTACGATCAGTGCAATTTAAACCTAATCAGTCGGGATGATCTGGGACGAATAGAAGAAAGGTGTTCTTATCATCCAGGAAGATAATAAATCATCCTGTACGTTTAGTTCAAATCACAGACTATCGGCCAGACAATCGCTCTAAAAAGTGTTCTGGACGACACCAAAATATCTTGATCTTCTGGGCCGATCTCACGATTATCCAAGATGATTAGTTCAAATTTAAGAAAACTCATCCAAAGCATCGCTCGAAATTTGAGCTGGCTGATCCTAATCGTCCAGACCATCGCCTAGAATTTGACCTGGCCGATGTTGATCGTCTAGGAGCAACTAAGGTTTTTTGAATTGATCGTCTCGACCAATCTGGCGATCGTCTAGGACGATGTGATCATATCAATCATTCTTAATTTCTTACCTTAAATGCCAGATTAATTTAGGTATAATTGTGTCATATCGTCCAGGCCGATGCAAGATCGTCCTGACCAATTTTCATAAATAAATAATGCCTAAATAGATCACAGCGGTAGATTCTTTCTATTTTGTGGCTATCATCCTGGCTGATACAAGTATCGTGCAGGATGATCGGCTAATGACCGGTGCCTTAACAAGATATCCTGATTAGGGTTTCTATTTTCAACTTGATCGTCTAGGATGATATAAATATTGCTCGGGACGATGTGAGTAAAAATAGAAATTCTAAATCACTCAAGTGTGTGTGTAGGGTTACTTAGCATCAGACACTTCAAAGATTACAATTGACTCAAGAAAGGGAAAAAGAAAATTACAGACTGACTCAGACCTAGTATACCCAATCTTAAGCTAGTTCCGATTGCTGTCTGATTTTGAGGCCCTGAAATGTCAGTAGAGAAGGCATAGAGAATTAAGAGTTTTTTCTAATCATCAAAACATAATCCATGATAACAGATTTGCAACAGTTAGCCATTTTCTAGCCGTTTAAATCTCATATATATTCAATATAAATAAATTTTTTATCAAATATAATATTATTAGTTGATAAATTAATATTAGTTTAATAGTTTTATTCAAATTTGACTTTACTTACCCTTTCCCTTTAAATATATCTCTTCTTCTTCATGTAAGTGCTGCTTAACAGAAAAAGAAAAATCTCCAGCAATTCTTCCATTCTTCCTTTCTTCCTTACATGATAAATATTGAGAGGACAAATTTTTATTCCAAGCACTCTTTTCATTTGCGAGATCAAAATCTTGGTTGGAAAGCTTCAACACACAAAACCAAATAACATATATTGGAGTTCTTGAGTTTAATTTCTTTCACTAAATCTTTATTTGCTATTCTTTAGCGTTCACCATATATTTTGTTCTTAAAAATATTTATTATTTGATGAAATACTAGTGGTTAATGTTATATTAAAGTTTTATGTATTATATTTTTTAAATCCATAAAGTTTAGCAAAATAAGTATTTTTTATTTACTTTAAGGAGGAATAGATTTACATTTATAATCTAATTCATTTTATTTGTTTTGAAGAGTTAAAGTTTAAATCAATAAGAATATATTTTTATTTAAAATATTATTCTTATTTTAAACAAATCATAAATTTATCATAAAGTAAGAAAATTTAATTTTTCATTTGCAAGTAGTGATGCGATTAAAATAAATTTGTAAGATCACCTCAAATATTATGGATATTTTTTTGCAAGATAATTTGAGTTTGTATTATTTACATCAAATTATATTTTTTATTTCTTGATATAATTCATTTGGCTTAATGAAGTTTAAGTTGTAACTAGATTGGGTTGTACTTGCCCGTGTATGAGAGTACTTAAGTTGTAAAGAGTTTCTTTGATTTAAAGAAGTGAGATTTGCAAACAAAACTTGAGATTAGTGAATTCTAGCCCAAGAGTTGGCTAGCGTGGATGTTGGTCGGATTAGAATCCGGGCCAAACCAAGTAAAAATATTGTGCTTCTTATTTTAATTTCTTGCATATATTTTTCTTTGTCTTTTTCATAAAAATTATGTGATTTCTTAATCTTTCAAAATAACTTAAAATTCATTTTAATTTTCTTATTTTAATAAAAAATTTAAAAATCCTAATCCCCCCCCCCCTCTTGGGGTTCCATACTCTTCCAACAATTGGTATCAGAGCCTTGGCTCTTTTTATTTTGATTTAACATCCTAGAGTAGATCCACTTATAAACTATGGAACAAGGTTTTCCTAAGGGTTCACTTCCTGAAGGACAATCCACTCATCATCTTCCATTATTAGATAATGTTTCTTTTGATTATTGGAAAAATATTATTAATAGATCCTTAAGAGGGAAAGACTCTTGTATGTGGAACATGCTTACACACAAATATCCTACACCCACTAAAGAAATTAATGGAATTAAATTTGAAAAGGTTTTTGATGAATGGACTGCATTAGAGAGGGAATTAGATTAATTAAATGCTAGGGCATGTAATACTTTGCATTACACACTTCTTCTAGATGATTACATGAAAATTTCCAATGTTAAATTCAGCAAAAGAAATTTGGGATATATTAATTATAACTTATGAAGGTATTAATGTGGTTAGAGATACTCACTTAAATAAACTTATTCATGAATATGAATTATTTTGTATTTCTCTACTGATTCTATTTATGATATGTACGCAAGATTTAGGAAAATAATTAACACATTACATTCTCTTGGAAGAATATATAAGAATCAAGTTTTAGTCTATAAGATTCTTAGATGCCTTTCTAAAGAATGTGATTCTAAAGTAACTGCAATTAGTGAGACCAAAGATTTATCTACTTATCCACTTGATAAACTTTTAGGTTCTTTGATAGCACATGAACAGATTATAACTCAAAGGGATAAATTGGATAGCCCTTCCAAGAAAGAGAAAGAGAGAGGTAAAACTATTGCCTTATAAGTTGATGATAATGACGAACCTAGTTCATCAAGCTCTAATGAAGATAGTGATGATGTGGCCATGCTTTCAAGAAGACTTGGAAGATTACTAAGGAAGAAGAATTAAAGGTATAAGAAATCCAAAAATTATAAATTTTAAACTAAAAAATTTCCTACAGGAGAAGGTATTATATGTTACCATTGCAAGAAATCATGACATATAAGAGGAGATTATCCAGATCTTATTGATTCAAGGAAGAAAGAGATGGATGTAGAGAGAAAGAGTGACAAGAAAGAAAAGAAGTATTTCAAGAAGAAGAAGAAGGCTCTATTGGCTAGCCCAGATTCATATGACTTAGGTCCATTAGATGAAGAGGTGAACATTTGCCTTTTGGTAGGAGGAGAATCAGATTGTGATTCTCAAGAGGTATGTAATGATATTTCTTATGAAGAATTAGATGATGCTTTTAATGAATTAGTTATTGAATATAAAAATATAAAAGAAATATAATGCTTTAGAAAAAGAGCATAAAAATTTAGATATGCATTTTCATGATTTAAAAAATGAATGTGATGATTTGAAAAATAAAAATAGTTCTTTATTATTTTGTTCTTTGCTTGTTTGTAAAATTGAAATCACATGTTTATTATAAATCTCCATCAAGTACAACATTAAACAAAAATTCTTTTTATATGTCACATATAAATCATGCAAAGCTAGCCAAATTCAAACTCTAATATTTGGTGTAATTATTGTGGTAGAAAATGACATATCTCATTTGATTGTTCTACTCATAGATCACAAAATACTAAACAATCTTCTTTTATATGGGTTCCAAAAAATACAAGCACTTCAACTACCATACACAATAGATATCATACTACTCATTTAGAATATGGACACAAATATCTTTGGGTTCCAAAAGTTAATATTTGATTTTCTTTTATAGGAATGCCTTCAAAGTAAAACAATGAAGGCATGTGGTACTTGGACAGTGGATGTTCAAGACATATGACTGGCGATAAAGAAAAATTCTCTACATTAGAATCAAGTGATGGAGGTTGTCACATATGGATATAATGCAAAAGAAAAGATTATTTGCATTTGATCCATATGTAAGAACTCTATTACTTTTGAAAAAATCTTATTTGTTTCTGGTTTAAAACATAACTTAATATCAATTAGTCAATTATGTGGTAAAGGTTTAAATGTTTCCTTTTATGCTTCACATTGCATTATTAGAAATAATGAAACTATTTTGCTTATAGGAAATAAACATAAAAATATTTATTTAATTGATTTAAAGAAAAAATGTGATGTTGATTTGAATTTGCTTTGCATGAAATGTACAAATGATGATGCTTGATTATGCCATAGAAGGCTATGTCATTCTAATATCTACACATCAAATAAAATTTCTAAACTTGATTTAGTAGTTGGTTTACCAAAAATTAATTTTCATTATGATTCTATATGTGATGCATGCATTCATGGTAAACATATGAAAAGTTCGTTCAAGAGTAAAAGTATAGTTTTTACAAGTAGACCTTTATAATTAATACACATGGACTTATTTGGGCCTATTAACACAACAAGTTTAGGTGGTAAAAACTATGGATTTGTTATTGTAGATGATTATTCAAGATACACTTGGGTATTATTCTTAGCTAATAAAAATAATGCATATGATGATTTTAGGAAATTTGCTAAGTATATTTAAAGAGAACAAGGTTATTTGACTCATAGAATTCAAATAGTTCATGATGGAGAATTTGAAAATAAATCATTTGAAAATTATTGTGATGAAAATGGAATTAGACATAATTTTTGAGCTCCTAGGACTCCTCAACAAAATGGTATAGTTGAAAGAAAGAATCATACTTTGGTAGAATTAGCAAGATTAATGTTAGATAAATATAAACTTCCAAAGTATTTTTGGATAGAAATAATAAACACTACATGTTATGTTATAAATACAGTTTATTTAAGACCAATTCTTAAAAAGACCCCTTATGAAATATTTTTTGGAAAGAAACCTAAGATTAGTCATTTACATATTTTTGGATGTAAGTGTTTTATTTTAAATAATGTTTAGGATCCTTTAGGTAAATTTAATAGTAAGTCTGATTATCGTATATTCTTTGGATATTTAATTTTTAGAAAATCTTTTAGAGATTTTAATAAGAGAAAATTAATTATTGAAGAATCCTTTCATGTAATTTTTGATGAAAACCCTATAGATTTAATAATAAATGATTTGAATGATGTTGAAATTGAAAATATAAAGAAAATAAGTTTGGAAGAAAAGGAGGAATGGAGATATATTAGATATTATCCAAAAGAATTAATAATTGGTGATCCTTCCCAAGGTGTTAAGACTAGGAGAAACCTTAGGGGTGAGGTAGAACATTTTGCATTCCTATCAAAAATTGAACCTAAGAATATAGATGAAGCCTTATAAGAAATTTTTTGGATTATTGTTATGGAAGAGGAACTTAACCAATTTATAAGAAATGATGTTTGGGAGTTAGTCACAAGACCTCATGATCAAAATATAATTGGAACAAAATGGGTTTATAAACATAAGCTAGATAACTCAGAAATTATTATTAAAAATAAAGCTAGATTAGTTGCATAAGGGTACACACAAATAGAATGAATAGAATTTGAAGAACCTTTTGCACCCATAGCAAGACTAGAAGCTATTAGATTACTCCTTTACTTTGCTTATTTTAAGGACTTTAAAATTTTTTAAATGGATTTCCAAAGTGCATTTTTGAATGGGTATATTGATCAATATGTTTTTGTAGTGCAATAACCAGGCTTTGAAAGCATTAATTTTCCTAATCATGTATATAAATTAAAGAGAGCATTATATGGTTTAAAATAGGCTCCACATGCTTGGTATGATAGGTTAAATAACTTTTTAATTGAACATAATTTTAGAAAAGGTATGGTAGACACAACTCTTTTTATCAAAAAATTTGAAGATGATTTTATTATTATACGATTTATGTTAATGATATATTATTTGGAAGTACAAATGAAAGTTTATGTCACGAGTTTTCCTCATTATTGTCAAAAGAATTTGAAATGAGTATGATAGGAGAACTCACCTTTTTCTTAGGACTTCAAGTAAAACAACTAGAGTCTGGCACATTCATATGTCAAACTAAATACATAAATGAATTATTAGAAAAGTTTGATACGAAGAGATTCAAATTGAGTGAAACTCCTATAAGCCCATCAACTAGACTTGATTTAGATGAATCAGGAAAACCAATAGATCAAAAACTTTATAGGAGTATGTTAGGTTCACTTTTGTATCTTACTACTAGTCGACCTGATATTATGTTTGTTGTATGTTTATGTGCAAGATTTAAAGCCAATCCTATGGAATCAAACTTAATAGCAATTAAGTGAATATTTTGCTATTTGATTGGAACTCATAAGTTAGGCTTGTTGTATCGCAAAAAATTATTATCATGTAGTTTAGTTATATATTCTGATGTAGAGTATGCTAGTTGTAAGGTTGATAGAAGAAGTATATTTGGAACTTTTTAATTCTTAGGACTGTCCCTTATTTCCTAGTCTTCTAGAAAACAAAATTCAATCTCTTTATCTACTATTGAATTAGAGTATATAGCCATAGGTAGTTGTGCTACTCAAGTTTTATGGCTAAAAAAACAAATAGAAGATTTTGGAATTAAGCTTAAAAATATTCCCATTAAATGTTATAATTTAAGTGCTATCAGTTTAACAAAAAATCCCATACAACATTCACGAACTAATCATATAGGGATTAGACACCATTTTATTAGAGATCATATTAATAAAGGTGATGTGAATATAGATTTTGTAAACACAGATTCTCAAATAGTTAATATATTTACAAAACCTTTAGCTGAAGAGAGATTTTGCAAGTTAAGATGTATGCTTGGGGTGTTAGATTCTAATATTTAAATTTCTTTTATATTTTTAATTATTCTTATTGATATTTTCAAAGGTGGAGAACAATTATATATGTTGGTTATAATTCATTTTCAATGCATATGTTTAGGGGGAGAATTATTTTATTTAGCAAATTAGCATTCAAAAATATTTCTTGATTATTATATATATATATTCCAATAATTAAAAGATATAATGAAAGGTCAATTTGCACCTTTATTATGACTATACCCAACATAAGTTTATCATCATCAAAAAGGGAGAGATTGTTGATATTATCTACCTTATGACCTATTTTAGAGATTTTGATGATAACAAATATATGCTTGGATGCTCTAATTTTTGTGCTAAGTGTTTCAGGTGTAATGTGAAAGTTCGTTAGGAATGTTAGGCTCTATGAACTAGTCCCGAGGCTAACCAAAAAGGGTTGTGAATTAGTATTTTAAAAAATTCTTTAAACCAAAGAACAAATATCACAAACCAAAGTCACCACAGAAAAGTAAGTGTGGAAAATTAAAGTGCAGAAGCAATAAAAAGAACAAAAGGGTTTATAGTGATTCGGTTAACTTGAACTATGTCCACTCCCTAGAGGCGCCCTCCGAGTATTGCAGTTCCAACGTGACTCTCCTTTAGCCCCCACAGCTAGGCGGAGAAGCCCTTACAAAAACCTTCTTTTTGCCACACCCATCAAGGCTGAGAACCCCACTCCTTTTGCTTCCTCCTGAAGCAGGCAGAGAACCTCGATTGATCGCTTAAGCTTACCTCTCCCAATCCTTCCGAGACAAGAGAATCTAGGGAAGAAGAAGTGGAACAATGCTTGGAGCAACCCTTGTGAACTCCCTCAGAAGCTCCCCCTCACAAGATCCTCTCTCTCTCTCTCCCTCTCTCTCTCCTTTAGGTTCTCTCAGGTCAAGACAGCAGCCAAGGCTGTTCGAAACTATTGAACAATAGCTCTTAAATAGAAGAGCTTCAAAGGAGCTCAATAAATACAAGTTGCCAACTTTATCATCCAGGACGATAACAATATCGTCCTGTACGATCAGTTCAAATCACAGATTGATCGGCCAGAACACCGCTCTGAAAATGAACTGGATGATTGAAAATGGGCTTGATCGTCCTGGCTGATCTCATGATCATCTCGGACGATCAATTCAAATGAGAGGAAAATCATTCAGAGCATCACCCTAAATTCGAGCTATCTAATCCTGATTGGCCAGAACATCACCCTGAATTTGTGCTGGCCGATATTTATCATCTTGGAGCAACTAAGGGTTTTTGAATATATCGTCCCAGCCGATCTTGAGATCATCCAGGATGATGTGATTGTATCAATTCATCCTTAATTTCTTCCTTAATTGCCGGATCAATTTAGGAATAATTGTGCCATATCGTCCAGGCCGATCCAAGATCGTCCAGGCTGATCCAAGATCGTCCAGGCCGATTTCCAAAAATATAGAATACCTAAATTGATTATAGCGGCTATTTCTTTCTATTTTGAGCATATTGTCCTGGCTGATCTCACGATCATCCAGGCCGATAGACTAATGACGGCTGCTTTAATTAAGAAACATGATTAGGATTTCTATTTTAAACCTGATCGTCCGGGATGATGTGAGTAAAAACAGAAATCATAAAACACTCAAGTGTGTGTGTAGGGTTACTTAGCATCAGACACATCACAAGATTACAATTGACTTAAGAAAGGGAAAAAGAAAAAATATAGACTAAATCAGACCTAGTCTATCAAATCTTGATCTGGCTCCATTTGTCGTCTGATCTCTTGGCCCTAAAATTTCAGTAGAAAAAGGCAGTCAAAGTGTTTGCTAACATCAAAATCACAATCAATGAAACCAAGTTTGCAATAATCTTCCCCTTTTTTATGATGGCAAACACTTTGATGATTAAAGTAGAGTACAAACTTTTAGAGTAGAAATAAGTGCAAGTACAAACTAAAGCAACAAGCATAATCAATCAAGTACGAACAAGTGCAAGTACAACTAACAAGTACAAACATATTACTCCCCCTTTTGATAATCAAAAAGGAGGAGGGAACTAAAAAGCAACTAAAGCTAAAAAAGTACAAAAAGAAGGAAAAACAAACATAAGAAACTATAGGAAACAGAATATAGGATTAGAAAGATGAGGGACCCTTATCATCAAACGAAGGAGGTGGTGGATGCTGAAAGAAAATGGTCATGGCAGCAAACTGAGAGCCAAACCAGGCCGTGTCTTAGTCATGCTGCTGCTGCTGGTGTGCAGCATAGGCATAAAAATTGGCTACATCCTCATGATACTGCTGCTGCTATTGGTGAACTACAAAATTATTGAATTGAATCTCCAACCGATCAAATCTCTCTACTAACTGATCAAACTATGAGTGCTAGCAGAGAGGAGCATGTTCTGGAACGGGAGCGGGAGCCTCCTCCTCCTCAACCCCCTGAGGTTCCCCATCCCCTGGGTGGAGATGAGTACTGTGAAGGATATTGAAAGAGCTGTTCGAGTAGAAAAGAGTTGGGAGGTTGGGATGAGAAGGATATTGAAGTTGATATTTGGTTTCAAGAACATATGCTATGAGGTGTCCTAAAGCCAGATTGGGTTTCCTCTTATGGCCTGGATCGCAGATTGTTGTCAAATGATCAATGTAACAAAAAATTAGGTCAGTAGCATTAAATTCTCTATGGGCCATAATGTAAAAGGTAGTTAGAGAAAGCAGAGGAGTGATGTGGACTTGGTCCCCGGCTTTTGGAATAATGAAAGTGCGAAGGACATGCTAGATTTTCTTAGCATCTTTGACTAAAGTGCTAGTTTCTCTAATATAAAAGGGTGCATTGGTCTGGCCAAGGAAATGATTTGTAGTGGACCAGTTAAAATCAGGATCTAAGATATTGGTATGCAGCTTATCCCCAGTTGTGTAAGCAGAGTTTATGCGAAGATTTGCAAACAATTCACGAAGAAGATCAGAATTTAAGGGGACAGCAAGAGTAAGAATGAAGCATAGAGAGGTGTGGGTAAAAAGGTCTAATACAAGATATGAGAGGTGGATAGGGTTGATGATTCTGGAGAGAGTAATCCCCTCCTTATACCTGATGGTAAGCAGCTTCATCTTCTGCCTCCCTGAAACGAGGATCAATCGTAGCCCTTGAAGAGCTCTTAGAAGTTTGTCGGACATGCTTTCCACCAGCCATAGTAGAAAAACAGTAAGCAAAAAAGAGAGGAGAAGCTTGAGGTGAAAAATAATGGCTGGAAGGCATGAATTTAAAGAAGCGGCCACATCGTCTAGGACGATCGTAGAATCATCCAGAACGATCTAGTTCATTTATTACGAACAGGCCGTGTTGCAAACCTATTTTCATGACCTGTGTTTTGATGATTGACAAACACTATTGATTCTCTTGGACTACTTATTTCTTCTAACATTTCAGGATTCAAAGATCGGATGAACAGACGAAGCCAATTCAGGATTGCGTAGGTTTAGGGTTGAGTTAGTCTGTACTTTTGTTTTTCACTTCTTGAGTCTACTTGTAATGGTCAAAGAGACTGATGCTAAGTAACCCTACACACACACTTGAGAGACTTAGAATTTCTATTTTTACTCATATCTGCCAGGACGATATTTACATCATCATGGACGATAAGGTTTAAAGCAGAAAGTCTAAATAAGGATTCTTAATTAAGGCAGCCGTCATTAATAGGTCGGCCTGGACTATAATCTCAAAATAAAAAGAAAATGCCGCCATAGACAATTAAGGCATATTGTACTTTTAAATCATCGGCCAGGACGATCATTGATCGGCCTGGACGATATTAACAAATTATACCTTAATTAATCAGGAAATTAAGGGAGTAATTAAGGATGATTGATACGATCATATCGTCCTGGACGATCACAGGATCAGCCAGGACAATCTATTCAAAAAAACCTTAGTTACTTCATGACGATAAATATTGGCCAGCTCAAAAAAAGGGCGATGCTCAGGACGATTTTCCCCTGATTTGAACTGATCAGCCAGGATGATCATGAGTCCGGCCTGGACGATGAAGCCAATTTTCAATCATCCAGGAGTGCATCCAGGGCGATGCTCTGGCCGATCTTTTAAGATTTGTACTGATCGGCCAAGCCGATGTCCATATCGGCCTGGATAATAATGTCGGCAACTTGTAATTAATGAGCTCCTTTAAAGCTCTTCTATTTAAGAGCTCTTGGTCAATGTTTTAGAAGACCTTTTGGCTGCTGCCTTGACCTGAGAAGGCCTTGAGGAGAGAAAGAGAGAGTGGGAGAGAGAGAGGATCTTGTGAGGGGGAGCTTGTGAGGGGATTCACAAGGGTTGCTTCAAGGATCGCTCTGCTTCTTCTTCGTCTAGAGTTTCTCGTCCGTGGAAGGGTCGATAGAGGTAAGGAGTTAGCTTTTGGTTGTGGTTCTCTGTCAGCTTCAGGAGGAAGCAAAAGGCGATAGGTTCTCTGCCTTGTCGGGGTGGCAAAAAGGAGGTTCTTGTAAAGGCTTCTACGCCTAGCTGTGGGGGCTAAAGGAGAGTCACGTTTGTAGTGCAATACTCAGAGGGGGCCTCCGGGGAGTGGACGTAGGTCGAGTTGACCGAACCACTATAAATTTCTGTGTTCTTATTTCTTGCTTCAGCACTTTTAATTCCGCATTTATTTTTGTGGAGTTAGTTTGGTTTATGCAATTTTTATTCTTTGTAAAAAGAAAATTTTAAAATACAAATTCACCCCCCCCTCTTGGTTAGCTTGGGCCAGTTCTATAGGGCTTAACATCTGTAACGAACTTTCAAGTGGTATCAGAGCGGGATTCATAAAAATTAGTTTGAAAACTTTTTGAATTTTGATCCATGGCTAATCTTGGGAATCGTAACACTACTGAAGGTTATTCAATTACACGACCACCCTTGTTTGAAAACTTACCTTTTGATTTCTAGAAAACCTGCATGTCAACGTTTTTACAATCAACTGATTATCGCATGTA
>NW_021319682.1:7094698-7127828 GCF_001605985.2 Dendrobium catenatum | reverse complement strand
AAACGACCCTCCTGAAGCTTCACTCCTCCACAACGACACCTCCACTGTTGGGAGGTGCACCATTTAATCCTAATTGATGAATCTTGATACAGTAACAACACGCTATCGTCAAACAATCTCTATCCTAGAACAATGCATCAAGGCGTGAGAGCTTAGCGGACGAGCTAGATGTAGGAGAGCTTGAGTATCTAATGATACATGTATATTTCTCGCACCTTACACATATGACATTTAATAGTGTAATAAGAGATCGCAATGAAATCGAAGGTTCCTATTTACCCAAAAAACCGGACGACTTGTTTGATTGAGAATCGAGAATTTAGGCTTCGCTCATAAATCAACATATAACATATAGTGGTCTGTACTATTGATCCCCGCTCTTGAAAATCTGAGTCGTATGCTACAGCGTAGTACCGTACACCTTTAGCACAAAAACATGGTTAACAGAATCCACACACATCATGGGTAATACAACCGAAGAGAAGGTCACTCAAATGAAGTCTATTAACATCCCGTGAATCATCAATTGTGGTAATCACCCTTCGCAGACACGCAACTTTTCGTCAGTAGGAGAGCGAGCCCATGACATAAATTCTGGACCTTCATATCGTATCAACCATAGGTTTAACACAGAAGTGGCACACTTGACTATCCTACCTACAACCCTGCCTGCCGACATCGAGACTGCTCTATGTAAGAAAGTCCAGCAAAAAGACGTTCGACTAAGACATTACACAAATTGTCACATACAATTGAGAGTATGCCTAGTGCCTTCTGCGTTCGATAAAACACAATTCTGAGAGCAATATCCATATCGCGAGAGCATCAGAGCGAGTCGAACGACACCTACTAATTCTAAGGAAGATCAATTTTGATATTAATTTACGTTTGACTATATGAGAGACTACATGCATAATATGCGACTTGTGATTACTATCAGTATGCAACATCTTGATGCAAACTCGAGAATATCAAAGTGCCAGAAAACCCACCCACCCGCACCCTCAACAACCGCCTCCAAAACCCAATCGCATAACTCTAATCTCGGTGATTCAGGAAACACGATGTCAAGTTCCTCAGCTTATACTACCAATTAAAAAGCTTCTAAGGAGAGACTAATAGAACGACTGCGGCCCATCAATACTGAAGAAAATGTAGCAAGAGTGAAAACCATATTCAAAGAGCTCCTCGCAGTAAGTTTGTGGCTTTTGAATGCAAGCGATATATCTTCTGACGAGGTAATGTCCTTGTGAGTACTAAGCAGAGTACGCACCACCGACACTGTAGATCAATGATCAATCACCACTAACTAAGGAAAGATGAGTGAAACAGAATCTCAGTTAATAGGTAACTGAATAAGGAATGATGAATATCGATATCATAATGTGTCATTTTCGTCTAGTTAACTTATATTCTGGAGTTGTCCCACCTCTCTGCCACAAAACCATGTTCTCACTCCTATGATCCGAATCCAGTATGGAGAGAGAGACACAGCGAAACCGTAGACGCTTATTGGAGTATGAAGATCATGCTTCGAGCAATAGCTTGTGATGAGTGCAACAGATGGTTATCTGATGCACACACTCAGAGAGCGGAGATATATATAGCGTATATGTATCAATGTACACTTATATCAATAATAAGATCGAGCGAACTAGAGAATATATGCAATGGATACAGTCGACTGACCAGCGGCGCGTAGATGACATATATACCAGGCATAAACTATCATAGAGCATGATTATATGAAGTCATTCGGTCTTAGAATCCAAGGTCACAGAAGTGCGTAAAGGAAACGTATCGAATATAGAAAAAATTCGCAACAGTATAGGACTTCATTTAAACCTACCACATGGCCATCGTAGACCACGTGAGTTGAGAGTAATCGAGATGTACTACGCCCTATTTAAGGAACCCTTTTCTTGGAGTTAGATGTTTTTCATGTGGCATGCTAGGACACATCTCACACACTTGCATCATTAACCGTAGTACACATTGGGTGTGGAGACCTAAGATGCATGATTCACAGCATACCATATCTGCATTGCACTTTATTTTTCCTAAGAAGGGGCACAAACCTATTTGGGTTCCTAAATCTAACTGTTGTTGAGTTTTGCAGGATTGCTGTCACCAAAGACCTTGTGGGAGCATAGGATAACTGGACATATGAAGGCTCGTAGCTCATAAATTGCATAAACCTGCTGCTTCAATAAAATCTTGAAATATGTTTTGTTTCAGAGTATTTTATTTCTGCTTTGTTTGTGTTTTTATGTGTTTTGTTTTCACGTTGTTTTTAAAATTGGCCTTCCATATGTTGAATCTTTTCAAGATTTTAGATTTTGGAGTTTTGAAGATTGTGTTTAGCTTTTCTAAAATTAGTTAAAGGGAGAAACACCGTGGATGGTTTCCCTCCTTCTGACCTTGTTTTTTGGTATAATTTTTCTTCTCTAAACAAAAATCTAACCCATTTTAGCCAATGGTTTTTGAAACTAAGATTCTTTCTATCTTGCTATAATATTCTATCTTATACATAATATCCAAAGCTCTTACATATATTTCAAGTTATTTAAAATATTGCCAATGCTTTTATCACTTGTTTTTTATTTTGTTTTGTGAATTATTCTTCGCTATGTTAGAGAGAGAGCTCCAATTCTCTAATATTTGTAGGATATATTCACAACTAAGATTCTTTTAAAGGTTTTCTTTTAAGAGCTTTTAGCTTGCAAAAATTAAAAAGGAAAAGACGCCAATGACGCCAAATTGAAAAAAAAATTATTATACACAATTGTGTATCAAAAATCAAAAGATGCTCAAAGAGCCAATCAAAGATTCAAGAGGCATAAAATGAGCCCACTAAAATGCAAGCTATCCTCTCTTTTTAAAACTTTTAAAACTTAGAGAACTCATTGACTATTTGATGAATTCAAAGGCTTGATTTCAAATTCCATGATTGAGAAAAAGTACTTTGATTTATTATTTATGAGATTTTTTCTTTGTAAACAAGTTTGATTGGATCTTCTTTTTTGCCCAATTAGGTTTATTCTGAGATAAGAATTGTTGTTTTTCAAAAGAAATTTTATACCATAAAGAACGTCTGATTTAGGATTAACAGAATCGGATATTTTACCTTTATCTGATTAGGATTGGCTAAACTCCTTGATCTTGTAGAACTCTAAAGTTTAACTTTTTGAGAAATTCTCATATGATGCCTCCATAAAACAAAAAAAAATTAGAAAAATTAAAATAAAAAAATATTCATTTTTTTTATTTTCCTTGTATTTTTGCTTTTTATTACTGTGTTTTTTGTCTGTTTTTCTTTTGTTTTTTTTTTTTGAGGGATTTGATCATCACCATCCTTCTTTATGTTTCAAATTCTAGTCACATCGTCCTGGCCGATACTCTTATCATCCTGGACGATAGGGCAAAATCTTTTCAAAATCCATCGACTGACCTTTTCTGTGCTTGCTGTAACTCATCGTCCTGGATGATCCTATATCGCCCGGGACAATCTGATCAAACTCTGTTGCAATTATGATGATAGTCCTGGCCGATAGAATATTTCATCTGGCCGATGCATTTTATGTGCATCGTCCTGGCCGATAAACTGGATTGGCCTGGCCGATCCACGTGTCAGCATGTTTTCAAATCCTTAAAATCGGCCCCAGACTATCCATAATTGGACAATCGTCCTGACCGATCCACTATTCGTCCTGGACGATACACGTGGCATGATTTAAAACATTTTAAACTTCGGCCGGTACGATCAATTATTGTGCATCATCCTGGACGATACACCTATTCGGCCCGGATGATCTGCTTTTTCAACGGTCGTCCGGATTGACTCCTCTGGATGATCGCCTGTATCTAATCATCCTGGCCAATATCTGATCGACCTGGACGATCGGACCGTCTTTTTGATCAATCAGCCTGTATGTAATTATTGAGACATATCGGCTTGGACGGTTCTGCGATCGACCAGGACGATATGGCCGTTTCTTTAAATTCTGGCCGTTCCAGCCATAATTTTTCACTTTCCACCCTTTCTCCCCTTGTATTTTCTTGCTAACTCCTCTCTATGGGAAACGTGTTCGACAAACTTCTGGGAGTTCTTCAAGGGCTAGGAATTACCCTCGTATCAGGGAAGCAGAAGATGAAGCCGCCTACCATCGTTATAAAGAGTGTGGGATAATTGTCTCCAAAATCATCAATCTTGCCCACCTCTCATACCCGGTAATGGATCTTTTCACTCACACATCCCTTTGTTTCATTCTGTCTCTTGCTTTCCCCTTTAATACCGAGTTTCTTCGAGAATTCTTTGCAAACCTTCGCATTAACCCTACCTTCACAGCCCTGACCTCCTATGTGAATCGACACCCTGTCGAAATCACATATCAGGACTGTGTTGAACTGTTGCAGCTATCCACCACCGAGGATAAGCTGCACTTAATCACTTCAGATCCTGACCTTGACTGGTCCACGGCGAATCACTTCCTTCACCAGACCAATGCACCTTTTCATGTTGGAGAGACTAGCTCTTTAGTAAAAGATGCTAGGATAATACAACATGTCCTTCGCACATCTATAATTCCAAAAGCCGGGGACCGAATCCACATCACCCCTCTACTTTCCCTCACTACTTTCTACATCATGGCTCATAGAGAATTTAATACTACGGACTTAATTTTTTGATATATTGATCACTTAACCAAAATCTAGCCTTAGGACACATCATAGCCTATGTCCTTGAAACCAAATACCAACTTCAGTATCCTATTCCACCTAACCTCCCAACTCCCTTCTACTCAAACAATTCCTTCACTATCCTTCATAGTACTCGTCTCCACCCAGGAGATGGGGAAGGTCGGAGGGATGGAGAGGAGGAGGCTCCCGCTCCCGCTCCCATTCCTGACCCTGTTCCTCCACCAGCACTCACCGGTTGATCAGTTGATAAAGAGGTTTGATCGATGGGAGACCCGCTTTGACGCTTACGTTGCTGTACCGGAGCTGAAACACTCTGAGGAAATTGCCCGCTACGAGTAGCACCGCACTAAGGATTTAGCCCGATTTCACAGTTACCTTACTCACCAGCAGTAGCAACATGACCAGGACATCGCCTGGTTCAATGCTCAGTTTACCACGCTTTCCAGCTACTTTCAGCAGCCACCTCCACCACCTCCATCTGATGATCAGGGTCCTTCATTTTTCTAGTCTGTGGTTTTCTACTGTTTGTTTCCTATTTTCTGTAGTTTGTCTTTTTAGTCTATTTTAGTTTATGTTTTCTCTTTTTCTTTTGTGTGTCTAGACCCTCTTTTTGTGATGATAAAAGGGGGAGTAGGATATGGTAGGAAAAAGGGTATGTGCTTATGCTTGTAACTTTGAATTTCTAGTGAACTATTTTTCTGAGTTTTTCCTACTTGTGTTTGTCATCATCAAAAAGGGGGAGATTATTGCAAACCTATTTTCATGACCTGTGTTTTGATGATTGAAAAACACTATTGATTCTCTTGGACTACTCGTTTCTTCTAACTTTTCAGGAATCAAAAATCGGACGAACATACGAAGCCAGTTCAGGATTGTGTAGGTATAGGCTTGAGTCAGTCTGTACTTTTGTTTTTCACTTCTTGAGTCTACTTATAATGGTCAAAGAGACTGATGCTAAGTAACCCTACACACATACACTTGAGAGACTTAGAATTTCTGTTTTTACTCATATCGGCTAGGACGATATTTACATCGTCTTGGACGATCAGGTTTAAAACAGAAAGTCTAAATAAGGATTCTTAATTAAGGAAGCCATCATTAATATATCGGCCTGGACGATACGTGTATCGACCAAGACGATAAGCTCAAAATAGAAAGAAGTTGCCGCCATAGAAAATTAAGGTATATTGTAATTTTAAATCATCGGCCAGGACGATCATTGATCGGCCTGGACGATATTAACAAATTATACCTTAATTGATCAGCAAATCAAGGGAGTAATTAAGGATGATTGATACGATCATATAGTCCTGGACGATCATAGGATCAGCTAGGATGATCTATTCAAAAAAACCTTAGTTACTTCAGGATAAGCACAAAGGAAAGAAAAAACCTTAGTTACTTCAGGATGCTAGTTTGAATCAATCATAGAATGATCTTTGAGAATAATTTCATGCTCTTTTTGTATATTCAAAAACTCCAACTTCAAACTAGCACGAGTTTTCTTGAGTTTTTTGTATGATGCATAAATTTTCTAACAAATTTCGAACAATTGATCATAATTTGGTTTACATACATCTTCTTCATCACTTTGATCAAGATGATCTTCCACCATTAAGCACAAGTTTATTGTTTCATCTTCAGGTTCAGTCTCCGATGACTCAGATGAAGAATCCACCCAAAATGTCTTTTGAAGTCTCTTTTTGTCCTTTCTAAACTTTGATTTCTCCTCACTCTTTTCCTTGCTTGTTTGCGTCTTAAGTGTAGGGCAATCAGCTTTCATGTGTCCGGGCTTTCTGCATTCATAACAAACAACATCAGAAGATCCTTTTAAATATTTGTTATCCTTACCTTTTCTCCAATTTTGATGATGCTTGTATTTCTTCCTTAGAAAGCTTTTGAACTTCCTTGTGATTAAGCTAATGTCATCGCTCTCAGACCTGGAAGAATCAGAGTCCGATTTGTGGGCCTTCAGTGCCACTATTTTCTCCTTTTTTTCACCTACATCAAGATTTCTTTGATTTGCCCCTTGCTCGTAAGCAATAAGTGAGCCAGTAAGTTATCAATCGAATATGTGTTCAAATCCTTAGATTCAGTGATTGCAGTGATTTTAGCATCAAAAGAGGAAGGCAAGCATTGTAAAATTTTATTTACTTTTTCATAATTTGAAAGTTCTCTTCCTAAGGCATGCAAAGAAGTAACAATTTGAGAGAACTTTGTATACATATCAGAAATTGATTCAGAAGGTTTCATACAAAAAAGTTCATAATCATGCAAGAGAATATTCAACCGGGATTGTTTCACTTCATTGGTTCCTTCATAAGTAATGCACAACCTATCCCAAATCTCTTTACTAGTAGAGCAAGTAGAGACACGCATGTAATCCTCAGATTTTAAAGCATAGAAAAAATAGTTCAAACACTTCATATTTAATTGAGCTAGATCTCTTTCATCGAAAGTCCATTCAGTAAAAGCAACTTCAGTTTCAATTCTGTTAATTTCACGAGAAGGTGGAGAATATCCTTCTTTAATAAGCATCCACATGTGATAATCAGTTGATTGCAGAAAAGTAGAGATACGAGTTTTTCAAAAATCAAAAGAAAGGTTTTCAAACAAAGGAGGTCGTGTAATAGAATATCCTTCAGCTGTATTATGATTCCCAAAGTTAGCCATGGATCAAAATTCAAAAAGTTTTCAAACTCAATTTTTATGAATCCCGCTCTAATACCACTTAAAAGTTTGTTAGGGATGTTAGGCCCTATAAACTAGTCCCGAGGCTAACCAAGGGGAGGGGGGGGTGAATTGGTATTATAAAAAATTCTTTAAACCAAAGAACTAATATCACAAGCCAAAGTTACCACAGAAAAGCAAGTGCGAAAAATTAAAGTACGGAAGCAGTAAAAAGAACACCAGGGTTTATAGTGGTTAAGTCAACTTGACCTACATCCAGTCCCTGTAGGCGCCCTCCGAGTATTGCACAACCAACGTGACTATCCTTTAGCCCCCACATCTAGGCGGAGAAGCCCTTACAAAAACCTCCTTTTTTCCACACCAGGTAAGGTAGAGAGCCCCACTCCTTTTGCTTCCTCCTGAAGCAGGCAGGGAATCTCGATCGATCACTGAAGCTTACCTCTCCACACTCTTCCAATGACAAGAGACTCTAAGGAAGAAGAAGTGGAACAATGCTTGGAGCAACCCTTATGAACTCCCTCATAAGCTCCCCCTCACAAGACCCTCTCTCTCTCTCCCTCTCTCTCTCTCTCCTTTATGTTTTCTCAGGTCAAGACAGCAGCCAAGGATGTTAAAAAATGTTGAATAAAAGCTCTTAAATAGAAGAGCTCCAAAGGAGCTCAATTAATGCAAGTTGCCAACTTTATCGTCTAGGACGATAATAATATTATCCTGTACGATCAGTTCAAATCTCAGATGATCGGCCAGAACATCGCTTTGAAATTGAACTGGACAATTAAAAATTGGTTTGATCGTCCCGGCCAATATCACGATCGTCCCGGACGATCAGTTCAAATCAGAGGAAAATCGTCCAGAGCATCGTCCAGAATTCGAGCTGTCCGATCCTGATCGGCTAGAATATTGCCCTGAATTAATGCTGGCCGATATTTATCATCCATGAGCAACTAAGGGTTTTTGAATATATCATCCCGGCTGATTCTGGGATCGTCCAGGATGATGTGATTGTATCATTTCATCCTTAATTTCTTCCTTGATTGTCGGATCAATTTAGGCATAATTGTGCCATATTGTCCAGGCCGATCCAAGATCGTACTGGCCAATTTCCAAAAATACAGAATACCTAAATTGATTATGGAGGCTATTTCTTAATGTTTTGAGCATATCGTCCTGGCCGATCTCACGATCGTCCAGGCCGATAGACTAATGACGGTTGCCTTAATTAAGAAACCTGATTAGGGTTTCTGTTTTAAACTTGATCATCCATGATAATATAAATATCATTTAGGATGATGTGAGTAAAAATAGAAATCCTAAAATACCCAAGTCTGTGTGTGTAGGGTTACTTAGCATCAGACACTTCACAAGATTACAATTGACTCAAGAAAGGGAAAATAAAAAATACTGACTGACTCAGACCTAGTCTACCCAATCTTGATCTGGCTCTGTTTGTTGTTTGATCTCTTGGCCCTGAAATATCAGTAGAAAAAGGCAGTCAAAGTGTTTGCTAACATCAAAATCACAATCTATGAAACCAAGTTTGCAACATAATGATGTGCATAATAATTACTTATGGGATTTACATTGCACAACTCAAGTTCAATCAAATGTTGAAATTAAGATAGACCAAGATGGATAACTTGAAGGACTTAATATTATAGTAGGAGTATGTTAGTGGTCCATTAATATTTACTTCCGTGATTTGATTTGTTCATAATCTAAATATCGATTAATTATATATTAATCTTGATATAGAAATCTATAAGATTTCTTCATTAAAAAAATTTTATAACCTTGATTGATTGTATAATTATTATCAAATATGGAAATTTATATAATTAGGGAATTAAAGGTAATATGCTTATATGGTAAAATATTTCTTATTTAAATTAATTGGTTTCACATCAATTTATTTATGTATAATTAATTCTATATAAATTACATCATATTATTATATTAAAATTCAATATATCCTTAAATATTTAAAAATGTGCATGAGTTTTTATTTTATTGAATATGATATTATTTTGACAGAAACATAGTCTAAATTGTATTGCATTCAATTGCTTAGATTACGTTGATAGAAATTGATAGGTTATATAACGCATGTGAATTTAATTTTAATTTATCATGAATTTCTAAACATTGTTCGATTTAAATATAATCTTCTGATAGCTATTTTTACCCTATTTTTGATGTATATGAAGACTTTTTGACCTTCCCATGTGGCCATTTTCTATCCGTTTAAATCTTATATATATTTAATATAAATGAATTTTGGATCAAATATAATATTATTAGTTTATAAATTAATATTAGTTTAATAGTTTTATTCACATTTGGCTTTATTTACCCTTCCCCTTTAAATACATGCCTTCTTCTTCATGTAAGGGCTACTCAAAAAAAAAATCTCCAGCAATTCTTCCATTCTTTCTTTCTTCTTTACATGCTAAATATTATGAGGACAAATTTTGATTTCAAGCGCTCTTTTCATTTGCGAGATCAAAATCTTGATTGGAAAGCTTCAACACACAAAACCGAATAACATCTATTATAGTTCTTGAGTTTAATTTCCTTCGCTAAATTTTTACTTGCTATTCTTTAGCATTCACCATATATTTCATTCTTAAAAATATTTATTATTTGATGAAATACTAGTGGTTAATGTTATATTAAATTTTTATGTATTTTATCTTTTAAATCCATAAAGATTTGCAAAGCAAGTATTTTTTATTTTCTTTAAGGTAGCATAGATTTACATTTATAATCTAATTCATTTTATTTATTTTGAAGAGTTAGAGATTAAATCAACAAGAATATATTTTTATTTATAATATTATTTTTATTTTATATAAAATATAAATCTATCTTAAAGTGAGAAAATTTAATTTTTCATTTGCATGTAGTGAGGTGATTAAAATTAATTTGTAAGATCATCTCAAATTTTATGGACATTTTATTGCAAGATTAATTGAGTTTGTATTATTTACATCAAATTGTATTTTTCATTTTCTTTATCTAAGCTATTTGGCTTAGTGAAGTTTTAATTGTAATTAGATTGGGTTGTACTCGCATGTGTAGGAGAGTACTTAGGTTATAAAGAACTTCTTTAGTTTAAAGAAGTGAGGTTTGAAAAGAAAATATGGGATTAGTGAATTCTAGCCCGAGAGTTGGCTAGCGTAAACGTAGGTCAGATTGGAATCCAGACTGAACCACATAAAATATTGTGCTTCTTATTTTTATTTCTTGCATCTATTTCTCTTTGTCTTTTTCATAAGAAAAGTACGATTTCTTATTCTTTTCAAAATAAGTTAAAAAATCATTTTAATTTTCTTCTTTTAATAAAAATTTTAAAAATCCTAATTCACCTCCCCTCCCTCTTTGGGGGCCATAGTCTTCCAACATTATACGATTTGACTTAGTTTTTCCTCTAAAAGTAGTTAATCAAATAATGGCTTGAATTATTTGAACTAGTAATACTATACGATGTCAATTTGTATAGACGTTAATAGAGCATAAAATTCCTTTAATACCATATCATACCAGACAAACTTGTTCATTTTTTAATTGTTCATATAGTATGATCTTTTCTTTGCATAAGTGATTGATAGAGTACATAATTCCTTTCATACCAGATGAACTTGTTCATGTTTTAACTATTCATATTGTACAATGTCAGTTTGTACAGATCACTAATAGTGTATGAAATAAGGTTCGTTCCAGATAAACAAATCTAGTTTGAACTGTTCATACAGTACAATGTAAGTTCATACAAATGACAGACAATGTATGAAACCATGTTCATCCCAGTTCATACCAAATGAAGCCATGATTTTTGAACTATTCATACTAAATGATCTACAATCTTATAGTATGAATTATGGATGGTTTGCTTGGAAAATTTAGTTTTTGAATATTTTTTCTTATATTTTTTATATATAGATTCCAAAAATCATCCATTATAATCTTTAACTTTGAATTCTTCTCTTAAGAGTGACTATTGGGAGTGTGTTGGAGAGAGATTTTATGATTGTAGAGTGAGAGATCTAATGAAAGGGAATTGTGAGAGATTCAAAAGGTTGTCCAAAGTGTAGATTTCTTTATTCTTCTTCTAATTTCTTTCAAACTTCTATGGAGTATTCTGAGAGAAGGTATTCAAGACTGGATCAATGTTCTCTATCTTCACCAGGAGGGTAATAAATATGTAACAATTTTTTTCCTTGACCAAGAGGGTAATAAAGGATGTGTAGGTACTCTACCTTCACCAGGTGGGTGAAAAAGGACTGGAAGGTATACTTCCATCACTTGGAGAGTATAAAAGGTAACGGTTCTCTACCAAATCGGGTTGATGGAAGAGAATTTATAAGGGCTTCTCCACCTTGTTATGAGGGCAAAAGAAGAGTCAATATTATTTAGTGCAATACTAGGAGGAGTCTCTATGGAGTGGATGTAGGTCAAGTTGGATTGAACCACTATAAAATTTGGTGTTTATCTATTACCTTTTATTTTTCCCGCATTTTATTTCATTGTTCATAATTTTTTTGGTTAAAAGATTATATGTGAAAGGAATTTCTATAAATAACTACATCTTTCAAGATTAGTGTTTTAAGATAACTAATTCACCCCCCTCTTGGTTAGTCTTTGGACAATTCTATTAGGTCTAAACACCTACACAAACTTTAAAAAATATATAGACATATCCAATAGATGCTAGGAGAAATAACAAAAGAGGAATATAATATTTTTTATCATAAAAAATCATAATCTTAATTCCTAAGCTATAATAATCTCCCCCTTTTGGATGATTACAAAACTATTATTGTTTGAATTACAACTTAAAGATCCCGCCTCCCCGCCCCCCCACACACACACCAAATGAATAAACCTTAAATACTAAAGGTATATTTAAACTTCATCCTCATTTTCTTATTTTTTATTTTTATAAACAAACACAAAACAATCTACAAAGAAAACAAACACAAAAAAGAATATAAACACCGAAAAAGACCCTGAAAATAATTAATCACGACACGAGACAAAGTTTAGAAGAAAACTTCAAACAAATATAACCATAAACAACCTCCCCTGAGAGCATTGTAACATTCATTTTTGACATCAAACCAAATCAAACACAAACAAAAATCAAACACAAATAAAACTCAAAGAACTTCAAATCAAAACACAAATAATGGTATCAAACCAATCAAATAACTTCAAATGAAAATACAAACAATGGTATCAAACAAAACACAAATAATCTCCCCCTTTTGACATCCAAAAAAAGAGAGAAAAATGACAAAGAAAAACTCTTGAATGTTAAAGTTGTTATGGACAAATCTAGATGTTGATAAGGAATAGAATGTGAGAAAAAATTTGTACAATATTAAAATCCTACAAGATTTTTAAATATTTTAAATCAAAGAGGAAATAAGAAACAAAAGTTGACCAAGTTCAATGTTCATTCTAAAAATAAAAAATATCAAATAGAATAATTATCACAAAAATATTTGACAAGAAAAAAAAATTCAAATTCAATAGTTAAAATTATTGTTTAATGCAAGGATTTTTCTAAGAATTAGAGATATAGAGGAAAGAACCAAAGGTTGTGTGGGCTGATTTTATGCCTCTTATCAATTATAATTGAGATGTTGTCTCAATTGTATATATTTTGATTTTGACTTTTGTTTGGCAAACATTGCATATCTTTTCAAGTAGGACTCATTTTGAATTTGGCACTCTATACATCTTTTGGCATTTTGTTCTTTTCATATCTTAAATCATCAAATCTTAGCTTGTGTGATTATCTTCTAAATAAAAGAAAAAAATTTGTATAAAGAAGATTAAACCACAAAACAAAATCCAATGAATAATAATAAAAAAAAAACACTTTGAATAAGAAAAATAAAAAAGAAAGAAAGTTACAATTTTTGCAATAATTATAACTTTAAAATAAATGTCTAGCGAAACATGAAGATGAACTTCTAATCTAAATCAAATTTTAATTTGATTTAAAGTGAAAGAAAATAAAATTTTAAGGAGATAACATAGAATGCAAATTTTTCTTAAAAAAGTTTTAACCTTTAAATCAATATTTTAGATAAGTCAATAATAACTCATAAATTTTAAGAAGAATTTTTTTTTTAAAGAAGAACATATCAAATTTGAATAAAACAAGATCATGAAGAATATGCGATAATTTAAACACATAACATTTAAATTAAACTTAATAAATAAAACATTACAAATAACCTAGAACATAACATAAAAACTAAACAAAAATCAAACTAATATCCTTAGGGATCTTGATATGGAATAAGCTGTCGAGGACTAAACTAGGTAAAGTAGATATTTATAGTAACTACTTGAGTATTGAGAAAATCAAAATGTCCTCTAACCTAGCCCATATCTTTATTGTATCTGAAGTCCTGCTGGTCTAAGAAAGACTCAATATGATCAAATCGTTGATCAAAATGAAACTCAAGTTGAACAAATCTCTAGACCATTTCTTTATATAATGTTGTTCAGGTCTAGGAGCAGGAGTAGGTGCAGGTTCTTATGCAGGGGCCTCTTCTTCTCCAATTTCCTCTCCTTCTTCCTCATGATCCCGATGAAACAAAATATAAGGCATCAATAAAATAGATAGCTTGATTATGTAGAGGATAAGAATGAATGAGATTATACTTCTTTTCCAAAATATATGCAATCAAGTGTCCTAAATCTACATTCTTCTTCTTTCTTATGCAGGAAGTCTAATGTAAATCAAATTATGGATGAAGTCTAGGATCAACTATGCTTTATCGATAAGAGTGTTTAACATTATCAAATATGTAATGATGGAGAGTAAAGGGGTGATATTGATTCGATCACCAACTTTAGGAATAGTAGATGTTCTTTAGACATGCTGAATGATCCTAGCATTTTAATTTTGTGTTTAAACAAGGGGTAAATGTGAGATGGAAGATATACCCCTAAGAGTTTTATTAAATTTTGACTACTCAAATCCACTTCTAGAAATCATAGAGTGTGCCCTTACTCCTTCAGATCTAAGGTGTATAAAGGTTCCTAAATTTTCCTTAGTAATCTCTACTCTTTGATGGAAAACATATGATGACATTATAGTATTATTTTATCTTATTCTCAAATTAACAAGAAAATAATAGAATGTATCTGAATACAATCCATAAATTAGAGTGAGAATGAAAGAAAAATGTGTAGAATCAAAGAAAGACATGATTGAGAAGTTAATGTCTTCTTGAATAAGAAGATGACAAGGGGTAATTCTATTTTGAACAAACCTATCATAGGATTATTCATTTTCTCTCATGAGAAAATTATCATCTTATTTGGTATGAGATTCACTCCCCTTGGTTTGATGAACTCTCTTTCTTCCACTATCCATTTGAAAAGACTTAGACACGAGGATTAAAAATGGAAGAATTATAAATAAATTCAAAGAAGGGCTTCCAATTTAAAGAAAATAAATAATTTTGTATAATACGAAACTAGGTTTATATGTATAATTAGGAATTCTATACTGTACAAACCAAAGTTCATATAGATGATCAAAAACTATCAAGAGTAGTTATTACAACAAAAAGACTTTTCATAATGTTATCCTTTCGAGATATGTTTCATATGATCTTTGAACAGACTGATCATACAAATGAACATGTGTTTATTCAGTATTATAGGTTACTAAATGTCATACCGGATGGCTGAGTTTGTCTGCATACAATTTGACAATTGGATCGTATAAATGAATAGGTGTTCGTACAAATAATATTCAAAAATTAATTAACCTCAGATAGCACCCATGTTCATAAAGATGAATTTTTGATGGATCATACATATGATTATGAGTTAATACTATACGATCACCATAAAAATGATGATTTTCAATTGTTTAAATTAGAGAAGAAATCATTTAGAGTTTGGACAATTTCCACAGTACGAAAGTTATTCATACAGTACTAATGGAAAAGAAAATTTTGAATTTTCACATGATGACCAAGATACTTTTCAAAAATAATTCAAATAATATCTACATCATAAAAAAAAAATAACAACTACTATATATATAGGAATCAACTACTATTTATAAAAAGGTGTGAAGAAGATAAAGAACCAAATATTACTTATATAGGAATCGACAGATCATATAGTACGATTATGAGATCATACTGGATGATATAATGTAATCAATTAATCAAGATGATTAGTCAAAAAGGTGGTAGTATCATTCAATATGATCAGATATTGTATTGGGCGATTAGAGACAAGGCAATTATCTCGAGGAGTCAGCCTGTATGATCTTTGACTAACTTGATCATATAGGATGAATACGTGGATAATATAGGATAATTTTTAATAAATAATTATAATAACAACATTATAATCATCTAATGGCTTCTATCATATTGATCATACAATATAAGGTATGAATTATATAGGATGATCACTAATAATTGATTGATATCATCCATTGGATGTGATGTGATCAGAGAAGTGATATTTTATTAAGATCATAAAGTATGATGTGAATCATAATGGATGATGTGAAAAAATATTAAAGAACTTAGAGAATGAAAAATGATGATTTGAAAGGATTCGAAATAGAAATCATACAAAAATAACATAAAACTAATCAAAAAATACTACAAAAATAATGATATGACAAAATCAAAAATTTTAATTGGTTTTCTCCAGTAAATGATAAATTTACCTCATAATTAGATTTAAAAATTCATAAGAAAAGAATTTACAACACTAAAATTTAGAAATATTAGAAAATCAATCTTGTTAACCCTAGCTTAGACTCATTACAGGTCAAAATCCTTTTAAAATAAAAATCTAATTCAGAAAAGAAATTAGATAGGAAAAGTGATCTTTTCAAACTTCTTTTAAAAAAATATCTGATAGAATATATTACTAAGTAATCAATCAAAAATCATGATTTTCAAATTCAAGTGTAGGATATATCAATTTGCACATATAGTCTTCTAATATTTTAAGGTTTTAAAAGAAATGCAAGCTAACTCATAGTGTCTTCATTATGTGCCTCTTTATTAGCTTTTGGTGCATATTATACATCTTTTATATTTTGATGCACTTTGTGCATCATGTAATTATTTGGTAATAAATGCACGACTTTTCAGTTTTGGGCTCATTTTATACCTCTTATTATTTTTGCAAGCTTCCTTCCTTTCTAAATCCATAAAAGAATTTCTTAGTTGTGAGATTATCATTTAAATATGAGAGAAGATAAACTCACTCTCTTATATAAAGAAGGATAACATAAGATTGAATCCTATCCATATAATAAATACAAAAAACTTGATTATAAAAGCTTAAAAGAGATTCCTTGACTTGGAACATTATATATAAGAGATAGATTACTGTATGAAGATAAAATAGATCTCCATTTCAAAGTCTAGCTTTTATTTTGAATTAGATTTGGATTCAAAAAGAAAATACACCACTATAGGATTTAGAGGAAGAGAAACAATATTATTGTTTATTCGTTTAACTATTTTAGAGAAGTAAATCAGTACATACACGTATCTAAATAAAAATAAGATGAAATTGTCATTTAAATAACAACTTCAACAGTAAAAGTGAGCAGTGATCTGGTTCTTAAAACATTGAAGGAAAGAAATAGAAAATTAAAAGCATGAAATAAATAAAACTTGTAAGTTGAAACAAACATATAAATAAAATAAGAGAAAAAATTAAAACAGAAAACATCAATTTCAAGCATGAATATCTATCGCACCAAATCTATTTTTTGTAAAGATATCAACTAGTTACTTTTAAGTGGCTATATGGTATAGCTCTATGAATCCTTTGGTAACATGGTCCCTAATGAAATGGTTCCTTATTTCTATATATTTGGTCTTGGAGTGTTAGATTTGATTTTTTGAAATGTAGATGGCATTAGTGTTATCATAAAAGATCAAAATGGTTCCAACTGGTAATCCTAAATCTAGTATTTATAATTTTAACCAAAGGACTTAGGCAATACAACTTCTTAAGTCTATGTATTCTGTTGCGGATTTGTTTTCATGGATTATGATTTTGATGATAGCAAACACTCTTATTTCTCTATGACTGCCTTATCTACTAACATTTCAGGTCCACAAGATCAGATTGCAATTTAGAACCAGCTCAAGATTGGGTAGACTAGATCTGAGTCACTTTGTACCACTTTTTCCTTTCTTGAGTCTATTGTATTTGGTGTGGCTCCTGATGCTATGTAACTTTGCACACACACACCTTGGAAGTTTTTTTATCTGTTCTCTAGAGTTTACTATTTTTGATAATATCATCCAGGATGATATTTTTACCGGCCTGGACGATAAGTTCAAAAATTGAAATCCTAATTAGGGCATCATCCTCATTAAGTCAGCTGTCGTTAAGATGATCGGCCTGGACGATAATTGTATCGGCCAGGACGATAGTCTCAAATCAGAAAGAATCAGCTGCCATGATCAATTTAGGTATTTTTTATTTTATGATATTAGTCAGGATGATCTAAACATTGTCCTGGATGATGCAACATAATTATGCCTAAATTAATCTGGTAATTATGGAAAGAAATTAAGGCTAATTGATACGATCACATCAGCCAGGCCGATCGCAGGATCAGCTAGGACGATGGCTTGGATGATTAACATCGGTCAGACTCTATTCCTGGCGATGTTCAGGATGATTGTACTCAGATTTGAACTAATTGGCCTAGATAATATTGTATCGGCCTATATGATGTAACCAATTTTCTTCAGATTGTCCCAAATCATCCCGGTTGATTGAGCATATTTTGTACTGATCGGCCAGGATGATATTCATATCAGCCTGGATGATAAAGTTGGCAAGTTGTATTAATGAGCTCATTTTAAGTTCTTCTATTTAAGCTTTTGATAAGGCACTTTTGTAAGTGTCTTTGGCAGCCATTGTAACTTCATTCTTTTGGGGGAAACTTGAAGAGAGAGCTTGAAAGGGGGTGAGGAACGGGTGAAGTTTGAGAGAGGGAGATGATCCTTTGAGGGGGGACTCAAGGGAGTGTGATGGGGGATTTCACACGGTTGCTCCGATAGGATTGCACCTTAATACTGTCAGATTCAAGGCTTGTCTTGAGGGAAGTTTATAGAAGAAGATCTCTATGGTGTCAAAGGACCCAACGACTCCGCCGCACCGGGGAAGGTTGAACTGATTTTGTAAGGGCTTCTCTGCCTAGTTGTGGGGGTTAAAGGAGAGACACTTAGTTTAGTGCAATACTTGGAGTGTGCCTCAAAGGAGTGGACGTAGGTCAAGGTTTAATCGAACCACTATAAATCTGGTGTGTTCTTTCCTTTATTATTTCCGCATTTAATTTCTGCACATTGTGTTTTTCTTTGTGGTGAATTTTAGTTTGGTTTGAATTTTGTTTAAAATACCAATTCACCTCTCTCTTAATTAGCCTTGGTCCAGTTCATAAGGGGCCTAACATTCCTAATGATCTTTCAAGTGGTATCAGAGCGAGATTCATAAAAATAAGTTTTTGAAAGCTTTCAAATTTTTGATCCATGGCTAATTTTTCTGATTGTAATATTGCGGAAGGTTATTCAATCACCATACCACCTTTATTTGAAAATATTACATTTGATTTTCAGAAAATTTGCATGTCTATATTTTTGCAATCAATTGATTTTTGAATGTTGCGAATGATTTTAACTGGTTATTCTTTACCGTCACGTGTTATAGATGGAATTAAAATTGATATTTTTTTAATTCATGGAATAGGGAAGAATAAATCAATTCTCAATTAAATGCAAAATCTTTAAACTATTTTTTCTGTACTTTAAATTCTAAAAACTTTATGTTAGTTTCCACGTGCACTACTGGTAAGGAAATTTGGGATAAATTACACACCATATATGAAGGCACTAGTGAAATCAAACAATCCAAGTTGAATATTTTAATACAAGATTATGAATTGTTTTGCATGAAACCTTATGAATCAATCTTAGACATGTAAACTAGATTTCAAATTGTGACATCATTGCATGCTTTAGGTAAGGAGTTTTCAAACTTTGAAAAAGTCAATAAAATTATACATTGTCTACTTGATAAGTTTGATGCCAAAGTTGTTACTATTTGTGAATCAAAAAACTTGGATGAATATTCTATTGATAATCTGATTGGCACACTCATTTCCTACGAGCAAATTTTGGGTCAAAGAATTTTGGATGCAGGTGAGATGATAGTGCTAAACGCTGAAGACTCGGAGAAAAGTGGCTTAGTTAGTGATGAAAATGATGACTTATCAAACAAATTAAAAAACCCACCAAAGCATAAGCATCAACAAAAATGGAACAAAGGTAAAAATAGTAAGAATGTTAAGATTTCTTCTGACTTTATTTACTTTGGATGTAGGAAGCATGGACACATGAAAAATCAGTGCCCTAATTCGAGAACTCTTCCTGCAAAAGAAAAGGGTAAAGCCAAGCAACTTGTAGAAAAGACAAATAATAAAAAGCAAAAAATCTCCTAGGCAGACTTAGTTTCTGAAGCATCAGACCAAGAGCAGGATGGTGTTTAAAAGCCTTATTTATTTTGTGTTGTGTTTTAAAATTTTTTTGTAGTATTTTCTTTTTATTTTTTTTATTTTTTCCTTTTTTGTCTTGAGTGTTGTATTTTTTTTTTTTTGTGAAGTTTTTAATAATCAACACACACATATCACTTTTTTGACGATATTTTTTTTAAAATGAAAAGTTTATCTCATACTTTTCTTGAATTCTTAGGTAAGTTGTGGTTGACTTCTCTAAAAATAGTCAAAGAAAAGAAACTCATGATTTTCACTCTCAATCTTTGTTTCCTAAAAGAGGTTATTCTACTTTGATTTAAAATCTTCATCATATTTTAAATTGAATTTTGAAACTTAACTTTTTCATCTCCCTATATTTTATCTATTTTATAGGAATCTTTTACAAGTTGTTGAATGAATCTCATAATTTTCTTAATTAATTAGTCTTATTTGTCAATAAAATGGGTTTACTTTTGCTTTTAAAATTTCAAAAAGGTAGAATATTCTAAAAACAAAATTAGCCTATGACGCCAAATAAAAAAAAATAGCCAATGACGCCAAATTAAGGAAAATACATAAAGTGTATCAAAAAGTAAAAAATGCACAAAGTGTGCCAAAAAACTGAGAAGAGGCATAAAATGAGTCCACAAAGAGTATGCTTACTTTTTCCATATTTACTTAAAGCTTAAGAAAACCCTTGATATTTTCGGTACTTGATCTTGAAAATCATGTTTTTTTTATTCACCAATTTTTGCATCAACCTTCTATTAGATATATTTTATGAAAAAAGTTTTGAAAAATTAGTATTTATTTTTCTAATTTATTCCTTGATTTAGTTGTTGTATTAAAAAGTTTTTGTGCCTTTAAAAGAACCTGAGTTTGGATTAACAATTTTTGAATTTCTTACATTTACTGGATTATGCATTGTGAATCCATTCCTTACTAAGTTTTTTAATTAAAATTAAGAGTTAACTTTCTCATTTTTTAAAAAGATTTTCTTTCGTGCCCCTTCTCTTTTTGATAATTTCAAATGGAGAGAACGTATTGTTGTATTTGTATCTTTTTTTCTCTTTCAAAAATGAAAAATGAAAAAAAATTAGATTTGCCCTCTTTTTTAAAGTTTTATGCTAGTGAGGGGGAGATTAGGAGAACATGATTTCCTTTTTGTAAATTCAACCTGTAATGTTTGTCATTATCAACAGAGGGAGTTTATTGTGGATCTATTTTCATGGATTATGTTTTTGATAATAGCAAACACTCTCATTTCTCTATGACTTCCTTATCTACTGATATTTCAAGTCCATAAGATCAGATTGCAATTTGGAACCAGCTCAAGATTAGGTAGACTAGGTCTGAGACAGTTTGTACCACTTTTTCCTTTCTTGAGTCTATTATTTTTAGTGTGGCTCCTGATGCTATGTAACTTTGCGCACACACACCTTGGAAGTTTTTCTATCTATTCCCTAGAGTTTACTATTTTTGGTAACATCGTCCGGAATGATATTTATATCGGCCTAGATGATCGATTCAAAAATAAAAACCCTAATTAGGGCATCATCCTCATTAAGGAAGCCGTCATTAAGCAGATCGGCCTGGATGATAATTATATCAGCCAAGATGATAGGCTCAAATAAGAAAGAATCAGCTGCCATGATCAATTTAGGTATTCTTTATTTTAGGATATCGGCCAGGATGATCTAAACATCGTCCTGGACGATGCAGCACAATTATGCCTAAATTAATCTGATAATTATGGAAAGTAATTAATTCTTATTGATACGATCACAATGACTAGGCTAATCGTAGGATCAACCAGGATGATGGCCTGGATGATTAACATTGTCTAGACTCTATTCCGGGCGATGTTCAGAATGATTGTACTTAGATTTGAACTAATCGGTAAGGATGATATTGTATCGGCCTGGACGATGTAACAAATTTTCTTCAGATCATTCCAAATCATCCTGGCTGATTGAGCGTATCTTGGATGATAAAGTCAGTAAGTTGCATTAATGAGCTTATTTTGAGATCTTCTATTTAAGCTTTTGACAAGGCACTTTTGTAAGTGTCTTTATTAGCCATTGTACCTTCGTTCTTTTGGGGGAAACATAAAGAGAGAGTTTGAAAGGGAGTGAGGAACGGGTGAAGTATGAGAGAGGGAGAAGATCCTATGAGGGGGGACTCGAGAGTGTGTGGAGGGGGATTCCACATGGTTGCTCCGGCAGGCATGCACCTTAATATCATTGGATTCAAGGCTTATCTTGAGGGAAGTTCACAGAAGAAGAAGATCTCTTTGGTGTTAAAGGACCTGGCGACTCTGCCGCACCGGGGAAGGTGGAAGTGATTTTGTAAGGGCTTCTTCACCTAGCTCTGGGGGCTAAAGTAGAGACACCTAGTTTAGTGCAATACTTGGAGGGTGCCTCCAAGGAGTGGACGTAGGTCAACGTTTGACCGAACAACTATAAATCTCGTGTTTTCTTTCCTTTATTATTTCTGCATTTAATTTCCTCACATTGTATTTTTCTTTGTGGTGAATTTTTGTTTGGTTTGAATTTTGTTTAAAATAAGAATTCACCTTTCACTTAATTAGCCTTGGGCTAGTTCATAAGGGGCCTAACATCCCTAACAAACTTTCATATTTAACTTTAAAAGTGGACAAGGAATGAGTTTTATTTTTTACTGGACCAGGAGATTAAGGATTGTCCTATGAATTGACATATTCCAAAAGTACTTTTTCTATCAACTTTGTATGCCGTGAAATTTGAATTAGAATATCCTATGATTTCAAAGGAAGTGCTATGCCTAGGATACCATATTCCTAAGTCTTGGGTTCCTAAGAGATATCTAAGGATTCTCTTCATAGCAGTTAAGTGGGACTCTTTTTGATTAGCATAAAATATAGCACCGAGATAAACACTAAATATAATATCATGTTTGTTAGGAGTTAAGTGAAGAAGTGATACAATTATTCCTCTATATTTCTTCTAATCAATTGATTTTTCATTTGAGTCCTTATCTAATTGAGTAGTAGAACTCATGGGTGTGTTTATTGGTTTGGCCTTCTTTATTTCATATTTCTTAATGATGTCCTTAATATACTTTGATTGACTAAGAAAAATTCCATCATCATTCTACCTTATACTAAATCCCAGAAAGTAGGTTAGTTCTCCCATCATACTCATCTCAAATTCCATACTCATATTTTTGAAAATTAATCACATAGATTTTTATCGAAAGATCCAAACAGAATATCATCAATATAAATTTGGACAATGAGTAGTTAATATTCTAAATTTTATTAGAAATAGGGTGGTATCTATGCTCCCCTTAACGAAGGTTCTCTCTAGTAGGAATGTGCTTAGTCTTTTATACCATGCTCTGGGTGTTTGATTTAGTCCATATAATGGCTTTCTAATTTGAACACTTGATTAGGAAATTACAAAATTTTAAAGCATGAGGGTTGTTTAACATACACATCATCTTTTATTAACCCATTTAGAAAGATACTTTTGACTACTATTTGGTTTAGTTTGAATCCCTTAAAGTAGCTAGAGTCTAGTATCACTCTTATAGCTTCTAGTCTAGCTATAAGGACAAAGGTTTCTTCATAGTCAATTCCTTCTATCTGGTTGTATCCCATAGCCACTAATCTTACTTCATTTATAACTATTACACTATAATTATTTATTTTACTTTTGGGAACCCATTTAGTTCCAATAAAACTTTGGTCCTTAGGTCTTTTAACTAGTTCCAAAAAATCATTCCTCACAAATTAATTTAACTCTTTTTACATGGTTAGGATCAAGAATTCATCATATAGGGCTTGATTTATGTTGGTGGATTCTTTCATGGAGATGAAGGTAGAGTGGTTTACTTTTTTTTAAGTCCATGCATAGTTCTAATACCTTCAGATGGGTCTCTTGATATCAGTTCTTTAGGATGACTTGAACAATATTTCCATTCTCTAAGTACTGAATTTTTAGGTTCTACCCCTTCCTCTAGATTTGTAGATTATAACCCTTGGGTGATTTTGACAACTTCTTCTTATTATTATTATACCCTAGACCATTCAAAATTATCAAATTCATCAAATTCAATATGAGTGATCTAATCTACCACTAGTGTCCTTTTATTGAAAACTCTATAGGATTTTCTAATATTTGAGTACTCTAAGAACACTCCTTAATCACATTTTGGGTAAAAATTTCCTACTAAAGATTTTCCATTATTCAGAATAAACACTTTACATTTAAAGACATAAAGGTGAGAGAGGTTGGGTGACTTACGTTTCTAGCTGACAGACATTACACAGGTGGTTCTTAATGAACTCTAGTTTAGGTATTCCTCTCACTAAGTCTTTTTGGGTGATTTTTCTAAGATTTTATATGCTTGCATGACACTCTCCTATACCACAACAAGGATTCATTAGTAACAATTTTTAGTCAAAGAGAAGCAATAGGTTCAACATAGTTTAAATCAAGCATGTAAATATTATTGATTTATTTTCCTTGCAACACAATATCTCTATTTAAGCTTATCATGCAGGCAGTAGAAAAAAATCTAATGCTGAAGCCTTTATCATAGAGATAGCTTATGTTGAGCATATTATGTTTTAAGCCATCTAGTAGTAAAACATTTTTAATGAGGAACCTTTTTGAGTTGCCAATTAAACCTGAGCCCACCACTCTCTTGGAGGTGATATCTCTAAGTGTTACCTTGCCTCCTACCCTGGCCTCCTATGAAATAAATTGATTTATATATCCAATTATGTGCCTTGAATATTCATTTTTCAAGTACCACATTCTCTCATGAAGCCTTATGTGAGAGTATCCCTATAAAATCATCAACGGTTAGATTTAGGAACATGGGCTCCACCTTATTAACTAGAAAATGAGATGCTTGCATGTTATGTTATGTTTTATATAATTTTGGTCTCCACACTAAATTTTTTCAATGGTGGATAGTGAAAGTATGGGAGATCTGTCCTAGCATGCCATTAGAAAAACATCTAACTTAAGGAAAACTGTTTACTAATGTATGTGGATTATGATTCCACTTCTTAGGTAATCCTAAATCTAAGTGTTGGAGGTGTTTTGTTTTCTTTGAAAGCTTTTAATTGAATTTGTAAAGATTTGTTTTCACTTTTAAGATCTAATTTTTTTAATTTTTAATGCATGCTCATTACCATCTAATTTACATGCAAGAGTTTATAATTCATTGAATGCATTTTCTAATTCAATATGTGATATTTTAGGGAGTCAAGTTTAGTAGTTAAATCAAGATGCTTTTTATTTAAAGAGTTAAATTCATCTAATAACGCCATGTGATTACTATCAAAATTAAAATGATCTTTCCTAAGGCATTCATGCTCTTTTTTCACTTTTGAAAAGTCAGAATTCAAGCTTGCATATATTTTCTTGAGCTTCCTATATGCATTATAAAATTTTAAGAAAATTCAAATAGTTCATCATAAAAAGCTCACATAACTTCTCTTGATCAGAATGATTAAGTTGATTATATACCATTAAGCACAAGTTGGTTACCTCCTCTTCTACTTCTATTTTAGATGAGTCTAAAGCATAATCTGCCTAGAAAGCCTTATGAGTCATTTACTTGCCCTTTTTGAACTTAGTTTCTTCTTCACCCTTCTCCTTGATTGGGTGAGTTTTTAGACTTGGGTAATCAGTCTTCATGTGCTCTAATGTCCTCTATTTAAAATAGATGACATCAAAGGAAGTTTTTGGAATTTTTATTAGATTTATCTTTATTCAATTAAAGATGACTTCTTTGCGTTCTTCTTGATAATGCTCTTGAATTGTCTTGTCATCAGTGCAATGTCATAATCATCATAAGGTGCAAATTATCACTATCAGAATCATTAGCCTTTAATGCTACAATCTTCTCCTTTCTCTTTTCACTTGCATCAAGCTATCTTTAACTTTCCTTACTCATAAGCAATGTGTAATCCAAGTAAGTTATTAATGGAGTAAATATTCAAATCCTTTGATTCAATTATAGTAGTCATTTTTACATTATAGGAAGTAGGTAGATAATGCAAGATCTTGTTAAGTTTTTCATAGTTAGCAAGTTCTCTTCCTAAAAGCATGCAGGGAAGTAACAATATATGTTAACCTGATATATATTTCAGAAATTCATTCATTAGGTTTCGTGTAAAAAAGTTCATAATCATGGAGTAGAATATTTAATGTAGATTATTTCACTTCACTTATTCCTTCATAGGTTATGCATAATTTATCCCATATTTCTTTTCCAGCTGTGCAAGTAGATACACACATGTAATCTTCAAATTTTAATGCACAAAAAAAGTAGTTTAAACATTTAGCATTTAGTTGGGATAAATCTCTATATTTTATGCTCCATTTAGAATATGAAATTTAGTTTTCATGTCATTAACTAAACGTGAAGTGTAGAATATCCTTCCTGAACTAACATCCACATGTGATAATCTATAGATTGCAAAAGGTAGACTTAAAATTTTTTCAAAGTTGACAAAATATTATCAAATAATGGTGGTTATGTGATTGAATATCCTTCCACAGTATTACAATTTCTAAAGTTAGCCCTTGAAAATTTTTCATAATTTATTTAAAACTTAATTTTTTAATCATGCTCTGATACCACTTAAAAGTTTATGTAGGTTAAACCTTTAAGAACAAGCCTGAGGTTAACAAAGAGGGGGGGGGGGGGGGAGGGGGGGGGGGGGGGTGAATTGAATATTTTAAAAATTACTTAAAGCAAAAAAGAAAAGTATTTTTATCTTTTTAAATATTTTAAAACAAAATAATTATCCCACAATGCGAAAGTAGATTAAGTTCATAATAATAAAAATTTTAACCACACTAAAATAAAAAGTGAGTGCGAAAATTAAAATGTTGAGAAGTAATAGAACAAACACACCATATCTTATAGTGGTTCAATCAAATCTAACATATGTCCACTCTCTGGAGGCCTCCTCTTAGTATTGCACTAAACCTTTTATATCTCTCTTTTAGCCCCCACAACTAGGTAGAGAAGCCCATAAAAAATTCTCTTCCATCGACTCGATAGGCAAAATATCTTGAATCTTTTTCACCCTCTTAGTGAAGGCAAAGAACTTGAATCCATTTACTCTCTCCTTAAGTAGGAAGAGAACCATAATCCTTTTACTCCTTGGAGTAGACAGAGAACCTAAATTTGATGCTAAAGAATATCTCCCTAGAGCCCCTAAGAAATTAAGAAAGTAGCTTAAAGAAGATAATGTAAACCTTACTTGGACTAACCTTTGTGAATCCCTCACCACTCCCCCAAACAAGAATCTTATCCTTTCTTCTCTCCTAAAGCTCTCCTTCTCTTCCTTTAAGCTCCCTCTCAAAGTAAGATAACAGTAAAAGATACTCAATAAGATAATAAGAGAGATTAAATAGAGAGCCTATAAAGAGGCTCTAAATTTTAATATGGCACTTCTAATAGTCCAATATGGTTGTGAGATAATTCTATATGATTAGTTTGAAATAGTACTTTCAGACAGTACGAATACCACTATCTTATACGAACAGTTAAAGTATTTATATTGATCATCCAATCTAATTCTGATATTGTATGGTGTGATTTGTTCAAGATATAATACTGATCACCTAGTATGGAAGGTGATGATGGGTGATGATTTAAATATCATCCCATACATCTCTTAGATTATCTTATATGATGGATTAGTATGATTAGAAGAAAAATAATGGTTTTTCATCTTGGATGATATGGGATGATCAAGTATCGTAGCATGCACCTCATCGGTCATCCTGTATGATCATCACTGATTATCTTGTATGATTTGATCGAGCAATTCTATCATAATTAGTCCACTAATCATAGGATAAATTTCAGCATGAATGTCATAAATTATCTAGTATGATGTACATCTTACTATATAATTAGAACAAAAATAAAATATTAAGATATTGACTAAATTGTGATTGGCTGCTATTTTTTATGATATTATAATTAATAATTCTATATGATATAGATCATACAATACAATTAATTTAATCACACTTAATAAACAGAGGTGCCCTAATTAGATTTTTCTATTTAACTGATCATCCAATATGATTTGTTCAAAAACTAGAAATTTCTCTAACATACTACTCACTCTCTTGAGCGTGTGTGCATGGTTACTTAGCCGAGTGTCCACTAGATACATGATTTGACTAAGAAAAGGAAAAAGTACATTAAAATTAAAATTACAGACAAACTCAAGCCTAGTCTATCCAATCTTGAGTTGATTGAAGGTTCTAGTTGACTTGTGAACCTAAAATGTTAGTGAGCAAGGAAAATATAAAGGTAATGTTCTTGAAAAAAAATATAAAGGTAAGGTGAACATTACCAATAATTATAATATATAACTATATGCATCATATCCAATATTTATCCAACATAATTATTTAACTTGAATATGATTCTTATAGAAAAAAATATTTTTAATAATATTTTTAATATATTCATGGACATCAAAGATAAATCTAAAGAAAAAATAAAGAAAGGATGGAATTAAAGGAGACTTTTAGGAGGAAAGAATTAATATTGAAGGATGGTGGAAATAGAAAACTTCTTTAACCAAAAGCTCCTTTCAGCTTGACTTTAGAGTAGAGATGTGCAATTTGTGAATGGGTGAAGACTTCATGGGTACCTGAAGGAGATTCTTCCAACCTAAGTAGATATGTTCACATAAAATATTCAGGGAGATTATGTCAATTGAAAAGTCATCACTGTCATATCTTCATGTATTATCTGCTAACAACTACCTTTAGTTTTCTGCTGCCAGATCAAAATTTAAAGCCCTTGATTAAGCTAAGTGTCTTCTTTAAAGATTTGTGCTCTTTAAAACTAAATGTAGAGCACTTGATTCTTATGGAGCAGCATATTCATTTCATTATGTGTAAACTTGAGAAGATATTACCTCAAATAGTTTTTGTATCTATAGAGTATCTACCTATGTATTTACAATATGAGGGTACAATTGGTAGACCTATTCAGTATTGGTGGATGTATCCTTTTGAGAGGTATTTAAATAACCTTAAAAAGATTGTTAAGAATAAAGCACATCTTGAAGGCTCGATTTGTGATTCATATTTAATGTATGAGACAATCCAATTTTGCTCGTATTACTTTGAAATAAAATCATAGTCAAGTAGAAGTATTGCACCTAAAATTGTGGGTAAGTCCTTAAATTTATTTGTATTTAATAGAAGTCATAAACCCGCAGGAGCTAGCATCATGTGCTATTTGACTGATAAAGAGATGATAGTTGCCACATTATATGTCTTACTTAATTATGATGAAGTTTAGCCATATCTTGAGTAAGTATGACTTAGCTTATTCATACATTTGTTACTCATAAATTTGATCTAAATCTTAAAATTTCTAAGAGTTTCATTAATGGTTTGAATACATCCTAACCACTAGAAGTCCAAAATATAGTGGAAACATAATTCCTAAATTGGTTTAAAATTATGATATATATTTTGACTATTTATTTCTACTAATTTATATTAATTAGTTAATATTAAGGTCAATAAACATACTAATAATATACTTTATTTACTAATTAGGTGCACACTCAAGGTGGTGATTTACAGTATCATAGGCAAATTAATCTAGCTTGGGGACCAAATAGATTAGTGAAATATTATTCTTTTTTTTAATAATGTCTAGAACTTCCAAACAAAATTTTAGTATGAAGGCAGGAAGATAGATAATATTTGTGTACGTGTAAGAGGGAACAACCACACAGGTGATGATTAGTACTATAAGGTATTACAAGAAATATTATAGTTGGAATATTCCGATCATGGGAACAATGTGTATCTATTAAATTATGACTAATTTGATCTAGTACATAATAGAGGTGAAAGAATACATTCTCTTTACGGTATACCAAAAGTAAAGTCAGGTAGGAGATATGTAAAGTTTGAGGAAATAGATCTAAACATAGAGAAAAGTCATGAGGAATATGATTGTGATGTTGACATTTCATCATATAATAGTGAATCAATAAATGATGAGAAAAAATAAGGTAAATAATTTTTAACAGTATGAATTATTTAAATAATATGGAAATAATTAGTTTATTTATTTTATTATTGCTATACTTCATTTTTTTAGTTATTGCACTATTTTATATTAATTTTTTATTATAATTTATGTTGCTAATATTTCAATTTTTTTTTTACAAATGGCTTCAGGTGATGTGCATCATAAAGGATTGATCAAAAATATTTTTGGTAGGTGTAATAAGAAGTTGACTAGTGGCCCACCTAGCAGGTCTTTACATATTGAGGGGACCTCTTCATCTTAGCATTATACTCAGAGTCAGCCTTTCCTTCCTTTACCGACTCCTATAGACAGTAGGCCAAAAGTCTACTCACTAAACCCCCACTTTCCTTCACTAGAATCCATATAGAGTACTCCTTTCTACCCTTACTGCCCACCTCTACCTCATGGTGGCCCTCCTACTTATATATATCCACCTTATGTCCTACCATACTATCTCACACTATCCTATCAGCTTGCTATAGGTGGACCTTCCAGCTCAACAATAATAGAGCTGGCGATTGAGGTTGATTGAATTTGACGGTAACAAGTGCGTACTTATTATATAACTAACTTATAAATAAAATTGAAAAAATATTATTTTTCACTTAACATATTTTTTTGCAAGTTTTACCCATTAAAATAATTGACAAACAAAACATGGAACATAAAATAAAGCATGTACGATGCTCCTTATATTTATTGGAAGAAAGTTATGAAATAAGTACAAGACATGTAGTTTAGAGAGTTTGAGGTTAGTTATTATATAAATATATTCCATATTTTTTTCTTATTTACTTAAGATAACAAAAATATATATTATATATTATATGTTTTAAATTACAAAAAGATTTTTGTTGGTTTCCCCAACATAATAATAAGATCAGAAAGAATTTTTAAAAGTGTGGATTGACTCAGATGTGAGACATGTTTATAAACATTAAAAATTCAGGAAAGTGACCACTTTGGATTGGTGAGTGTATTAGTTTAGTTGACCAATGCTTGGGGTGGCACAAAGTATAGCTAGAGGAGCAACCAAAATAGATAGAACAAAGCTTTTGTTGTTTGGGGCATGGGTAGTTCTCTTCATAATGGGGTTTAGTTCCACATTCTTAGCACATGTGACATTTGGTAAGGAGTTTTAAAATATTTTAATAATTTACTTTAATAAGAATACTAATGTAAGTCTATTCTAAGAAGAGGTGCTTAGTAGAGAACGAACCCCTATTAAATTCCATAGTCATACCCACGGACGGGACGAGGACCGGAAATAGGTTAATGGGCGACTAAGGAAAGTTTATGTAAGCATATAATTTTATTATTTTTGATGTCATCTTAAAATTTCTTAAATTTTTATTAACTTTCATAGGAAGAGTATACGTGGCTTCGAGAGAGCAAGGCTATTATAAGTGAGGGATTTTCAAGAAGTTCAACAGAATATTATAACTACTGCATTTTGTCATAAGCGGTAAGAGGAATGCAACATGGCAGGGTTTATGGTTTAGGATCACAAGCTTATTCATATGAGGTGTAGACATCTAGTGGCTTCAGCTTCTTAGCAAGTTCCAAGGAGTCCTTCTATATCCAATAGGTAGCTTCCCTTATAGTTGGGATAAAGCAGGTTTGGAAATAATAAGCTGACTAGCAAATGCAATAAGAGATGCAAATGCAACAAACTAATTATTGATTAAAACACAAAAAATGAGAGATTAGTTCAGTGGAAAGAAGACTGCTTAAGAAGAGGAGGAGACTGATTTAGATTAGATGTTGTTCAGTTTTTTCTAGACAACTGTATATATTTATTTTGGATATTTATCTAGTATTAAATGAATAAACTTTAAACTTCATTTTAAGCTATTTAGTTAGTCAATTTGGAATGCATATTTATTTTTTACTCAATATTTGGTGATGTTTTTTATTAGAGGCTTATGATTAAATGAATATAGTATTGGAATTTTTGTATGCATGTTGTATGGTATAAAATAGTTTCATAAAAGAAAAGACTTTTTTTTTTGTTTATGCTACAGGTTTCTGACAGATTATCCATAAAAAATACGTCAACAAATTTGAGACAAAAAGTATTTAAATTTTTGGCAGATTCATTATGTTGGTATTTCCAACTGATAATTTTCTAGTTTTATTTGTCGATAATATTCTAGTAAAATAGGGTAGTGGATTATCCTCCAATAATTTTGAAATAATAATTATACCAAAAGTACTAGTGGATATAACGCCAGAATTCATTTGAAGACAATGTCAAACTTCATTTTTTTTAGAATTATGCAAGAAAATTCATCAGAACTTTTTTGGTGGAAATGTTTCACTGAAAAAGACTTCATGACATGCAAATTACCATCATATGAATATTTTCATGCAATTTTCTAGATATGTAAGATTTTTGGGCAAACTTTCCTTATTTTTTTTTTTTTTTGAGAAAAGCATAATCTGCATTAAAAATGAAAGCCAAAAAACAACAACTACAAAGTAGATTCCTCCTTCATTATATTGATAAATGAAGGAGGAACCTCATCCAAAGTTAAGTCTTCCCAAATAAAACTACCAACCATAGCATAGCTAGCACACAAATCCGCTAGCTTATTGCTATCCCTCTTAATACATTTAAAAATAACATTATTGAATTCTTGAAAAAATTCAAAGTTTTCCATACCTTTGCTCCCTTGGTTTAATGCTTTATGAATAACTTTGATCACATTTGAGTTGTCACTCTCAATGATTGCTCCTTTGTATTTGAACATCCAATCCTTAGTCACATCTTTTAAGGATTTAATAGAAAGCATTTCCAATTGATTTATGTCCCAATGAGTATAAGAATTACCAAAAGCAAATAAGAATCTCCCTTTGTAATATCTTATAACACCCCTAACTCCAGCTTTGTATGAAGAGCATAGTGCAGCATCTACGTTGATCTTCAGCCAATCGGGTGGTGGGGGATGCCAAGCATTAGACAGCCAAAAAGACTGATTAACATCCCCATTTTTCGGAATTGGTTCAAAAATCTTCATAGTAAATGACGACATGCTAATAGCACTGGTAGCTATGTAATTAGCACTTTCGGCAATTCCATCATGCACC
>NW_021319682.1:6889189-7089110 GCF_001605985.2 Dendrobium catenatum | reverse complement strand
TGAGACTGCTTTATTGATTGAGACATCATTATCTATTATTCCATAAGCACAAACTTCCTCTGATTGTATAATCTTCTGATTCGGTAGCATATTTGAGGGAGATGCTTCAAAGTTCTCATTGATCATCAGTTTTGAACCAAATTTGAATTTCTTCATTTTCTCATCCGTGCAAACATTCTTGCCTTTACCCAAAACATCATCATCCTTCTTATTAACAAATCCGCCTTCATTTATAACCAAATTCATACCTCTGGTTTTCGCTCTTACCGTCTGCTTCAGATTTAACTTTCCATCCCCAAACGCTGGAGGAGATGAAGAATAAGATTTGTTCGCCGTCATTGGAAGCTTGGAAGCCGTCAACCGATCAAATTGGAATCCTCCGGTAGAAGGATTTCGGCGAGAATCCGCCGTCATCCTGCCTCCGTCAAACCCGCGAAAGAGGAAATTCAAAATTCCCGATCACTTTCTCAGACTTTCTCTCACTAGACTTTCTCTCACTAGTAATAAGGCAAACTTTCCTTATTACCAGTGGATTTTATCAGCAGGTAATAAGCCATTTTCATGTAGTGTTTATGGAGTGAGTTATGTGAATTCTTAAAGATCTTGGTAAAAAATTTTCCAATACCCTTGTAAAGTACTTGAATGCAAATATACCTTTAAAAACATGCCTAAGAAAATTAGTGTGGGTCAAGGACATTCCCTAATTTAGCCTAGCTAAGTATGAGATCAATTAGATGATTGTATAATGAGTACTTTCCATAAATAAATAATTAATCAATTGCAAATACGAAATTATATTTATAAAGACATGCATTATTGTATAAGTGTATAAATTTAAGCTTATTATTGATGGTGGTTGGCCACCTTTCCTTTCATACAGAACCTGGTTTATATTTTCTAGTGGCATTTATCATAAACATTCTTTTATATACTACTTGATTCACTTATACACACACATTAATTATTTCTAAATAATTTATGATTAGAAACTACATATTTTTGCTATGTTTCTTAGTAGTTCATTGTCTCTGCCTGCACATATACATCATGCGCATAGCATTCAGTAGTTTTTTATACTTTACATTGTAACACATTTATCTATATTTGCATATATGGAATGCATATTTAATTTTCTTGGTTGTACATAAACCAACAAATACTAGCGTATGATAAGTAAGTGATAATCTAAGAGACAATGTTAAGTTTGTTATCCATCTTGGAATAAGACCAATATGCAAACAAAATTTTCTTAGAAAACTAGTTATTTTAGAGTGCATTAGTAGTGTTTAAAAAGATTTAGAGTCTAGGGAAAAATATATTAAATTGTATTAGTTAGGTGCATTTAAACCACATACATCTTCAAAAATCCTAATTTAAATTCGAAACTTAAACTCATGTTATTATACAAACAAGAGTTGTTTACCTTGTGTACATTAGACCAAAAAATCATGGTTTTACAAAAAAAGATAATATGTTGTTAGCTTGCTATCTTCTTAAGGTAAACATGAGTATAGATTGCACTTGTGCATAATTCCATCAAATCCTTCTTGGAAGATTATCTCGATCATCTAATGAGCATTAAAATTAAACATAAATTTTATTCTAACTTAAATAAAAAAAATGTATAACCACAGAATAGGAAAGAGTACTTCTAGGTTTTCCCAAGAATCCATCTCTACCTTTCATCAATTGATTATGTAAAGAATTGTTCAAACTTTAATCCTCTCCCAGTTAGATGGTTGAATATCAAAATATTGTTGAAAACCTTTATAAATCTAAATAAGTTTACTCACTACTTTAATCAAGATTCTTCTCAAGATTCATCTTGTAAAGAGGATTTTCTTTATAAGGAACCTAGAAATAAGTAAAAAAAAGTAAAACTTAGTATAGTTTGGTAGAGTAGATGAAAAATCTCTCTCTAATTTCATTTTCAAAATTATAGTTGAATATCATTTTATCTATTAGGATAAATAGAATATTTTCTATATGAGTTTGATTATGAAAATAAATCAAGTGTTAATTTTTAAAATGCTAGTGAAAAACCAATGTTTCATCCAAGATGGTATTTTGTTTGCTTTATAGATTTATTTATAGAAATATAAAGTGGATTTGTTGGAATAATACATTTTTACACGTGCTATACTTACAAATTTTGATGTGAAATAAGAGATAAACCTAAACCATTTTCTACTCAATAATGATTTTTGGCATTGTGATGCTATCTTTAGAACTTATGTTAATAATATTTTTGAGTGAAAGACAACTATAATTCTCAACACTTTGTAGCATTATGTTACGTGAGGCTACAACCACCTCAACACTTTAACTACCCAAATAATGGTCTAATTAGGCTTTGTGGTGCTGAAGATGGCACTACGATGCTTAATGATTTCTAAGAATCTATTGGTTCAATAAAGTTGTAATATCATTTTAATATTTAATTTATTTTTATATTTATAATAGTGTTACAATGCAATTCTGGCATCTCCACTCAGGATTGGTTCTTCTCTCCACCTTTAATTATGATTAGACTTTTAAATTGGTAATATAATTGCTTTTAAAGTAGGTTCAAACTACCTTTCATTCATTTCATCATTGAGTGGAAGTGATCAATATTAAAATCATTAACCTATAGCATATTAAATTTAGCCTAAACTAAACCCGTCTATTTCAATAGCCAGCTTAAATAAATCTCCTGGTTCTGAGTAATGCATGGTAGTTACTTTTTCTTATATAACATGGTGTGGCTATTTGGACTAGGTCAATTCAATTAATAATCACTTCTTAAATCTAAAATACTATATCTATTTGTTATGCATGCTTTCGAATTTGATAGATTCAATTTAGTTTTTTCCTAGATCTAGATGTCTTATTTAAAGCACGTAAGTTCATAAAAAATGATATTGAGTTTTAGTATTATTTAAAGAAAAGGCAAAAAATTTAATCTTCATTTTTGTTGATAATTGGAAGAACTCCTTTAGTTAGTCTCAATTTTGAGAGAGTAGCATGTTTAAGTTTGTATCTAGATTTGAGAATTTATAGATGCTAGTGAATGGGCCTTAATTTGTTTTATCCAACTCTAAAGCCATTTCTAAGAAAAAGCCTTCTTAAAGTTTATGATTGAGGATCAGTCCATGACTACTCCCACAACCACTAAACTTTTAATGTTCTATAGTCTTGCACTCTTGGAGATTACAATAAAGTTGAAATCAATAGTTATTTTGTGTTGCTTATACCTAGTGCCTTTGAGATTGGGTCCTTATACACTATTGTATTAATAATGACCAAGTTTCAATGAAGGAACATGAATCATATTTTGACCTAGAGAGTTGAGAAAGAAAATAAATTAGAAAAAGAGTTTATTTTGGATGCTACTAAACAATTTATAGTAGGAGAAATGTCCTCTATATTACCCCTATTGGGTGGATGTCATTTCCATCCCCTCTCTACTACTACTTGAGGGAGGAATGTTTGAGAAATTTTGAACTCCCCGCCAACTACATTTCATAAATAAATTTTATTCCCTCCATCATTTGAGAGGGAAAGAAAATTTAAATGTTCGTTAAAGGGACTAGTCTGTGAGTGTGCATCAAACTTTGGATAGTCTAAGAAGAAATTTCCAAAGAGCACGAAGGGCATTATCATGGAGAAGGAATAAATAAAGTTAATAAAACATGATATGTATAATCCTACAGTTAAAAGAAATCTAAAGTTTATAGAAGTATATCTTGTTGTGTTAGATCCCACTAAAATTTGTTATAGGGAGCCATGGAAGTTCTCTAGAAACATTAATTGCAGTATAATGACTAAAAATCAGTAGCATAAAAAGCTTGTAATGCCTGTGAGAATGCAAATTTCATATGTAAAATTTTCTATGAATAATATTCACATATATACTATTCAAAATAATATTTTTTTTTTCAAATATTTACTATCACTCTTACATGTATCCACAACTAAGAGTTGACTAGAGTAATTTAAAAGATGACCAATCATCTTGTCATCTTGATGAGAGGAAGCTGTGTTCTTCAAATCTGCCAACCCCAAAATATAATAGGAAAACGATTTGGCAACCAAAAATGGTACTCTCTCTAGCTACATTCATATCAAATATAGATCATATCGAGGAGGAAGTGAGGAAAAGTAATGGTAAAGATCTTATAAAGCTTGATCACAATTTAGAATATACCCCTATTGACCCATATTATTTATTAGATAAATCAATAGATCAAGTGATGAATGAGCAAAAAATTAGTATTTGAAGGATTTAATAAGAGGATGCTATTGAGTTAGCTATAGTAGAACATCAAGATGCAAAGATATTTATAAAAGTATGTATGGTTTATATAAGGGAATCAACTCAAAAGGATAAGAATAAAACAAAAGAAAATCCTTTAGATCTAGAAGCTAAGGTGGGTGCTACAAGAATTAATTTTGTACCTGCTAGATCAAATAAGTTATAAGGATGATTGTATCACTATAATAGAAAAAAGATGGATGAGATGATGACCACCATGATTGCCTTCCCAAATAAAGAACCCCCTTCATCTATATCATTGATTAAATCACTTCCAGTAGAATATATTTAAAATTTTGGTAAAAAAAGTAGTTAAAGGTAAAAATAATAAAATAATAAAACTATAAATTTTATTGATCTAATCTATAGACATTGAGTAAATGGTAGAGAAATAAGTTAAAGAGGCATTACCATAGTTACTGGGTGCTTTATCAATTCTATGGGATTGATCATACTCAGAGTAATATGACTTAGTCTCATTTCCTAAAGGATTTGTGTCACCTTCATTCAATAATTTTAATGGTAAGATAATCTAAAAGAGTATCTTATGCATTTTAGAGCTTGTTTCAATAGTGTTAGGGATAGTAATATATTATTGTTTAGATAATTCTTTGGTAGATATATTGGTGTTGCATTTGATTTGTACACCAAACTACCTAATGGGTTAGTTTGTACATTTATAGAGTTATAATGTCTATTTTTTAAAAGATTTATGAAAGGGAAACATCAAGCAATTATTAGAGATCTAATGCTTGAGAAATAAAAAATGAGTGAAAATCTAGTATACTACATCTTTAGATATAGAAATATCAGTATTAAATATAGGTTACAATTGCAAGAGCATTATATTATAGAGATCACTCATAATAATATACATGGTCTGATAATTGTAATAAAGCTGCCGATCAGTGTGCAACTTTAGCTTTGGATAGAAATTTTTGTTTTGATGATTCTTCTTTCTTTGATATTCCTTCTTCACTGTTTTGTATTTTGAAGATGGAATATGAGAGTTGCATTGATTGATTAGTTTGTAATAGTTTTTCCTTTCCTTTTTTTCCTTTAACGTAAATTTGCAAATTTGAAAAAAAAAAGATAGCTTTATTACTTAAAGGTTTCACAAATAATTTAAGAAGTTGTTAAGTAAAGTCTCTAATCTCTAAGATAAAGCTTTTTAATTATTATTCCTTAAAGATCAACCACTGTTAGATTCCAAAAATTTAAAACCTTAAAAAGCCTTTAAAAAGAAAATTGGGTTAGTTTAAATGACTGATAATGGTAAACAATTGATGAAGGTGTATGTAGACAATCCAATACATGCATCTCAATATTAGCAATATAGTTGAGCTTAAAGTGATCGACAAAGTAATCATCAATATTTATTCACTCCATAGGAAAATAGGTAGAAGTTAGAGGCCTTAATGAATAAAGTTTATTGATTCATAAGGGAAGAAATATAGGGAATTTTTAAGAGACACATAAAGAAGCCATAATTTAAGCTTCCTAATCAAAATATGTTGGAAAAAGTGGGTAAATCATAACAATCCAATTATTTTCCATATCATTGGATGTTGGGTCCTGAGTTAGAAAATTGTATTACCATCAAGTAGTGGCTTGAGAAGAACATTATATTTGGGGTAGTTGTGATAGCCCAAAAATATTCACAAGATTTGTGCCTAGGACATACTAAATATATGATTAGTAAGCCTTCTACACCCTCTTTAATTATGAAGCATGACGATGGCTGGTATGTTGCTTTATCTAAGTCATTTAAAGTAATATTCAAAAAAGTTTATTATTCATCACTTAAGGTACCTCGGGTAGCATAGTGTCCCATCCTTGTTTATTTTGTAGCTACTGAGAAAGTACAAAATAAAGTTCCAACTTAAGATTCCAAGGAAGTTAAAGTTAGCAAGACTTCTACAGTCTCAAAGGTGGAAACAAAAGTAAAAGTAAAATTATATCATATGAAGTAGTGATCTCTATAGATGGGGGATCTAAATCCCTTGTGCATCTTACACTGTATGATTTTTATTTTATCTTACTATGGATAAAGAAAGAAATGAAAAAGGATTCAATGTATATATTGTATGTTTCTAATGATGATTCTTCTAATATAATCAAATAATAAAAGAAAAAAAAAATCTCAGTAAATAAAATTGAATTTAAATGAACTAAAAAAATCTCTTCAATATTTCTCTAATGGTGATGCCCCTATTCTTGATGTCCAATGTTCTCTTATCATGAAGATAACTTAAAAATGATTAGTAATCATGAAGTAGTTGATCCTACTCTTCCCTTAAAGTGGTAGTGTAAGTAAACCATTGTAGTGGTAATTTTCTATCACTATTAGTATCTATTATAGATAAAGAAAAATAAGTCATAGGTAATCTTGAACCTTCAACAAAACCATAACATATACCACCCTTAGATGTGGATAATGAAAAGGTTCCTAAAGTGGATTATAAAATTTTATCCGAACTTTAAAAATTGACTATAAAAATGAGTATTTATAGATCTAATTATGTCTAAAGAATTGAGAGAAATTTTAATGAAAGCTCTACCTAACTTAGGGACCTGTATGGCTCAGTTAGCATTGACATGTTCAGAAGAAGCATTACACTTGAAACAGGTCGAGTAACTTTCTAAAATAAAGACTTGTTGTTGGGAACCACTGATCATAATAGTCGATTATATATTTCAGTAAATGTACATATCTTTAAGTTATCTCATGTCCCTTTTTATTTAAGTGGATCAGGAAATATTATGACTCTTAAAACTCTTGCCTATCTAAGGGTGGATACTTGGAAACACAGCTATGATAAAATCTTGTTGTCAGAATTCAATGAAAAAGGCAAGATACCTTTAGGCTTAATAACCCCTTATGCTAGAAATAGACAACCCGATAATCTTAGCCAAGTTTTAAATTATAAATTTTGAGGCTTTTTATAATGCTCTATGAAGTAGCTTCAAAAATATAAAATAGTGCCTTCTATATTTCATCAATGCATTAAATTCTCTCATGATTGAGTTAAACATTGTATTAAAGGTGATATGCAATTATTCTCAATTCATAAAGTGTGTATATTTGAAGTTGCTTCATATTATTTCACAAAAAAGTAGAAAACCTTCTCTAGAAACTTTAAACCAGTTGAGGGATGAAAAGAAGAAAAGAAAGAAAAAAGAAAAGGAAAAAGTAAATGAAAGTAAAGAAAAGAGAAATTAAAGCATCTTGATCTTGAATAGAATGCTTGTTGGTGTCCTTCGCCTCCTTTACAAAATGGCAAAATGTCTCAACAAGCTAAAGGGATAAGTAGCGGATAAAAAAAATAAAAAATTATAAGAAAGTGGAAACATGTAGACATTAATAAAAGTGCTTGTAATATTTATCAATTCATAATCCATCTTAGAGCATGTATAATATGTATTTAAGAAAAATCAACAGGTTATAAAATATAAGAATATTGTTGAGAATCTAAGTTTATAGTTTTTGTTCAAGTTGAGAATAATGAAGACAATATTAAAATCATCGAAGAGGAAAATATAGAAGAGTCTACCTTGAAACATTAATGGATTTTGTAGAGAATGTAACTCTAATCTCATTATCTAAAAATGATATAGTTAGGTTGGTAGTAAGTATCTCTCCTAATCTGGGTCCAAATTACAAATTTACCAAATTATACTATCTACTAATAGAAGTATCAAAATTGGTGTAATATTCAATGATCCATTTTTAAGTAAAATAATAGAACTAGCTTTTGGTTGGTACTCAACTTGTATAAATAATTTTGATAAGCAAGTTTTATCATCATTAGCCTGGACTAAAGGTTAAGCTCATTATTTTGAAAAATTATGGAATTTGAGGTGTATTAAACTAAAATCAAAAGCACGTGTTAGCTTTTATACTCTTATTCCATTTAATGTTGATGAATATTGTTTAGTGATAACAAATAATTTTTTGTCTGATAGTCTCTTAGTAAGAAAAATTAAATCATCTAACAAACTTTGTTTAGTTAATTCAAATGATTTGGATGAATCTTAAATTAGGGATACACCCTTAAAACTTGAAGAGGAGATTAAATAAATCACTACTAATTTAAAATAAATAAACCTTAAAAATTAAGAAAACCCACATTTTATTGTCATAAGTTTCTTATTAAATGAAGATGAGGCAAATAAAGAGTTTAAAGAGTGCTTTTCCTAAAGTTATGAGGAAAATGCTTGGATTATCCTCTAGGTATAGCAATTCATAAATTCAACATTTCATGATTTATATAAAAGAAGCACCTCATCACTTGTAGTGGGAAAAATAATAAAAAGTAGTAGCTAAAACCAATAACTTAATGAAAGCTAATTTTTTTGGATAGGAGAAATATACAACCTAGTTAGTAAGAATTATACTTGTAAAAGAGAAGAGAGATGAAATTTAAGTTTTTCTAGACTTTATATATCTGAAGAATGCCTATCCAATTGATGTGTTTCCATTAACCATACTAAAACTCATCTTAGATATTAATTGTTCTCATGTAGTATTCTCATTTCTTGATGGCTCATTTGATTATAATTAGATTAAAATGGCTTAGAAACATGAAAAGTACTATACAACATAAAGAATACTGATAGGAGTTTACTAGTATAAGGTTATGCCATTCAGAATAATAATGTTGGGGCAACATGCTAGATGGAAATGACAAGAACTTTCAATGAACATATCTAGCAACAAGTGAAGTATTCTTGGCAATTTTGGAGGATCCTTGGCATCAGAAGGTTCTCCGTCGGCCTCATCAGGCCGACGGAGGACCTTGGTTCGACTCTGGCATCTCAAATTGGTTCAGAGATGCGATTTTGATGAAGTTTTTTCTGGTAGAGGTTCTCTTTTGGACCGATGATGTTATTGTTTCTTCTGAATTGAATCCATTTTTTGCTGAGTTCTGCTTGTCGACGAAACTCCGTTGGCTTGGCTTGGCTTCCGACTGTGTGGGATGCAGTTATCCTACTATTACTAGATTCTTGAATGAGTTTTGTGAGATTTCAAATCTGAAGGTCCTTTTGGAGGAGATTTTGTATTAGTTCTTCATTTCCTTCAACTTTATGTGGATCAAATTTTGTGATGGGGAAAATTTCTTTTTTATGTTCGTTAATTGGATTTTGGAAATACTATGGCATATGGATTCTCTTGATTTTATAATTGGTTTGAAAGTGTTCTTGATGGGTAATCATTTATTGTTTATGAGATGGATGGTGTATGGGTGTTTGGATAATATAGGTTGTTCTTACTACTTTAAAGATTCAGTCACATTTGGATTATTGAAGGTTATTGGAGTCAATACAGCCCAATTGATGATTTTGATGCTGTTAGTTGTAGAAATTCAGAATTTTGGTTTAGTTGGTGCTGGTTATGCAGCCATTTGGAAGGAATTTTTTGGTTATACCGATGTTACTTCTGTGATCTATGAGGATCAAGTTTTGTTTGAGGTCGTCACTTGGCCTACTATTGTTGGAGATGTTGTTATTGATTCGTCAACACTGTTTGGATTGTCTGAAGGGCCTGCCCGTGGATCGACTTTATTGAGGAGGTTGTTCGTTGAAGTTTGTAATGATGAGGTGATTGTTTGGTCATTTGTTTTTCAGTTGTTCTTTGAACATGAAGTCTTATTGGTTAAAGATTTGAAGGTTTTGAAGTTTTTTGGTTTTTCTATTGTCAATTTGATGAGAGTGGTGATGATTATTAGTTTGGTTGGTTTTAACAATGAAGAGGCCAGTTATTGGTTTCTTAAGGTGGTTGTCGGTGTTATGGTTTTACATTGGAATATTATTGGTGTTGTTCTTGCCAGTATGATGGGTGTGGTGGCGATTTTCAGTTCGTATGACTTTGCTTGTGAAGAGGCCAACTCTTGGACTATTGAGGAGATAGTTAGTGTTATTTCTTTGTCGTCTTTGATTGGTTCATTCTTGGTGACTGTTGTCGGTTGTGTTGATGCAAAATCAATGAATTCTACTTCTGTTCGGAGCTTCTTGGACCCTAAGATCGTTGGGGGTCTAGTTGATGTTTGGAAAGATGGTTTTGTAGTTGTTTTCATTTTTCTTGTTTCAATATTTGGTATCCCCATCACCCCAATGGATCTAAAGTGGAATTTAGTGGATTGAATATCCATTATGGTAGTTTTAAAGGGTTTGGTTTTGCTTTCTAGATTGTATTAGGTTTTTCTTCTTTTAATGTAATTTACATTTCTTCAAAAAAAAAAAAAAAAAAAAAACAAGTGAAGTATTCTATCGATAATATAGTCATTAAAAGTCATAAATGGGTAGACCATTTTTATGACTTGAGAGTTATTTTTAAACAATTACATCAGTATAATCTTAAATAAACCCTTTACCTTGTGCCTTTTATGTCACTTTAGTGAAGTTTCATGATTTGATGGTAAGATTACATGAAATTAAAATTGATATTTCTAAAATTAAAGCCATCTTGGATACACAACCACCTAGAAGTCTCACTAAATTGAGATTTTTCCATGGCCATTTAGCTTATCTAGGAAGTTTCATATCCACTTTATCTAAATGATGTCGACCATTTATAGCCTTTTGTAAGAAATATGCTCAATTCCAATGCAACGATAATTATCAGAGGACTTTTGAAAGAATAAAATATTTCTTAACGAATCCTTCAATTTTGCCTACTCTTATGTCAAGGAAGCCAATATTTTCTAATACAATGGCTTTAAGTGAATCTGATGATGCCTTGTTATCTCATATTAATGAGGAAAGAAAATAAAATATACTTTATTACATACGTAGATAGATACTTGCAATCAAACATAATTATCCTCTATTTGATAAAAAACTATTTAGTTTTGATCATAAATATTCTGTGGTTACGGCACTACACATTATCTCATAAAGAAAATATAATATCAAGAGTAAAACCTTTGAAATATATGATGACTAGTCTGACATTATCAAACATATTAGCTCAAAGGTCAATGATTATTCTATAGTTTGATATTATATTTACCCCCCTACACGTATGAAAGGACATTCCTTGGTTGAATTCTAGAATCACACCCATTTCCTATTGACTCTCCTTTAAATGATAAATTTCCTAACAAGAAGATTTTTAAATTAAAAGTAAACAAAAGCTCTACTTAGGAGTTATATTTTGATAGTATTGCATGTTGTTAAATAGATAAAAGTCCATGAGATAATTTCCCAAGGAGAGTTGACATAGGCATTATATTAATTACACTAGAGAGAGGCCTACTATTCTACTATTTCCATCTACTATAACACTATGAGAACAATGAAGTTGAGTACGATGCACTTATAACTAGTTTATAGTTAATAATCCTAAATAAAATAAAAAAAGTTAAAATCCTTAGAGATTCATTGTTAGTGATCAATCAAGTGGCTAGAATTTATAAAGTGTTAATAGAAAGTTTGATACTGTATTAGTGATATACAATGAAACTTCTTGAGTAGATCCTGATTGTAACTTTATATCAAATATGACATGGATATGATGGATGCTTAAGTAAAGGTAGCTAAGGAATTATATTTTCCTATAGAATATTTTATTCCAATAAATATACAGAGTTACAAAATCTTCTTCACCATAGATTTAGAATATATAAATAGAAAATCCTCAATTTAGAATTATATTTTTCTAGTTATAGATACTGAAGTGTTAGAATAGTGACAACTCTTTATTGACTACTTTTGAGAAAGAACTCTCGCATGGAATAAATTAGATTTACTAGATTAAAAGAAGGTACTTATCATATACTTTATTCAACATCACCTTATATTGAAAATCTTTGGATTAGATGTGGTTCCATTGCTTTAGTGAATCAAAAGTTCAAAAAATTCTACAAGAAGTGTATGCTAAATTATGTGGTGCTCACCAATCTAGCTTTAACATGAAAATGAAGTTAAGAATTTGAAATTACTAGCCATCAATGATAGAGGACCACATGAAAGTTACATATTGATGACATCAGTGTCAAGTAAATTAAGAATTTCACACCAATCACCAAATATTATACATCTAACCATTTCTTTGTGGCCACTTGAAAACTGGGGTATGGCTATCATTGATCTAATTAATGTGCAATCCTATGGAGGTCACATGTTCAAATTAGTAGAAACATATTATTTCTCAAAAAAAGAATAAACCATCCCATTGATAGTGGATAAATCACATAATGTACTAAACTTATTTAAAGATATCATATAGAAGAACCAAGATAAATAATTTTGCTAGAGTTTATAACTTTGATTTTAGATACTGAATAATTTATTATCCTCAAGCAAATGGTTTGCCTTAGGCCTTTAATAATACTTTGATTCAAATTTTAAAGGAAATATTTGATGATAATTAGTATCAATAGCATGAAAAATTGGGAGAAGATTTATGAGAATACTAAACCACTTATAGAACCCAAACTCAATATATGTCATTCAGTTTAACCTTTGGAGAAGTAAAAATTATCCCTCTAAAGGTTCAACTACCTTCCTTAAGAATTTTTATTAAATACGGTATAAAATTAGATTAAATTCTAGGCTTTCATTATAAGAGCTCAAATGTTTATAAGAGAAGCATTTGCAGGCACATGAAAAAAATGGTTCAACAAAGAACTTTCCATGTTGTAGACTTGTTTTGAATTCTACAAAGACCTACTCTATCCTATTAGAAGATATTTGACAAATTTAAACCAACTTGGGAAGGCTTGTTTGTGGTAGAGAAAGTCTATCAGGAAGTATCCAATATTATAGTAGATTATAAAGGAAATCATCCCATCATGCCCTATTCTCAACCTAAATAAACTATACAAGGGTCATACCTATGACACTCTAGATCATGCAAGACTCTAGGTCAATCCAAGTTGACTTAGTTTGACTATAAGATGTTATATATACCATATTATGCTTAAAGCACCTTGTCTTGAGTTTTATGATAAATTTAATTATTTTAGTTTTTTTTTACATTGAACCCTAAGTCTCCTAAGATAATTCTAAACTCTTCTTAAAATATCCTAAACCTAAATATATGCTTTGTGCAAGCTCAAATCTAAGTCAAAACCATAGCTCAAACGTTGAACACTTAATAGACTTTAGCATACATAAAAAATTTTCTACTAGAGCCCATCCCATTATCTCTCTAAATCACTCTTACAACACTATCAACCAAGCTCGCTACCTAGGCTAGCCCATACCTAACCCATTTTTCCAAAAAAATTGAACCTGACATGAATGCCATTATCCCTTTTCCACCATACGTACACATAACTAAGAATATTTACAAGCCAATTTGAAATCATCTACAGCTTAGGTGGATTTTTTAAATGTATAGGTCATAATTTAACCAAAATATTTGATATTCCATAATAAGTAACACTTAGAGAGTTAGGGCTTGTGTTTGTTGTGGTTCATGTATATTTGTATAAGAGTTAGATGCCTCTGATTGTAACCCATTTCCAATAATAAAAAATGCTAGGTAAATCAACTTAGGTCTAGGGTTAAGGAACTTAGCAAATACCATAGTGACATGAAACTTATCCAATTGACATGTAACTTAAACCTATTTATCTTCTTGACATTACAAATCCTATGATTAAATTTAGTGATCATAAGAGATCTTTAAGGTATAAAAAAAACTAACCCTAAAATCTATCCTAAATTTGAGTTACAAATTCATAAGTAAATAAATGACCTTACTTGAATATGATCTGTTCTATAGGATTGCACTACTATATTTCTTGCAAAAAAATAATAAATCATTTTAGTCTCGTTGACGATTAGGGTTTCCTACTGCATCCTCCATTCTTCCTCCTGGTGGAAAGAATGTTTGCTCGTTTGACTTGGATTTTTAGCTTTTTATTTTTTCTTCATTGATTTTGTGGTTTTATTTTGTTTCTCTTTTCCTTTTTTTGTAGTTTTGGGTAATGAAGGACATCATCATTGAACCCATGTACTTCTTTAACTGACGATGGCAAGACTTGTTCTTTTAAAGATGTACTGGTAAGTGGATCTTCATTTTGGGACCCAAAAATGAATTTTGTTCAAAATTCCTTTAAAGGTTGCCCTGTTCTGATGTTCGACAATTCTATGGCCACCCCTTTTGCCTTAACTTTATCTGGCAAGTTTATCTTGCACCGACCTAACCTTGATATTATATGGAATTTTTTCCTTAATCTGAAACTTTTTGGATCATTTCATATTAGTTTGTTTGATATGCACCACATTGCAATTTAACTTTCTAATAATCTTGATTAAAGTCACATTTTTTCTAGAAGAGCATATCATATTCAAGTATGTCAGACGTGTTAACTCAAATGGACTCCTCATTTTGATGTTAGAGAGGAGTCCCTTATATCTCCTGTGTGGATTTCATTTTTGAATCTTAGACTTCATTTCATTAACTCTCAAAGCTTATTTAGTTTTATTTTGATATTTGGTAGGCAATTACAAATGGATCATGCTAAAACTTCAATTTCACGTCCAACGGTAGCTCGTGCTCTGGTTGACTTGGAAAATTTTAAGAAACATCCCAATGAAATCTGGATTGGGTCAGAGTTCAATGGGTATTTTCAAAAAGTTGAATTTTAAAACTTGCTTATTTTCTACACTCATTGTAAAATGCATGGTCATGGGATATATGTTACTTCCCCAACTTCAAAAGTAAAAGGAATTGTCCAAATAATTGAAGGGAAAAAAATATTTTGTTGACTTCTTTAACTGATGATAACAATATACCTATGCAGGGAACGATACCGAATATAAATGCCCATTCATAAAAAAATACCACGGACCCACATGGCCCTTTTACTATTGATAATGAACCTTTTTTACTTATGGAGATGGATAATGTTGTTGATGATCCTATTCCAATTTAGGAAGTGATTAATATCACCCCTACTATTTTAGATAATCAATATGTAGTTACTAATGTTCATGGAAATGTGGATGAACAAATGGTGGCTATTGCATATAATCAAATTTTTATTTCTACATCTTCTTTTTTTCCATGTGTTATTGATAAGAATTTATTTGATTTGGATTTTATGATTAAAAATAAAGTTTGCGATAATACTTTGTCATTTCAAACCTTTGTGAAAGAACATGATAAAGATTAAGAATGGAGTAAGGATGATAAAAAACTTACTCTAGATGGCATGGTTGAAAAAGCCTTTGGCTTTAGGAAAGGAAATTTGGAGGAAGGAGAAGTGAATAATATTGGTATTGGCATTAGTTGTTAGGGAAATGTGAAAGAGAGCTGTGACTTAGAAGATGGAGAGGTGGGTTAAGATATCAAGGAGGCTGGTATTTCTGATAATATGAATGATATCAATAATGGTAGTAAGTATTCTTAAAATTTAGATCAACATAATAATGACTTTACTGCTAACGAGGATATTGATATTGTGGTGATATGTTTCTTCAAAGATAATAGCATGTTATAAAATGGAAGTAGTTATGATAAAGTTCAAAATAGGAAGAATAGGAAAAATGAAAAACATTATATTACAATCTTCTAGGAGCACCCGTTCTAAAACTAGTCATGAACCCTCTTATGTTTAAGTCTATTATTTGGAATATTAGGCATATAGGCTGCCCCTCCTCTAGGTTGAGAGTTAAGAATTTATGTCATATTCACAATGTTTCTATACTTATTTTCCTTGAACCTCTTATTTCATATGCTAAATTAGTCAGTACTGCTAGTTTCTTGGGTTTTAATTATTATGTTGCAAATTCATCCAATAAAATTTGAGTGTTTTGGAAGGATCCTATTATGGTTGATATTATTGGGGATTTTAATCAAGTTCCTCATTGTAATATTGTGTTTTATAGTTTAAATTCTATGCTTCCTTTGTTTATGTTTCTTCTTCTCATATTATTAAAAAATTTCTATGGGAACAACTTACTAATTTACATAGTATTATTAATTTGCCCTAGTTAGTTGGTGGTGATTTTAATATAACTTCCAATCTCTTTGAGCAGATTGGGGGCTCTAATCATTACTATTAATCTATGGAGGATTTCACTAATATGATTTTGGAATGCAACTTAGTGGACATTGGTTATTCTAGCAATAACACTACTTGTAATCATGGTATCTTATGGAAATCTTTGGATTGTGTGCCTTTAAATAATAGTTAGATTAACTCTTTAACTCTATCTTTATTGAATACCTTAACCGAACTTTATCTATTCAATCTCCCATTCTTATTGGCCTTAAGACTAGGCATGTTCTTCCTGCCCCTAATTTTATATTTCAAAACCTGTGGTTACTTGATGATTCCTTTTTGAAGATGAATAAGGAGAATTGACATGCTCCTCTACACCCTAATAACTCTATTTTTGGTATGAACAAAATATGGTACAAACTTAAAAGACTTAAGAATAAAATTAATTGGTGTAATTAAAATATTTTTAAAAATTGTTTCACTACTATCATTATTGATGAAAATAAAGTGAATACTATTAAGCATAATTCCTAATTGTTTCCTTCTGATGATAATTTCAAACTGCTTCATAATGCCAAAGATTGTCTTTTTAAATTACAAGTTCAAGAGGATGTTTCTGGAAGCAAAAAACAGTTTCCAAGCACATTGTTGAAGGTGACAATAATATTAAGTATTTTCATGTGTTGTTCAAGAAGAATCATGCTAAAAATTACATTTATAAATTTCTCGTTCTGATAATTCCTACACTGATGATGTTGAGGAAGTTGCTAGTTCTACGGTTGAGCATTTCATAACCTTCTCAATATGAATTTTAATCTTGGTCCTATTTATAACCCTAATGTCATCCCTAATATCATTACTTAGGATGACAATGATACCTTTTTTAACCCTCCTACTTTAGTAGATATCAAGGAGATTGTCCATAATATGAATACTGATTCTGTGGCTGGACTGGATTGTTTCACCACTAAGTTTTTCCAGAAATATTGGAATATTATTAGTAATAATCTTTATGCCATTTCTTTAAACTATTTTTGTTGGTAATAACATTCCTAATTTCTTTACTTCCACTTTTAAGAATAATTTGTTAGCAATTGGAATGATTTCAGGCCTATAAGACTTTGTACTTGTTTTAGTAAGTTGGTTTCTAAAATTCTTATGAATTGGTTAACTCCTCTCCTCCCTAAAATTATTTCTCCATACCAAATGGGGGTTTTTAAGGGTCGAGCTATTTTTGATAACATTCTTTTCACTCTAGAATTTTTTCATGACCTTGATGTTAGGGTGAGACGTGGCAACATCAGTCTAAAATTATATATCATCAAAGCTTATGACAACCTTAATTGGATTTATCTTTCTAATATTTTGCATATGTTTGGCTTTAATTCAATCTTTATTAATCTTATAAAAAATTGCATTGAAGGATCCTTTTTTCCATTATTGTTGATAACAAAAGCACTAGTTTTTTTAAATCTTCTCATGGGTTAAGACAAGGTGATCCTATCTCTCCTGGTCTTTTAATTATTGATATTGAGTAATTATCTAGGGAATTGAAAACATCTTTCAAAATTGTCCTAGCCTTTATTTTAGATTTATAACAGGATTTCCTATTTCTCATTTATCTTTTGCTATTAATTTTATTGTATTTACTAATCTCTCTTTAAACCAGATTAATAGGCTGATGAATTTGTTTCAAAATTTTGAAATAGTAAGTGGCCTTTCTCTTAACAAGAGTAAGAGCTACTTTATGGCTTCCAACAAAGTGCCTCGGGATTGTTTTACTGCTATTAAAGGCCTTATTGGATTTGTGCAAGGTCATTTGCCTATTAAGTACTTAGGTGTTATTCTTTTCAAAGGTAAAAAGAAAACATTTCTCTTTGATGATTTGATTACTTCTATGCATAATAAGCTTACTTCTTTGGATTCTAACTTTTAAAGTTTTAGTGGTAGATTGACCTTCATTAAAAATTTTCTTTGTTCCCTTCCTATTTATTTCTTCCAAAATCTTCAACCTACTATTGTTATTGTAATATAATTGAAAATTTGTTTAATAAAATTTTTTAGAAGGGGACCAATAATAATTCTAAAATTATCTCATCTTCTTGAAACAGCTGTTGTGGTGTTTTGGAAGAGGGTGCTTTGGATTGTAAGAATATTTATGATTTTTCTTATTCTTCTTCCTTCAAATTGTGGTACAACTTTCATGCTAAAGTTAGACTTTAGGCAAAGTTTTTGTATGCTAAGTACTATGTTGGTAAGCATCATACTATGTGTTTTTATAATAAAGGTGATTCTAAAGTTTGGCAGAGACTTCGTAATATTAAATTGGTTATAGAGCCCCACATTAACTATTGTCTTGGTGGTGGTAACATCTTCTTTTGGCAAGATCATTGGTTGGGGGCCCATTCCATTGATTCTATTATCAATATTGCTACCATTGCTACTTTTAAAGTGAATTATTTCATTACTAATAATTTTTGGGGTTATATTAAACTTATTGAAGTTATTCCTAATTCCATTAATCAATAAATTCTTAACCTCCTTATTAATACTGATTCTGATAACTTATTATTGTACAATCTTTTTAATAATGTGAGTTCTAGATTAAAGGATACTTGGCATGCCTTTAGAGTTAAGAACTATATTACTAAAATTTTCTCTATTGTTTGGCCTAAATGTATTCCTACCACTATTGCTACTTTTATTTGGAGAAGCATGCATAAGTTTATTCCAACTGTTGAGAACTTAAGTAAAAGAGGTTTTATTTTAGCTTCCAAATGTCAATGTTTTTATCAGGTGGAGAACATGGATCATGTCTTTATTTCTAGTTCTATAGCTATTAATATTTGGATGCATTTTGATGATATCTTTAGATTAAATTGCTTTAGTAGTAATTGGTCTATTAATTATATGCTTAATTCTTGGTTTATTAAATCTAAAGGCCATATTAGAAATGTGAATCCTTTCCTTATTTTATAGTATTTATGGCTTGATGGAAATAATTATCTTTTCAATAATTTACGTATGAACCATCATACGATTATTAAAAATGTGAAAGATAAGATTTGAGACTTAATTATGCTAACCTACTCAACATCAAGAACTTTAAGGATTACCTGTTTGTGGCTCCTAACTTTAGTCTCTCATTGGAGGTTAATCATTCCTTTGATGATCCTAAGTTGGTTTACTAGATAAAACCCACTAATTATAGCTTTAAGTATAATGTTGATGGGTCTGTCAAAGATTTAGCTTCTGGTTGTGGTGGGATTATTAGGGATGTCTATGGGAATGTCATCACGTCCTTTGTGGGCCCCTTACAAAAATGTTATATTATTTATGCTGTGCTTTTTGAAATTTTCATGGTCTTAAATTATGCATTTCTCTTTGCATTACTAACATCTAGAGTGAAGCTTATGCTACTTATAGTATTTGTAATTTGAATAATCATGATGATACTATTTGTAAACCAATTTAATTCTATCTTATTAGGGATAATAAGCATCTTTTGACCTTTATTAATTTTACTATGTCTCATGTGTATAGGGAAGGAAATGCTTGTGCTGATCGGCTTGCCAATCTTAGGTGAATTTGAACTTTCTTACTGATTTCTCTACCACCAATTTACCTACTCCTTTAAAGGGTCTTTTGAGATTGGAAAAAATTTATTTAACCTATGTTAGAACTTAGGCTTTTATTTTTTTTAAGGGCATGTGGTCCTTTTGTACTTTATTGTGAGTGTTTCTTTCTACTTTATAGGTTAGTGTTTCTAGCATCCTCCTTTTATTTTTATTAAATTTGTTTTTTTGTTAGTTACTGGTCATGCCTTTTGGGTCAATTTGGTTCTTGGGTTCTTTGTCCTTTATTTTTGACTATTTCCAATATATGATTATACCATTTTCAATTGAAATTATAAACCCTTGTGCTACTCATCTATTCCCGGGGTCGTGTATCTTGGGCTATCTTACTATGGTGTTATTTGGACTTTGTTAAATTTATATCTCTTATGGCTTAGCAAGTATGGTGGTGTGGCTGTGAGTTTTCCTGGGTACCCCTCATCTGTGGATTATTTTGGATTTAGTGTGACTGTTATCTATATCTTTCTTTATTCTAGTTTGCATTTTTATCTCTTGGTTTCTTAGGTGAGGATTTACTGCATTGTGGCTGGTATTTGTTCTTTATCCAAGGGCTACTTAGTTTATTACTTTAGTTTGGTTAGGGTCTATTTGAGCTTGGATGGGTCTGGGTTTATATTGGAGTGGCACTTGGGAAGTTATCATGATGGTGTTTCAAGTACTACTATGTTGAGCTTGTGTAACCAATCTATCCTTAATTGCTATGCTGCTCAATTTTGGATTCATCTTAGCATTATTTGCTGCAAATCTTGGAACTATTTTTCCCCTACATTTCTCTATCAGACTGATTGTTTATTTTTCTATGCTACTATTATTTTACTTTTTAATTTTATTTGTGTGGTTGGGGGACCGTTATTCCTTCCTTTATGTTTAACTTTTCTTGTTTCTTTATTCATTGTAATTGGAGCCTTCATCAGTCGTCTGGGCATTTTTTAATCATTGTTTCTCTTTCTAATATTTTCATTATAAGAATATATGGTTGTGTGTTTTTGGGTAAAGGCTATAACTCTGATGGTTGTGGTCTAGGCATTTTTCTTGGGTCATTTTTCTTTAGCTTGAATTCTACTACCATCTCCTTTTTTGGTGTTAGCTATTGCAATTTCTATTGTTTTACTTCTTCTATGACTGAGTATTATGGTTCTCATTTTTTCTATTGGAGGTGTTGCTTTTCCTATGTTAGGGTTGGTATGCTTGGTTGGATATATATGTATTCCAGATTGTTTGTTATAGAGATTCAATCACTAAATAAAAAAAAATTAAATAATGGATACAATATGTAAATAAAATATTTAGGGACGATGAATATAAATTGCATATCTTTCCTAATAAAAATATTATTTGTAATGTGATTTAACCATATGCATCCCTAAATCTCTATCAAGCTTGTAGAGGATGAAAAGGATATCTGCTGACCTCCTACAATTATATCATCTCCTTAAGAACCTAGCATATTCTACTTCACATGTTTAGGTGTGCAAACCTACTATTTTAATATTTATAATTATTCTTGCATTTCTCTGTAAAGAAAATACATTACACTAGGTTTTATCTACACATATATCCACTATGTGTATTAAATTAAGATCAGGGTAATAATAAAAACATCTTTAAACCTTAGAGTACAAGAATTTTCATTAGTACTTAATATGTTCTCTACATCATTAATCCAAAAATAGAGAATTAGCAAGACATAGAAGAATAGATAAGCAAACTAATTTTCATTGAAATTAAAAAAAAAATACAATATAGTAATATCACAAGGAAGGATCAATGTATATCCTTTACACTCCACCTTCCTTAATGTACAGAGTTACTCAAACAAATATGGACTAAATTCTCTAATGATTGTGTCAGGTACTTATCCAAATTCCCTTAGCTGTCACCCTAAGAGAAATTTAGAGATGTACTCTGAAATGTAGTAAAATTAAACAAGTGACTGAATTCCCATACAAACATAACACAATGACTATTTAAAGGAAAACATAAAATAGGAAACTGGCACTACATTGTTTGAAAGGTTAGCCCCGCTGCACCCAATAAATGAACTAACACTACTACTCTACTATTTTGCTTCCACAACGGTGCTTGCTAACATGGATCAATTTTTTAGTGAAAAGTAGCATTATTTCATTGACATGTCGTGACTTTTGAAAGTTATAACAGTTACATCATGGTGTACTAACTTTTCAATGCTATAGTGCTAGAATGACAATTTGGGCATAAAGGCATATTAGATTATGAGACTGTGGTGCTTGAAGGTAGAGGGCGTGGTGTTTTAATGTTAAACATTTTTGTATTGCGGTGCACCGCCACTTCGATGTTTGTTTGTGGCTCTTCGGTGGTTCCTTTGATGGCACTATAGTGTTCATTTATCTGATGTCGTGGTGCTAGATGAGACTTAATATTTTGTGACTTTTTTTATATTTTTCCTACACAACAGAACTAAAATAACATCTTTTCATTGAAAATATAACACATAAAAATATTTTATTTATACTTATCAAATTCTCCCGAGCTTAAGCTCTTTCATGTTTTAAAAAAAATATATTACAATTCTAATTAGATGATTAAACAAATTAAAAACTGATAATTTAAATTTACTAAAATATAGTAAAATGCATCACAATCTAGAAGTAGTAAAAATGAATAAGATTACAATTCATGTTTGAAAAAATACTAATAATTAAACTAATCAGTCATCCTTATTTTTACTTAATTTAATTTTTAAAGGTTATATATATATTTTAGTTATATTTTAGGTTATATATATTTATAAATTAATAATTAATTTTTAACCTTTGAAGATCATAGTAATAACTAAAAAATATATAAAACCTTTAAAAATTAAAATTAATGAAGATCTTAGGTTATAAATTAATTATTAATTTTTAAATTTTGAAGTGAATAATGTAAATTTAATGATTATATATATATTTTTAGTTATTATTGAAACTTTCATTAGAACACCATCATTTGTATAAGTTTTCTTATTTTATTCTTTATGAATCTTAGTATAAGGATGAAATGAGATTTAAATCTTTTTATTGGTACAAATTTTTGAATGTACACATCTTCTCTTTTCTTATTTTAGAACTAGTTTCAAAGTTCCTTTTTTTATATAGAGTTCATAGTTAATTATCTTGAATATCAATTTTTGTTTCAAACTATTTTACAATCTTAATGAATTTAATGTGAGGATTTAATAAGATTACTAATTCCAAATTCAGGTTTCTTATGATTTTTTATTTTAATCTACTCATATCTAATCTTTAATTTTAATTATTCATCTTTATTCTAAAAATTAAAACATAAAGTTAAATCTTAAAATTTCAATTTAAAATAACAACTTAAATAGTCCAAGTTAGTTAATTATTAGTTTTTTCTACTCTATGAAGTATAAACAGTATTCATTTGAAATATGATCTAGGATTTTATTATTATCTTAATTTTATATAAATTTTAATTATTTTTACTAATCCTAATTAAATAATTAGAATATTAACAATTATAGTAAGCTTGAGGGGCATTTCAATAAAATGTAAATTAATAAAATATAAACAATAATTAACACTGCACATGCTTTAATATAAATGATAAAATATTCCTAAAATATGTTATAATATAACATAACATAACATAACACAAGTTATAAGATAGATAGTACAGTAGGCACCATGCATAGCATACTAGCTTAAAAGTCCAAAACAACAAGTCATGCTCCCACTACATAAACCAATTACTCACCTAAGTATATTTTCTTCTAAAATATATGAAGTACAACCCAGATACAAATAAATAACATATATTCACCCAAATTCAAGATTTTCTTATTCATCTAATTATATGTTTTCAATATATGACCATTGACCTTGAAATGTCAAAAGTTTTATTATCTTCATTATTGATGGCACCATCTATATATATTCTAAAAATAGAATATGGGCCAACCCATCCACATTTATGTTTTCCTTTGAACATTTCTTCTTATAATCAAACAATAGAACATCTTGGATGAAAGGCAAAATCTAAAATGTACATTTATGCATTTTCTTCATATTTTCATTATATCTTCTTGCATCCTCATGAACTTAATCATTAAACGTTGAAGTTTATTAACAATAGCAAAACTCTACATATTCAAAAGAGAAAAAGAATTTTCATTATTCAAATGTTCTTCACTTCTAATCCAACAAGATGAATATATTTACTTGGTTCTACCTTTTTCTTACATTGAATTTTTAGGAAGAAGAAGGTAGAACTATACCCAAAAACTAATAAGGATTGAGAATTAAACTTCTAACATGCTCTTTTTAAAATTCTTAAGTGATAGGAAGTTTTAAAATAACAAATTTTAAACCATAAAGTCCTAGCTCAACACTGCAGTACTAAAGGTAGTGTTGTGACGCTCCCTCTTATCTCAAAGATTTTCTTAAGAAAACTAATGAAAATTAAAAAAACTAATAATCCCTACTTATCACACCTAAAGTATAAACAGGGTTGCCTCCCTTGAAGTGCTAAATTTAAAGTTTTTCTACCAAATTTAATAATATATTAAATCTATTTTTTTTCCTCCCACACATCGCTAAGTTTATGGTTTTCTACCAGAGTTGCCAAGACGTTTTTAATTTAGTTGGGGTGTATTATTTCCATTCTTCAAATGGCTTCCTTTAAGATATTTTTATTTTTAAATTAGATTAAATTCAATATTACTAGGTAAAGATTCAAGAGATCTTTTACTGATTGAAATTGAAAGTTGACTAAATGGATTTCCAAATTTTTAATAGAAGCAACTTGATTTTGCAGTTGATTCCCTAACTGTATAACTATATCCTCTAATTTTTTAGTTCCAAATTGACTGCTTTAATTGAATCCTGGATGATATGTAAGTGTAGGATTAACAATAGGTTATTGATAATTTCTTCAAGTTATTCCTTGATTATTATGTCCATTAGTCCATTGTTTAATACCGCCCATGTTATTTAACCTATTAAAATTAGGATGGCTCCTCTAACCTGTATTATATGTATTTGAATAAGGATTATTTTATTTGTCAATTATATTAATATTTTAAAACCCTTGCATATATTTACCTTCAATTGAATTTAGATCACCTAAGGATTCAGTTCCTATTCCATAATTTACTCCTACTCTATTTAATTTCTTATAAATTGTAGCAACTTGTGCAATCAAGATTGTTAAAGCATCAAATTCATGAATTCTAGCTATTTTTTTAGGATTTACCCTTTCACTAGGCTACAAAAAATTATTAATAGCCATTTCATCTATTAACTTATATTCTTTCTTAAATTGCATAGATATTAATGATCTTCTAACTATATTATCAATTACATGCATACTCACCTTATCATGTATCAATGTTGTTATGTTCTATATTCTTGGTGTAGTTGTTCTTTGGATTTTTTTTCTTTTTACGTAGATCAAGTTGTAGCCCTATCTCACCTCTTCTTCTAGTTTCTATAACATTTTTGCTATCTAGTGTTGCCTAAACTATTTTAATTTAAATGATAAGGTGTTGGGCATGACTATAACAATGTACAAAATTAATAATTCTACCATATTCAGGTCTAGCAAACACTACTATTTTATTTAAAATTTTAGCAATTTTAGTCACTTGCATTAGAGTTATTAAGAGTTCAGATGGTATAATGATCCTAGTTTATACATGCTACTATATTATTTCTATGTTATTTTATGCTCCACCACATCATTTTGTAAAATATATTTTGTGCAGGTGGAATGGCTTGTTGATTAATTTTTTTTAGTTTGATAATTTTGGCATGAATATTGTGTTGAACATGCTAAATTAGAACTTCCATTTTTGGTGCTAGCTTCTAGCCGCCCAAGATTATTATTAGTTTTTTTTTAATTACCTAGAGGGGACTTTTAGCTCATAGATTTTTTTTTCTATTTCTTATATAGCTCATTTGAGTAGTAGAGAGCTAAAGGTCCCCCTTAAAGACCTTATAATTCCATTTCATAATTAAAGTGTATGCCCAACAGTATGTATTATCCAAAAAAAGAAAAAATTAATTACAGTTTTAAGAAATCCTACTAATCAATTATAAAATGTTTTAATAATTAAACAATCAGGTAATATATGATGTTGGCATTTTTTAAAGTATTTTCATAAATCTTTCCCAACTCTCATAAATAGATTCTCCTTTAACTGAAGTAAAAGAAGTTATGTCATTTCTAACTTTGGCAATTTTTGAAGGGGGAAAATACTTGGCAAGAAACATATGGGATAACTCATTTTAAGTGGTTATAGAACTTGGGGTTAAAGAATTCAACAACATTTTAGCTTTATCTTATAAATAAAAGGGAAATAAACTAAGTCTAATAGCATCATCTCTAACACCATTGTGATTTGTAAACTTTGTTGAAAAGTGTAAAGCTATTTGTGATTATATTTTCCATGGGAAATTTGATTTCTAGAATTTCAATTTTGTAGTCAAATATGTCATTATGAATGATATATCACCTTAGAAGGTGAAAATATCATTCTCCAATAGGATTAGGCTTTAAAACTATATATTTCATCAATATTATCATAGTTAAATTTAAGAAGGAACTACATATGACCTGTCAAAATGTTGTTCAATTGGTATTTAGCTATGATAATCTAAATGTGTTATCATAATTTCATAAACAAAATAATAATAATAAATTATATATCTTCATAATGAAAGAAACTATTACTTATCATCAATCAATTGATTATGATGATAATGTTCAATCTTAATTTTTGGTTTCCCAAAGAGGATAATTTTCTTTTCCCCATATATTTACGAGCTAAATAGAATGAAGTATTACTTTTCTCAAGTCTTAAATCTGTTGGGAAGGCAAGCCTTCATAGTTTATTATATCATAGGAGCTTTGAGTTTCCTAAGAATACTCTCAATTAAAATATGGTATAAATTTTGTTTGGACTAATACTGCCATTGCTAGTCCCAAGTCCTGGATGAGAAAATTGGAGTGCTTCTCTAGATAGTTGACAGCCAGCATAAAACTTGTCGAATAATAATTACATGAATCCTTAAAAAAATTATGTTAATGCTAGGGAATCCCTTAGAAGAGATGCATTATATGGAATGAATACAATGATAAGTGTGCAAGGGCTACTGCAACGGTGTCCGGGTGCAATATTAAATAGGAAAGGGTTCCCACATCAAAGACGAATGTGGGAAAAGAAGCTAGTCCATGAAACTAAAAAACTTGAAACTAAAATTAAGATAGGAACTTGGATTATAAGTTTCCTTACAGCAAAAATTAATGAAATTAATAGATATTATGATTTATAGGAAGTTAAATATTTTGTACATTCAGGAAACTAAATGGGTTGGAGAGAAGGCAAAGGAAATTGATAGTTTAGGATTTAAACTTTGGTTGTCAGGTAGGAGTTATACTAGAAATGGTGGAGTTATTATAGATAATAGTTTGAAGGATACTTTTATTAAAATTAATAGGATTTAAGATAGAATTATAGCTTTAAAGATTGTTGTTGATACTAAGATTATTAATATTATAAGTGCTTATGCTCCTCAAGTAGGTTTGGATATGAGTTCTAAATTAAATTTTTAGAATGACTTAAAAGAATTAATATAAAAGATACCTCTTAAAGAAAGAGTTTTTATTGGAGGATATTTAAATAAAAATGTTAGTTGAGAGGTAAATGATTTTAAAAGAATTCATGGTGGCCATGGGTTTAGAATAATAAATGAAGGTGGCAAGACCATATTAGATTTTTGTCTAGCTTATGATTTTTTAATTGTTAATACTTTATTTAAGGGAAGGAATGAGCATCTCATCACTTATAAAAATGGATATAGTACAACCTAGATTGACTTTTTTCTTATAAGTAAATTAGATTGTTTAGATTGTAAAGATTATAAAGTTATTTCGAGTGAAAATTTATATATCCAACATCAATTAATAGTTTTAGATTTTAAGATAAAGGGGTAGAAAATAAAAAATAAAGTAAAAATTATTCTATGATTAGATGGGGACATTTAAAGAATATTAACAAAAATATTTTTTGAGACTAAGATTTAAGATCTTAAGATTTTTTCTGTGCAAGAGGATGCTAATGTTATATGGGAAAAAGTGGCCAGTGATATTAAGAATATTACAAAAGATGTGCTTGGAGTATCAAAGGGAAAGCTCCTAATAGTAAAAATAGTTGGTGGTGGAATACAAATGTGTAAGAAAAGATTAAAAATAAGAAGATTTGTTATAAAAATTGGTTTAATTTTAAAATTCTGATAATTGGGAAAGATTTAAAGAGGCTCGTGGAAAGCAATATGTACCTTGGTGTATGCTTTATGCTGATGATATAATAAATACTAAGGAGGGAGAAAGATATTGTTCTTGTTGATTTATATAATATATTAGATACATCTTCAAAAATTATTTTTGAGCATGTACCCTGGTGTATGCTTTTTGCTGATGATATTCTTATTATTGATAAGACTAGAGGGGGATTTGAAGGTAAACTTGAACTATAGAGGTCAACTATAGAGTTTAAAGGTTTTTGCTTGAGTAGATCTAAAACAAAATATATGGAGTGTAATTTTAGAAGTAATAGACCTAGTGAGGGGATTGTGACTTTGGGTGATCAATTCATTATTAAGAGTACACATTTTAGATATCTTGGATTTATTATTCATAGTGATGGTTAAATAGGGATATTATCAGTAGAATTCAAGTTGGATGGTTGAAGTGGAGGAATGCAACGAGCTTGTTGTGTGATAGAAAAGTACCCCTCAAACTTAAGGGAAAATGTTATAAGATGGTGGTAAGGCCTACAATGCTTTATGTTACCGTATGTTATCTATTAAAAGAGAAGCATAATACTAAGTTAAGTGTGGTAGAGATGAGGATACTCAGGTGGATGAGTGTCTTTACCATTAGAGATAGGATGTGAAATGAGCATATACGTGAAAATGTTGGAGTAGCTCCAGTAGAAGATAAGATTAGAGAGAGTTTCCTTAAATGGTTTGGTCACATAAAATGACAGCCTTCTGATGACCCAGTTAAGAGAGTAGAGGTATTATATTTGACTTATGTTAAAAAAGGTTGAGGTAGACCTCAAAAGACTTGGTTATAAAATGCTAGGAATGACCTTTCTTTGTTAGATTTAAATACGAATTTTCCTTTTAATAGGACACAATGGACAAAAAGGATTCATGTAGCCGACCCCACATAGTCGGATAAAGGCTTAATGTTGTTGTTGTTGTTATAAAGAGTGATATAAAATGAGTGAGGCTGGAATTTCAATACATATTAAAGAAAATTTGATAGTTATTTCAGAGTCCAAATGATAAGAAGTAGGTGTTTTGGGATTCTTAAATAATTCTGAAACATCCCAATCTACCCTATTTATTGGGAATTATATTTTAGTTTAGAGAAGATGCTAATTTAATTTTTCATTTTATTAGAATGTTGTGATTAAATTTCCTATGTTGGGGACTTATGATTTTGGGTCTGCCTTGGATCTTAATTCTAATTTTGGCACTAAACGATAGTGACCCAAACCTAACTAATGAAATGCAATTTTGATCTTACCATGAACTAGATTGGAGTGCCAAATAAATTACCTAGGTGCTTTAAAACTATGTATTTGATTATTAAAAAGGTTGGGTAGGTTGTAATTTAAGTTTTTGAGAAATTGGGGTCGGCGTCTAGAGAGGGTCCTAATTCACCCATTCAGTTAAGTAGGGTGACTATGCAACAAAAACAACAACATCAAGCCTTTATCCCACTAGGTGGGGTCGGCTACATGAATCCTTTTTCTCCATTGTGTCCTATTAAAAGTCAAATTCTTGTTTAAATCTAATAAAGAAAGGTCATTCCAAATATTTTCTAACCATGTCTTTTTAGGTCTACCCCTTTCTTTCTTAACATAAGTCAAATTTAATACCTCAACTCTCCTAACCGGGTCATTGGAAGGCCGCTGTTTTATGTGACCAAACCATCTAAGGCGACTCTCTCTAATCTTATCTTCTACTGGAGCTACTCCAACCTTTCCATGTATATGCTCATTTCGTGTCCTATCTCTAAGGGTAAAGCCACTCATCCACCTGAGCTTCCTCATCTCTGCCACACTTAACTTAGTATTATGCTTCTCTTTTAATGGCCAACATTCGACACCATAAAGCATTGTACGCCTCACTACCAAATTATAGAATTTTCCCTTAAGTTTGAGGGGTACATTTCTATCACATAACAAGCCCGATGCATTCCTCCACTTCAACCATCCAACTTGAATTCTGTTGATAATATCCCCATCTATTTCACCATCACTCTGAACAATAGATCCAAGATATCTAAAACGTGTACTCTTATTAATGACATGATCGCCCAAAGTCACAACCCCGTCACTTGGTCTATTACTACTAAAGTTACACTCCATAAATTCCGTTTTAGATCTACTCAAGGAAAAACCTTTAGACTCTAAGGTTGACCTCCATAACTCTAGTTTACCTTCAACTCCCTCTCTAGTCTTATCAACAAGAAGAATATCATCAGCAAAAAGCATACACCAAGGTACATCCTCTTGCAAATGTCTAGTGAGAACATCCATGACTAAAGAAAAAAGATATGGGCTTAAGGCTGATCCTTGATGTAACCCAACCGAAATAGGGAAATACTTGGACAATCCACCTTGCGTTTGAACACAAGTAATAGCTCCTGCATACATATCTTTAATGATTTGAATATAAGCATTATTGACTCCTTTCTTTTCAAGAACTCTCCATAGAACTTCTCTTGGAACTTTATCATATGCTTTTTCTAAATCAATAAATATCATATGTATATCCTCCTTATTTTCTCTATATTTCTCCATCAAACCTCTTAATAAATGTATGGCTTCCATAGTCGACCTACCCGGCATGAATCCAAATTGATTTTGAGAAACATTAGTATCACGCCACAAGTAGGGTGAATATGCTCGAATGTAATTATAATTTTATTACTTTAATTGGTTTCTAATGCTTTGAATGTTGATTCACTCTAAATACATAAATAATCTATAAAGAACTTCAAAAAATTAGCCAAGAAAAACAAATTCTCAAGAGGTGTACAACATCCCTTAGATAGAGCTGCAGCCTAATAGGCTAGGTGGTCATAGCCTCTTTGGGTTTCAAATTTGATGTTAAATATCCTTTTTCAAATAACTTTCAAAACACTTTTGGAATTTATAAAACATATATAAAAAGAAAAAGGTCTCTAATACAACTTGCATATTATAATAAGAAGTTATATTTAAAAACATAAAAATTATCCTAAGTAGTTGTATAATATCATTTGCTCACATTTCAGTTAATCATAATCACTTGGTCATACTCTTTAATTTTTAGCACCTACAGAAAATTTATTAGTTATATTTTATTAGCCCCATCTTTATAGATTTGTATGAGTATGGCCATATTTTGAAAACTCTGTAAGTTTTTAGAATGTTCTGTTGCGGATCTATGGTTTAAGATTTTGATGATAGCAAACATTCTTTATTTCTCTACGATTGCCTTATGTGCTAATGTTTCAGGTCCACACGATCAGACTGCAATCTGGAACCAGCTCAAGATTGGGTAGACTAGGTCTGTGTTAGTGTATTATCTTTTTCCTTTCTTGAGTCTATTGTATTTGGTGTGGCATCTGATGATTTGTAACTTGGAAGATTTTATATTGTGCCCTAAAAGATTTTTATTTTTGGTAACATCGTCTGGGATGATATTTATATCATCCTGGATGATCTGACAAAAGTAGAAACTCTAATTAGGGCATCATCATTAAAGCAGCCGTCTTTATGCAAAACACATCGTCCTGGATAATTTTGTATCAGCCAGGACGATCGGCTCAATTCAGCAAGAATCTGCCGCCATATCTACTTAGGAAATTCTTATTTTTGGATATCGGCCTGGTGGATCAGCCTGGGCTATAAAATATCATCCAGGACGATCCGAGAAAATTTTTCTAAAATTTCTCAGGCAGTTTTGGAAAGCAATTAATGGGGATTTCGTCTGGGCCGATCGCAAGATTGTCCGGGATGATTAGACATCGTCCAGCTTCATTTCAGGGCGATATTTAGGATGATTTTCTTCATATTTGAACTAATCGGCCAAGACGATATGTCTATCATCCTGGACAATAAAGTCAACAACTTATATTAATGAGCTCATTTTTAACTCTTCTATTTAAGCTATGACAAGGCACTTTATAAGTGTCTTTGGCAGTCATTGTAGCTTCGTTCTTGTGGGGAAAACTTGAAGAGAAAGCTTGAAAGGGAGTGAGGAAAAGGTGGAGTTTGAGAGAGGGAGAAGTTTCTATGAGGGGGGACTCAAGGGAGTGTGGTGGGGGTTCCACATGGTTGCTAGGCAAACTCGCACCTTAGTACCATCGGATTCAAGGCTTGTCCTGAGGTAAGTTCACCAAAGAAGAATATCTCTTTGGTGTCAAAGGACCCGGCAACTTTGCCGCACCGGGGAAGGTGGAAGTGATTTTGTAAGGGCTTCTCCGCCTAGCTGTGGGGGCTAAAGAAGAGACACTTAGTTTAGTGCAATACTTGGAGGGTGCCTCCAAGGAGTGGACGTAGGTCAAGGTTTGACCGAACCACTTTAAATCCGGTGTGTTCTTTTCTTATTATTGCTTCCGCATTATTTAATTTCCGGACTTTGATTTCTGTGGTGATTTTAGGTTGCGTTTTATCTTTGGTTTTAAAGTTATCCAATTCACCTCTTTTCTTTGTTTAGCCTTGGGGTAGTTCTATAGGGCTTAACATCCCTAATGAACTTTCAAATGGTCTCAGAGCACTTTTTAGTGTCATCTGAGCACTTTCAAGTGGTATCAGAGCGGGATTCATAAAATAAGTTTTTAAAAGCTTTTGAATTTTTTGATTCATGGCTAATCGTAATGTTGCAGAAGGATATTCAATCACCAGACCACCTTTATTTAAAAATATGTCATTTGATTTTTGGAAAACTCTCAGGTCTCTTTTCTTGCAATCGATTGATTTTCATATGTGGCATATGATTTTAACTGGTTATTCATTACCGTCACATTTTGCTAATGGAGTTAAAACTGATATTATTTTTAATCAATGCAATAAGGAAGAACAATTGAATGCTCAACTGAATGCAAAATCTTTAAATTGCTTTTTCTGTGCTTTAAATTCTAAAGATTTCATGTTAATATCCACTTGCACTACTGGTAAGGAAGTTTGGGATAAACAACATACCATTTACGAAGGCACGAATGAATTCAAGCAATCCAAGTTGAATTTGTTAATGCATGATTTTGAATTATTTTCCATGAAATCTTTTGAAACAATCTTAGACATGTATTTCAGATTCATTCAAATTGTAACATCATTGCATGCCTTAGAAAAATATTTTACAAATTTTGAAAAAGTTAACAAAATTCTTCGTTGTCTACTGGATAAGTTTGATGTTAATGTAGTTGCTATTTTTTAATCAAAAAATTTGAATGAGTATTCTATTGATAATTTGATTGGCTCACTCATTTCCTACGAGCAAGGTTTGGGTCAAAGACTTTTGGTTACAGGTGAAAATATTGTTCTAAAAGCTGGAGATACAGAAAGAGATAGCCTTGTTGGTGACGAAGGCAAAGACATCTCAAGCAAATCAGAAAGCTCACCTAAGCATAAGCAAAAGTGGAAAAGAGGTAAAAGTGATAAGGATGCCCATATTTCTTCTAACATTATTTACTTTGATGCAGGAAGCCTGGACAAATAAAAAATCAGTACCCTAATTTAAGAATTCTTCCTATGAAAGAAAAGGGCAAGGCAAAGCAAAATTCAAACTGGGAAAACAATGAAAGGCAAAAAATCTCATGGGCAGATCTGGTTTCTGAAGCATCGGACCAGGAGAGAGAAAATTGTTAAAAGCCTTTCATGTTTTTGTGTTGTGTTTTTGTTTTTATATTTTTCATTTTTATTCTGTACTTTTGTTTTGTTTATTCTTTGAAATTTTCAATTTTGTGAAATTTTTTCTCTGATCAACACACACATTCACTTTTCTAAAAATGAAAAATCAACTTCATATTTTTTCTTGAAATCTTTAGTAAGTTGTGTTTGACTTCTCTAAAACAGTCAAAGCAAGGAAACTCATGTTTTTTATTCTCAATCTCTATTTCCTAAAAAGAGGTTATCCTGCTTTTGATTTAAAATCTTTTTCATCTTTTAAATTGGTTTTTGAAACTAAATTTTTTATCTCCTTACATTTTAATTTATTGTATAGGGATCTTTTGCAAGTTGTTGAATATAACTCATAATTTTCTTAATCAAGAAATTCGCTTTGTCAATAGAATAGGTTTACTTTTATTTTTTAAGATTGGTCGTTTTGTTTTTTGTGCCTCCTCTCTTTTTGATAATGTCAAAGGGGGAGAACGTATTGTTGAATTTTTTGTACTATTTCGTGTTTGTATCTTAAAATTAAAAACAACAAAAATATTTTTATCTCCCTTATTTTTAAAAGAGTTATTATAGTGAGGGGGAGATTAGGAAGAGTATTTACTTTTTTGAAAATTCAAATTGAAATGTTTTTCCATCATCAAAAAGGGGGAGATTATTGCAGATCTATGGTTTATGATTTTGTTGATAGCAAACATTCCTTATTTCCCTACGATTGCCTTATGTACTAACGTTTCATGTCCACACGATCAGACTGCAATCTAGAACCAGCTCAAGATTGGGTAGACTAGGTCTGTGTGAGTTTGTAATCTTTTTCCTTTCTTGAGTCTGTTGTATTTGGTGTGGCATCTGATGATTTGTAACTTGGAAGATTTTCTGTTGTGCCCTAAAAGATTTTTATTTTTAGTAACATCGTTCGGGACGATATTTATATCATCCTGGACAATCTAACAAAAAAAGAAACCCTAATTAGGGCATCCTCATTAAAGCAGTCGTCTTTATGCAAAACACATCATCCTGGAAGATTTTGTATTGGGCAGGATGATCGGCTCAATTCAGCAAGAATCTGCCACCATATCTACTTAGAAAATTTTTATTTTTGGATATCGGCTTGGTGGATCGGCCTGCACTATAAATATTGTCCAGGACGGTCCAGGACAATTTTTCCAAAATTTCTCAGGCAGTTTTGGAAAGAAATTAATAGGGATTTCGTCCGGGCCGATCGCAAGATCGTCCGAGATGATTAGACATCGTCTAGCTTCATTTCAGGGTGATATTCAGGATGATTTTCCTCATATTTGAACTAATCGGCCAGGACGATATGTCTATCATCCTGGACAATAAAGTCGGCAACTTGCATTAATGAGCTCGTTTTTAGCTCTTCTATTTAAGCTATGACAAGGCACTTTGTAAGTGTCTTTGGAAGCCATTGTAGCTTCATTCTTGTGGGGGAAACTTTAAGAGAAAGCTTGAAAGGGAGTGAGGAAAGGGTGGAGTTTGAGAGAGGGAGAAGATCCTGTGAGGGGGGACTCAAGGTAGTGTGGTGGGGGATCCACACGGTTGCTCCAGCGAACTCGCACCTTAGTACCATCGGATTCAAGGCTTGTCTTAAGGTAAGTTCACCAAAGAAGAAGATCTCTTTGGTGTCAAAGGACCCGGCAACTCCGCCGCACCGGGGAAGGTGGAAGTGATTTTGTAAGGGCTTCTCCACGTAGCTGTGGGGGCTTAAGGAGAGACACTTAGTTTAGTGCAATACTTGGAGGGTGCTTCTAAGGAGTGGACGTAGGTCAAGGTTTGACTGAGCCACTATAAATCTGGTGTGTTCTTTTCTTATTATTGCTTCCACATTATTTAATTTCCGCACTTTATTTTCTGCGGTGATTTTGGGTTGAGTTTTATCTTTGGTTTTAAAGTTATCCAATTCACCTCTTTTCTTTGTTTAGCCTTGGGCCAGTTCTATAGGGCTTAACATCCCTAACGAACTTTCAAGTGGTCTCAAAGCACTTTCTAGTGTCATCTGAGCACTTTCACGTTCCTAACCTAGTAGAAATCTAACATCAATGACATAAAATCATAAATAATATAATAAAATCATCACATCACAAAAAACATCAATCATATCAACCAACATGTAATGAAAACCACATAAAATCCATAAAAAATCTATGTCACATAGTGAACAAATTTAAAGAAACATCAGACCCAAGTCATTTTCTCCCTGCTCCATCCATCTCCAAACTCTCTAATAACTTGCGGCATTTTTCTAGCATCCAATCAGGAGCCCTGAGTAATCCTAGTAATCCAAATGAAAGCCAATAATTCAATTGGCCTAAACCTCCCAAAATGCTTTTTTGATCCTAACTGACTCCGAACTCCCTCGCCAGCCTTTCAAGGAGTTCATTTTGCCTCTCTAGACCAACTCCATAATCTTCAAAAAATTTTATCATTTGAAACTTCATTATGATGAAATTGATAAAGGATTGAAGGATTTAACATCTCCATTATTTGATATATTCTTCCAATGATCATCATGCTTTGGTATCATCATCAAAGTTATTGTGCAACTCTTCTACCTGTTTATATCAAAAATCATATTTGTTTATATCTTCTATTTATTAAAAATAGCTATGCTCTCATCATTTCATCACTCACCAATCCACAGTTGATTCCTAGTTAAATTGATCATCCATTTAGTTTGACCTCAACTATTCATTTTATGTCATGCTAGACGAAATGGTAATGACAAATGTTATGATGTTTAAGCAGGCAAAGTCAACTAATTATTACCTTCCATGCAACCCACTTACATGTCACCGCATGTAAACATCCCACTCTCCAAGCTCCTCTTATTTACAAAATTTGTAAGACCCTTAAATATATCAGAAAAATAACTTAAACTTTGAAAAAATATATTAGTGAATTCATTTCTACACCATTTTCAATAAACAAACCCTCTATGAATTCAAAATAGATATCTCTATTCTATAAAAAAAATTTCAATAAAAATATTACAAGGTCCTTAAGACGGACCTCATGCACAGTACTATACAAAACAGCTACATAAAGAAACCAAAAAAAAAAAAAAAAGAGCTCAAGCTCCCTATTAACCACAAGTACAAAATAACCTAAGTACAATCTACGGTATGTTGGAGCAAGTACAAAAAAAAAGAAGAAATACTTTTTAACTATTCTGAAGTTAAAGATGTTGTGCTTAGTGGTAGACCTTGGTTTATGGGGGGCCATATTGTTGGCATGGAAAATTTGAGTCATGATTTCTCCCCTTCAACAATGAAGAAATTATTTTCACCTATTTAGATCAGACTTCCATTTCTGCTGTTATTCTATTAGGATGATATTAACATTAAAAGAATACCTTCGAGGGTGGGTACTCCAAAGTATCTGGATGGCAACATATTTAATTGGGGAAGAAGAGAATATGCAAGGGTTTCTGTTCGTATAAAGTTTGAAGATAAACTTCCTCTAGGTGTTTAGGTGGATGGAATCTCTAGGAGATTCTTCCAAAGAGTACAATACGAAAAAATTGCTTCATTATATTATAAATGTAGAAAGGTTTGTCATGATCTTCAAAAGTGTAGTAAAAATGAAATTTCCAATAGGAATAACCCCTCTATACTTGGGGGAAAGATAGCAAATGAAGTTATCAATAATCAAGATAATGGAGCAAATATTGTCAATGAGGCTGGAATAATAAAGACTTTTTTTATATTAATGCTGTGAAGAAATTTAAAGAGTATGGACCCTCGATACATGTTAGTTATGGAAGGAGAAATTTTTTTAAAGGTTTTAGATAGAGAAATATGGGAGATTAAAATGTGTGAAGATATATTAGTAGGGAAAATATAAAGCTTGGTTTAATTAATGAAGCTTCTAAGGGTGTTCAAGTGACCATTCATAACAAATTAACAAATCCTAAAAATCTTCATGCAATTCTTGAAGTTGATGTTACAAGTATAACTAAGGAACTGAGCATTGATGTACCACAAGTTGATAATAATGATATTTTTGCTGAAGTAGAATGTGAGAAAACTATGAATGAAGTAAATCCTGGAGTATCTAATAAAACTGAGATGTTAGATGATACCATCATAGCCTCAGAGAATATAGAACAAGGTGCTATAATTTCTAATAACATTAAAGTGCATGTGATAATTCATTATAGAATATGTGTGCAGGAGATGTTAAGGCAAAGGTTTTCTCAGATATTCAATTGAGGCAGGTGGTAGAAGACAAACCTCCATCATGTCTGACATCAATGAAAGAAGTTAATGTTGATAATCCTCATAACAATTTGAATAGTAATGGTCTGAAGAATTATTCGACCTCTAACCAAAAGAATAAATTCAAAAAAGAAGCTGATAGGTTTGTCCATATTAAAGATAGCCTTAGAGATAAAAGAGGAAACTAAAGCAAGGATACTGCTGAGGGCTCTACCCCTTTGGTCTTCTAATGTCTTTTTTACTTTTTTAGAATTATATGAGAGCTAAGAAAAAAAGGCTTCCCATTACATGAGAGGTGTTGTGGTTGATAATATGGTTTTCTTCATTGGTCTTATGGAAACTAAATTAAAGTCAATGGATAGCATTGAGGTAAAAAAAATTGTTAGTAGAGATTGGGATTACTATCATGTTTATGACCAAGGGACTTCGGGTGATATTATGGCATTGTGAAGAAGCAATATTTCCTCTTTTTCTATCCGTAACTCTTTCAATGAATGTGTAATTGGTTGTTTGAAAGCACATAGTGGTTTTTGTGGGATTATAGCCATTGTATATAGTAATAAGGATAAGTATGAGAGAAGGAAGACATGGGAGATGATTGAGATGTATATGTCTGATGACAAGCCATGTATTCTAGGTGGTGATTTCAATAGCATTCTGCCCAAGGAAGATAAAAAAGGTGGGAAATAATTCTCGTTATCTCTAGATCCTTAAGATAAGAAAGATTTATTATCTAGGAATGATTAACATGATATTGGTTATGTTGGACCAAAATATAAGTGGTGTAATAATAAAGATGGTCTTTCTCATATTTGGGAAAGGTTAGATAGAATTTTTCTTAGTTCCAAGGATTTAAATTAGATTCCTTTTGCAGTTATTATTCATTTTCCTAGAGTTTCTTCTAACCATTATCCTTTTCTTCTTAATCTTAATAAGTCAGTTGCTTTCACTCAAAGATCTTTCAAATTTGAGTATGTGTGGTGTTTATATGATGCTTCTTAGGGGGTGGTCAAAAAAAGCTTATAACAAACATGATTATGGAGAAGTTTCAGATATTCTTCAAAGGAAGGTAAGGAGATCTCTTAAAAACATATTTTATTGGAGCAAGAATAAACTTAAAGAATTGAATGTTTTGAAAGAAGCATTACAAAAGGAGATTTTACCTTTATAAGAAGAGGAGAGTCTCTTTGGTCTGAACTCAATTAAGCTATTGGAACTCATAAGGAAAATCCATGAGCTGAATGTTACTCATGCAAGATTATATACATGGTGGAAGCAATGTTTAATGACACATTGGATGGAGGAGGGATATCAGAATTCCCATTTCTTTCAAGCATATTCTTCAGCAAGGAGGAATAACAATACAATTAATCAATTGATTGATGCAAATGGTAGGTTCATCACTTATCTGGATGCTATACATTCATCTATTGAAAGTTTTTTTGTTAATATATGGAAGTGTAGGCTTTTCTCTTATTCAAATTGGCCAAAATTGAGTTCTGAAATGAAGTTAGATGATGTTCATAAATATGTATAAATGCAGTTTTTTCAAAGAAAGAGTTGTATGCCACAGTTATAAAGATGAACAACAAAAAAATTCTAGGAAATGATGGTGCCATTTCATATTTCTTCAAATTTCTTTTAGGAGCATCTTCAATGTAGAATTATGGAATGCAGTGCAAAATTTCTTTTTGACTAGTAAAATGTTTGATGTTTGGAAGGAAACAATGGTGATGTTTATCCCTAAAGTTCCTAATGTGGTGGAAGGGAATAAGTTTAGACCTATAGCTTATGTAAAACTATATAAAAGATGGTGGCGGGTATAATGTTGAATAGATTGAAGGTATGCCTACCTAAAATTATTTCTGATTATTAAGGTGCTTTTGTTCCGGGAAGAAAAGTTTTAGATAATTGTTTATTGTCTCATAAGTTAGTGAATAAAATGAGATTCTCTAAGGAAAAATTGGGATTTATGTTGCTCAAATTGGATATGGAGCAAGCATATGATAGTATGAGTAAGGAAGCATTATAAAAGATTCTTATTGAAGTGGGATTTACAATGAAATTCATAAATCTTATCATTCAATGTGTTAGCAATCCATAGATTTCCATTTTTATTAATGATAAAAGAAGTAGATGGATAGATGTTGAATGCCGTTTTAGACAAGTATGGCCATTATCTCCAAGTCACTTCATTCTCTATTCAGAGTTAATTTCAAAAGCCTTTGGTAAAAGAGGAAGTAAGTTAGGTATGAAGATTGCTTCTAATACCCCTAAGATTACTCATATGTTGTTTGTAGATGACGTGATGGTGGCAGCTGAAGCTAACCGACATAATGCAAAGAGTATTATTAGAATTCTTGAAGATTACTGTAGCTAGACTAGTCAGAGAATTAATAAAGGAAAATTTATGGTCCTATTTGGAATAGTTGTATCACATGAAAGAAGAAGAAAATTAAGCAGAATGTTGGGTTACAAAGCAGCAGAGGAGTTCAATTATATTGGTGTCAAGATGGAACTTAGAAGACATAAAAGTGCTGATTACAACATCATTCTTAAAAAAAGGCTATGGATAAACTTAAATCATAGGGTTCTCGATTATTATCTTTTTGTATGACTCACTCTTTGGTTCCAAAGAGTATTCTTAATGAGTTGGACAAGTTATGTGGCAAAACGATCAAGGAAGAAGAGGGCTGCATTATATTTCATGGGATTTGATATGCACAATCGTTAACTATGGAGGTCATAGGATACAAGGTGATTTCAATAGTTAAGGGCTTTAAGAGCTTGTATTTATTGTAATTTCATTAATAATCTGAATGGCCTATTTAATAAGATCATGAGTACAAAATATGGAGTTGATATCTACAATAATGAAGCTAGAAAACCTTCCTCTCCAGCATGGAGTATTATTAAGGATGGAGCTTGGTTTTTAAAGCTGATTACAAGTTTGAACGTTTTTAATGGGGTTATTATCAATATTTTAAGTGATAATTGGATTCTTGATAGAAATTTGAATAAATGGTCTGCTTTGTGTAATACAAAAGAATTAGAAAATAAAAAAGTTTATTTTCTTCTAGATGGTGATAATAAATGGAATAAGGCTCTATTGCAGAACTTCTTTTCGGAGGGATTAGTTAAAATCATTTATGATATTCCCATCAGTGTTGATCTTGGACCAAATAGGAACTACTAGAATGCAACTCAAGGAAATCAATAACTACTATATCTTTTAAGGCATCTTGTGATTAGAATTCTGAAGGTAAACCAATAAAATGGATTAGGAAGTTAAATATAACTCCTAAAGAATCTTTATTCTAGTGGTGTTTGATTAATAATGTTATTCCAACTCAAGTTTGGTTAAAATACAAAAGACTTTTGGACTCTTGTTTGTGCCAAAGAAGATGTCCACAACATGAAGATAGAAATCATATTGATGTTCAGTGTACAAAGATTATTTAGATTTTTGAAATTTTGAATAAGTGGGGTATGTACTTGTCTATGTTTAATAATTTTTTTCCATTGTTTGAATAAATTGCAGGAGATAGCAGTGACCAATCTGGGATCTATCAGGTCATATTTAGCTGCAGTTTACCAAAATTGGAAGGAAAGAAAATGCTTTACTCATGGTATCTTTTATCCTAGTTTGGCTTCCATCACTTCTTATGTTTTGTCCTACTTTTTTTGTCCATTTGTTTTTCTAATCAGCAACAACTGGGAAACTAACCGGCAATCTATGCTATCAAAATGTTGGTTTCCCCCATCAATGAATTGGATTAAGCTGAATGTCGATGCTTCTTTGTTGAATTCTAGTGAAGGTAGTATAACAGGTGTATTAAGAGACCACAAAGGCAAGTTTTTACTTGAGTATGGAAGGCAGTTCATGAGTTGGGATGTATCGGTTATGGAGCTTATTATTGTTTTCAAATTTAAAGAAATTATCAAGGAATGGATGATAGTGAAGTAAGGGATTATTATTGAAGGGGATAATATCAAATGAGTGGGGAATAACAATCGGAGGATTAATGTTCATGGCTTAAATTTTTCTTTTCTTGATGTTTTAAAAAATTTAATTTTTTATTTTATTTCTATGGAGAGCAATAAGATGGCTGATGCTTGTGTTCACCATGCTCTAAAGGGGGATTTTTATTGGGATTATGTTTTGTTTGGTGATAATCCATTAAGCATTTTTGACTTGATCAATAAGTATTGTGATATATTAGCTATCACTTAGTCTTTTATATTTTCTTCATTTATGCTTTAAAGCTAATTGCATTTCTTTAAAAAAATAAAAGAAGAAAGATCCAAATAATAGCTTTCAACATCATCTTTCCATCCAAAACACCAAAATTTAGAAAACCTGCACTAAATAACTCCTACAAAAATAAAATGTGTAGCAAAATGAAAAATGCACAAAGACTGGTACCTACAATAATGTGAGCAATTTTTCATAAATACCATTAGAGAAGATAATCAGCCACCAACCAGCAAAATTATAAACATTAGTGTCCTCATATACAAAGAAATGAAAAAACACCATCCCGGTCCCAAAATGATTGAATTCAACACCAACAACATTCCCGCAAGAGTCATGAAGAACCAAGGTATGGATACACAAAACCAAATAACCAGGAATATAGAGCAAGCAACATTGCATATCAACCTTAACATAGTTTGAATAACACCTCCTAAGTAAGAAATGAGAAACATAATATTTAAACATGGAGGAATTAAAGCAGAGTAAACTGTAGTAGGTGCCATCACAAAGCTCCATGAAATAATAGTTCCAAGAAATCCAGCATGTAATGCTAAAATAAGTCCAAAACCAAGCATCATAATAGAAAAATTGGCCACCAAAGCTCAAATAATTAGTACCAGAACTGCCATCATGAAAAAAACCAAGTGCCACTCTAGTCTAAACACAGATCCATCATAGCTCAAAGAAGAAATGAATAATGCAAGGGAATAGACTTAATAGCTAATAGTAAAAAAATTAATACCCGCCATATTCCTGCATATAGACTGCTAAAAGACCAGGAGATGAAAGTAAAAACTATAGAACACATAGACATAGATAACAATCACATTGAGGCTAAAGAAATCTAAATAAGAGGGGAACCCATGAAAACTCATAACCACACCACTAAACCTACCAAGAAACATGATACACAAACTCAGCATAATCCAAAAAACACCACAGCAAGCTAACCCAAGGCACAATATATAGGGAATAGACGAGCTGCATAAGGGTTTAAACTTTAAAATAATAATGATACAATCATAGCTTGAAAATTGGCCAAAGAAATAAACTAAAGAATTATCCAAAGAAATAAAAAGTAACTAGTAAAACCACCAAACTTAACCAAATTAAAGGGAGGATGGGAGAACCACAAGCCTACAAAGTAGAAGGAAACACCCACAACTAAATAAAAAAGAGCCAGAGGCCCAAAATAAAACAAAAGCCTAAATTCTAATAGAGGGTAAACAAATTTTGGCTAATCTCAAAAGACCCTTTAAAGGAGTAGGAAAGTTGGTGGCAGAGAAATTAAAAAGAAAGTCTAAATTACACTAAAAATTAGCAAACTAGTCAACACAAACATTCCCTTCCTATACTCATAAGACATGGTAAAATTAACAAAGATTAACAGTTGCTTAATCTCCTAACAATATAAAATAATTCTATTTTGCACACATTATCATCAGGGTTATTTAAAAAATAAATACTATAAATAGCATCAACTTCAATCCAAATGTTAGTAATACAAAGATACATGCATAATCTAAGACCATAAAGAATTGCTAAAAGCTCAGCATAAATAATAAAAACATTTTTAAGCAATGAGTTATATGGCTTGAATATAGTGACAAGTGTGCAAGGGTCACTATACTAGCACTCAGGTGTAGTGTTAAATAAGCAAGGGTTTCTATATCAAGGATGGATGTAGGCGAAGAAGTTAGTCCATGAAAGAAAAATTAGGATAGGAACTTAGAATATAGGTTCCCTTACATGAAAATTAAAGGAATTAATATATATTATGATTCATAGGAAGTTAAATATTCTATGCATTCAGGAAACTCAAAGGGTTGGAGAGAAGTGTTGCAGATCTATGGCTTATGATTTTGAGTGGTGATTTTGGATGGAGTTTTATCTTTGGTTTTCATGTTTTCCAATTCACCTCTCTTTTAATTAGTCTTGGGCCAGTTCTATAGGGCCTAACATCCCTAACGAACTTTCAAGAAGGCTAAGGAGATTTATAGTATAGTATTTAAACTTTGGTATTTGGCAAGGATGTCATACTAGAAATGGTGTAGTTGTTATTATATATAAGAGTTTGAAGGATAATGTTATAAAAATTAATAGGATTGGATATAGAATTATAGCTTTAAAGATTATTGTTGATGCTAAGATTATTAATATTATAAGTGCTTATACTCTTGAAGTAGGTTTGGATATGAGTTTAAAATTAAATTTATTAAATGACATAGAAGAATTAATACAAAATATATCTATTGAAAAAAGTGTTTTTATTTGAGGAGATTTTAATGGACATGTTGGTAGAGAGGTAGATGCTTTTAAAAGCATTAATGGTTGCAATGGGTTTGGAATGAAAAATGAAGGTGGCAAGATTAAATCATATGTTTATTATGCTTATGATTTTTTAATTTTTAATACCTTATTTAAGAAAAGGAATGAGCATCTCATCACTTAAAAATAGATATAGTACAACTTAGATTGACTATTTTCTTATAATAAAATTATATCATATAGATTCCAAGGATTGTAAAGTTTTTTTGAGTGAAAATTTATGTACCCAACATTAATTATTAGTTCACTATGTGATGAATCTATTTTTGTCCCATTTGAAGAAGATTTTTGAATTCCCATTTTGCGGGTTTTCTTCTTGATGCTAATGGCGTCAGAGGATCGCAAGACTTTGGCTCCCGGAGTCTCAGCCAACCTCCTTCCCCCTCCAACATCACGGAAGATCTCGCATCAATTCGACTCATCTCCACCTGCTTTCGGAGACCTCGATTGCATGAAGGATAACATGTTCTGGTTTAATAAATAACTACCTCTAATAATCAAAGAAGGAGCAGTTGAAGATAAGAAGAAGAAGTTTGATTGCATTGGCAAAGGTAAACAAATCCTTATGGAAGATTCTCAATCGAAGTCATTCAGTTTACATGAAGCATATCTCCATAATGGCAATAAGTTATAAAAAGAGGATTGTACGTAAACCTCTTATAAGAGTGCGGCAGCAACCTATAAGGAAGTTTTGTATGATGCTATAAAGGATAACCATAATACTGATGATCTGGTTATAGCAGAAGTCAATGTGAATTCTAAGGAACAAGATGGCGTAGACAAGGATGGTCGGACTTCTGATCTTATTAAAGTTCAGGAATGTGAATCTGGGGAACTTGGGAACTACAACTAAATAAGCATTGCTGAATGCTCTAAATCTGTTGCTGAAAAACATGTTCTGAATGCTTGGAAGAAGAAGGATAAAATCAAAGTCTAAGAACTGAATTTTGGTGAGAACTTTGTGAATGAAGACGAAGCAGTAAAACTTCATGTGGGAAATGAATTTGATAATTCAAATAGACTTAAGAAGACTCTGGTGATCAAGATCTTTGGCAATAATATTCCTTTCAATGTCATAAGTGTTGAGTTAAGGAGGCAATGGTCCAAGTTTGGTAAATTTCATTTAAGTCAATTGGGACTTGGATGGGTGCTTTGTGCCTTTGAGGAACAAGACTCTTTAGAGGAGATATTGTTTTTAGGCCCATGGTATGTCAATGGAAATATAGTGGGAATGGACAGGTGGACAATTGCTTTCTCACCTACTTCATTCAAAGGCCTCAAAGCCCTAATTTGGATATGGATGCCAAATCTTCCACTTCAATGTTGGGATGAAGTGAATGCTTGTAGAATTGCTTCCATGGTGGGGACTTCGTACTTGATTGATGGAAACATGTTCCAGTAGTCTAGAAGAGAATTTTCAAGGGTTTGTGTGAGAATAAAACTTAATGAGAAGTTACCCATGGGTGTTTGGGTTGAAGGAGAATTGGGAAAATTCTACCAGAACATTGAATATGAAAGGTTGCCTACTTTTTTCTTTAACTGTGGCAAACTTGGTCACTTAATAAAGGAATGTTTAAAGAAATCAACTTCAAACAAGGCTAAGCTGGGAATTGAAGTTCAAACTAATGAAGATAGAATGGGAGCTGCATATACAAATAAAAATATTCAAAATTAGGTTTCTAATGATGTTGACAAAGAAGAAGGCTATGGTCCATGGATCCATGTGGACTATAAAACTAAGAAGATTCCTAGAACAGTTCCTAGGAAAATAGAAATTATAAAGGCCAATTCAAGTCTGGAGGGGAGAACTAATGAGGTTGGTAAAATGAGCAGTACAGTTGCTACTGGAACAAATGCTGGAAAAGTTTTGTTAAAACAAATTTTAACTGATTCAATTGGTTTGAATCAGGGAGCAGGAGATGAGGAGAAAGAAACCAATTCAATAGTAAATTTCTGCTGTGCTAAAGTGGGAACCAGAATAAATACTGAGGAGGAATCTGCTGTAAGAATTCTGGGTATCAATAATAAATTCAAAGTTCTGGGGAATTTAGCAGAGGAAGGTGAAATATTTGAAGAAGGTTTATAGTCAAATATACAAGAAGGTATTTAGGCAGAGACAATTATAACTGATGTAGTTACTAAAGCTTATGAAAATACCTCTTCTACTATCAAAAAGAAAGGTGTGAAACAGTTAAAAAATCTGGGACCAATCAGCTTGAAGACAAGGAGCAGGATAACTGATGAAGATGCTAAGGAGAAAGGGGGGAATTATTCCCCATTGATCCATAAATGAATTCCATTTTAATTTGGAATTGTAGAGGAGCCAAGAAAAAGAAGGCTTCTCTCTACCTCAAGGAGTTGGTTAAAGATCACAATGTTCTTTTTATTGGACTATTGGAGACTAAATTAGTCATTATTGAGCATAAAGATGTGGATTATTTGAGTGGCACTGGTTGGAATTATAGTTATGTTCCATCTGCTAGTTTATCTAGAGTCATTCTCGTTCTTTGGAGGAGCAACCTAGCTAACTTCAATATGATAGAGTCTTCTTCTCAATTCATTATTGGCAATTTGGATATCCTTAACAAGGGGAAATGGAGGATAGCTACTATATATGGCAGCAAAGATGTGTCCAATGGAAGACTTCTCTGGAATGGTTTGGAACCCCATATCACCCATGATTGGCCTATGGTGATCAGTGGAGACTTTAATTGTCTTTTGGCAAAAGAAGACAAGAAAGGTGGTAGGAATTTTTCTTTTTCTTTGGGGCCTAGAGAGATGAAATATTTTATGACTTCCAATGATCTTCATGAACTCAACTTCATTGGTCCTAGGCTGACCTGGAGTAATAATAAGAAAGGCTCTGATCGGATAATGGAAAGATTGGATCGTATAATGGTAGATTCTTTTGTTGTGAACTGTAATCAATAGATGGTTGTAAAGCATCTACCTAGAATTACGTCTGATCACTGTCCTATCCTCCTTAATACTTCAGTTTTTTCTTCTAAAGTTAAAAAACTATCAAATTGTAGGATGTGTGGGCTTCTTATATGGCTTCTGCTGCTGTGGCAAAAAAAGCCTGGATGAAAAAAGATTCTGGAACTCCAGCTGAAATTATGAATTTCAATTTAAAAAGGTCTATTAAATCCTTATTCTTTTGGAGTAAGGCTAAGCACAAAGACTTGAACCAGTTGAAGGACTTGCTTAAAGAAGAAATCCTTATTCTTCAAACTAAAGAAGCTAAAGTTGGAATTCTTTCCATGAATGATTATTGTCTTCTGAAATTCAAAATTAATGAGCTTAAATCTACTTTGGCTCGGTTAAGCACGTGGTGGAGACAACGATCCAAAGTAAAATGGATAGGAGAAGGAGACCAAAATTCAGAATTTTTTCACTCAATGGCTAGTGCTAGAAAAACACAAATCTCATTTCTTGCATTAAGGATTGTAACAAGAATATGGTGGAAAAATAGAATCAAATTGAAGATGTTTTATTACAATTCTTAAAAGAGAAATGGCGTGAGAGGAGATGCTTGCTTGAAGGATGGCCGGATAATCACTCTCATCTGGAAGAGGAGGACAAATTCTATTAAACATGGAATTCAATATAGAAGAAGTAGAAAATGCCATTAAAGAAACCACGAGGTTCACTTCTCCAGGTGAAGATGGAATTTCATATTCTTTTCTTAAAAGCTATTGGTCTATTATTAAGATTGAATTCTGGGAAGCTATGAAAAATTTCATTGAAACTGCTAAGATGAATGAGGATTGGAAGAGAACAATGATTGTCCTGATTCCCAAAATCAACAATCCGAAATATGCTTATAATTATGGGCCTATTAGCCTTTGTAACACGGTGTACAAAATTTCATCCAAAGTTCTTCTTAACAGATTAAATGGTATTATTCCTAAATTAATTTCCCTTGAACAAGCTGCTTTTCTTAAAGGGAGATCTCTTCAAGATCATGTCTTGATTGATCATGAACTTATCCATAAGTTCATATTTCTAAAGCTTCCAAAGGTCTTGTGTCTATTAAATTAGACATGGAACAAACTTATGATTCAATGGGGTGGCCAACTCTTCACAAAATTCTTTGTTATTTTGGATTTCCTGATTTATTTTCCAATCTTATATCGGAATGTGTTCATAATCCTGCTTTCTCTATTTTAATTAATGGAACTCCTTCCAATTGGATCAAAGCAAGGTGTGGATTTAGACAAGCGTGTCCCTTGTCTCTTTACCTTTTTATTTTTATGTTCTCAGCTACTTTCAAATGCCATTATGGAGAAGGAAGAAATTGGTTTTCGGGTTAGCAATAACAGCCCAAGAATTTCACACTTACTGTATGCAGAAGATATCAGCTTCTTTGTTGAAGCTAAGCTCAAAAATGTAAGAACTATAAAAGGCATTGCCAAAAAATATTGTGGTTGGACTGGCCAAAAGGTTAACATAAGCAAATCTGGCATACTTTTTGGGAAAGCTGTCTCTAGCTTAAAGAAAAGAAAAATCAAAGGCATCATGGGATTTAAAGAAGTTAAAGAATTCAATTATCTGGGAACAAAATTGGCTTTAAAAAGACTTTCTAGAGTGGATTTCCAATTCTTGATGGACAAAATTCTGAAGAAGCTAAATAATTGGGGGCTTAAGTTCATTTCATTAGAAGGTAAAATCACGTTGGTGAAATCTGTTATTCTCTCTATTCCTTCTTTCCATTCAAAGGTGTCTTTAGTTCCAAGAGCTGTTCTACGAGAAGTTGAGAAGCTTTGCCGAAACTTTATCTAGGACAAATCTAATGAAGATCATGGGTTGCATTATGTCAGCTGGAAAAAGATGTGTGAACCAGTTGAACAAGGTGGCAGAGGAATTCATTCGTGCTCCAAAGAAATGGGCCCTCTAAGAGCTAAATTAGCTTGGAAATACATGAAAGAAAATGAATCCTTATTGCATAAAATTCTATTTCCAAGATACGATTCCTGTTGGGATGATGTGAACAGAAACAAATCTAACTCTATTGCATGGAAGATTATCAAAGATGGTAGTAAATCCTTGAAAAATCTTATGAGATGGAATACAGAAAGAGATCATTCTATTGATGTTTTTGAAGACACCTTGATTTGGGACAAATGTTTAAACAAATGGCCTATATTTGTTTACTCTCAAGAAGAAGTGGTTGGTGCTTTAAGAGTGTAAAGTTTTATTTCTGGAGATCAATGGAGTACTCCAGAACTTCAGAAATATTTTGGTAAGGATCTGGTGGAATTAATCTGCAAGATTAATATAAAACCGAATCTTATTGAAGATCAATTTGATCTCATCTACATGGAATCTGGAAGAACTATTACTTCCAGGGTTATTGGGCAAAAAGTTTATCAATTAACTGATAACGTTGAATGGAAATGGCTGAAAAAATCAAAATTTAATGCTAGAGTAGAAAATTTCTTAGGGAGAGTTGTTAATAATGCCTTGCCTTCCAATTCATTTTTATCTTTTAAAATAATTCAAAAGATAAATAGCTATCCTAGAGGCTGTTATGAGGAGGAAAACATTAGTCATTTAACATGTAGATGTCAGAAGATTGTGGATGTTATTTATCAACTGAACAAATGGGGTTTTTGTATTCCTCTATTTAATAACAATGAAGAGATGTATAAGTGGCTGACTAAACAAAATGTTTTTCTTTCTAGCTTACTCTGCAATGTTGTATACTTTACTTGGAAGGAAAGGAATGAAATTGTTCACGGGAAGAAGAAAGAAGTTCATTTTACATAGCTGCCGAGGCTATTAACTATGTAGGAGTTCTCAATGCTCCAAATTATATCAAATCGAGCCGGTTGAGTACCAATCATCATTTGTTGTTTGAAAATCATTGGTATTCTCCTCCACCCAATTGGATCAAGGTGAATGTAGATGCAACTTTATTTCATTATTATAAAGGAGGTATTGTAGGAGTTGCTAGAGATCACAAAGGAAGATTAATAGCAGCCTATGGTATATCTCATATGCATTGGTATATCACTTATTTGGAGTATCTACCTATAGCTTCAGTCAAAGATATGATCAAGGATCGGGCACAAGGATTTCAAAGCATTATTAATGAGAGTGACAATATGAATGTTATCAAGTTTATCCACAAAGCTTTCAAAAAGGGAGGTAAAGGTATGGATAAATTTTCTTTTGTGGATTCTTTTAATTATGTTATTTTCAATTATGTCGAAAGAGATTGTAATAAGTTAGCGGACTTATGTGTTAACTTTGGTATTTTTTTCTTCTTTCTTTTGGGATGACTTAATCCTTGACAAGGTTCCTCATTCGTTTGTTAATATTTTGAAGAAGGAATCTATTGCTTGTACTCGGTGGGGGCTTTTTATCGTCCCTACTTTTCTTTTCTATAGTATTTGCTTTATGCTTCTTCAAAAAAAAAAACATTAATTATTAGTTTTGGATTTTAAGATCAAGAGGTAGAAAATAAAAAAATAGTAAAATAATATTCTAGGATTAGATGGGATCATTTAAATATTATTAAAAAATATATTTTTTAGAGTAAGATTTTAGATCTTAAGATTTTGTTTGTGCATGAGGATGCTAATGTTATGTGGCAAAAAGTGGCTAGTGATATTAAGAATATTGCAAAAGATGTACTTAGAGTATTAAAGGGAAAAGCTCATAATAATAAAAATAGTCGGTGGTGAAATACAATTGTGCAAGAAAAGATTAAAAATAAGAAGATTTTTATAAAAAAATATTTTATTGTAAAAACTCTAATAATTGGGAAAGATATAAAGAGGCTCGTAAGGAATCCAAGAAAGCAAGATGTGATGCAAAGACCTTAGCTTTAGTGATTTATATAATAGATTTGATACTTAGGAGGGAGAAAGATATATGTATAAGTTAGCCAAACAAAGAGATAGGAGTAGTAGTGATTTAGTTCAAGTGAAGTGTATTAAGGATGAAGATCAAAAAATACTTTTTTTAGAAGATGATATTCAATAAAGGTGGATGAGATATTTTGCTAAACTTTTTAATGAAGATTGGTTAATTAAGATTGCCTACAATGACCTTAGTACCCTAAATGAAAACAAAGATTTCTATTTTTATTGGCATATTAGTAAAACTTAAGTTAGAGAGACTTTAAAGAAAATGAAGGGTGGAAAAGCTGTTGGACCTCATGATATTCCAATAGAGGTGTGAAAATGCTTAGGTGATGAAGGAATATCTTGGCTTGCTAAAATTTTTAATTCTATTTTGAAGACTAAAAAGATGCCATATGAGTGGAGAATGAGTACATTAATTCTTATTTTAAGAATAAAGGTGATAGACAAGATCGTGTGAATTATAGAGGATTAAGTTTATGTGTCATACTTTAAAATTATGGGAGCGAGTTATGGAGCATAGATTGCAGTGTGATACTAATGTTTCTCAAAATAAATTTAGATTTATGCTGGGTAGGTCGACTATTGAAGCCATAAATTTATTAAGAGGTTTGATGGAGAAATATAGAGAAAATAAGGAGGATCTACATATGATATTTATTGATTTAGAAAAAGCATTTGATTATTTCCAAGAGAAGTGCTATGTAGTTCTTGAAAAGAATGGAGTTAATAATGCTTATATTCAAATCATTAAAGATAAGTATGCAAGAGCTATTCCTTGTATTCAAGCACAAGGTGGTTTGACCGAGTATTTCCTTATTTCGGGTAGGTTAAATCAAGGATCAGCCTTAAGCCCATATCTTTTTGCTTTAGTTATAGATGTTCTCACTAGATATTTATAAGAGGATGTACCTTGGTGTTTGCTTTTAGCTCATGATATTCTTCTTATTGATAAGACTAGAGAGCGAGTTAAAGGTAAACTTGAATTATGAAGGTCAACCGTAGAGTCTAAAGGTTTTCGCTTAAGTAGATCTAAAATGAAATATATAGTGTACTTTTAGTAGTAAAAGACCTGGTGAGGGGATTGTGACTTTGGAAGATCAAGTCATTAATAAGAGTACACATTTTAGATATTTTTGATTTATTTTACAGAGTGATGGCAAAATAGATGGCGATATTATCAGCAGTCTTTAAGTTAGATGGATAAAGTAAAGGAATGCATCGGGCTTGTTCTGTGATAAAAAAGTACCCGTCAAACTTAAGAAAAAAATTTATAAGATGGTGATGAGGCCTGCAACGCTTTATGGTGTCGAATGTTGGCCATTAAAAGATAAGCATAATACTAAGTTAAGTCTGGCAGAGATGAGGAAGCTCAAGTGGATGAGTGGCTTTACCCTTAGAGATAGGATACAAAATGAGAATATACATTAAAAGGTTTGTGTAGCTCCAGTAGAAGATAAGATTCGATAGAGTCTCCTTAGATGGTTTGGTCACATTAAATGTAAGCCTTCCGATGACCCGGTTAGGAAAGTAGAGGTATTAGATTTGACTTATGTTAAGAAAGGTAGAGGCAGACCTAAAAAGTTTTGGTTAAAAAAGTTTAGAAATGATCTTTCTTTATTAGATTACAACAAGAATTTGGCTTTTAATATGACATAATAGAGACAAAGGATTCATGTAGCCGACCCCAAGTAGTGGGATAAAGGCTTGATGTTATTGTTATTATTGTATAGGTCATTATGTGACTTATAACTCTAAAATTTCATTTTCATCAAATCCATGATTCCAAAATTTTGTGGTTTGCTTGTCTATATGTGAGGGTTAAATACACAAATTTATAAACCCATTTGAATCTTAATGGCACTTAAGGAAAATAATTAAAGATAAAGTATAGTGAACTTATAAAAATATTACAAATTCGCATACACATCCAACAGAGAAGGAACTTTAAAGTAGTGAACTTAGATAAATTATACACCCTATGAGTTAAATTTATCTTGATTTGACATTAATTGACCATAAAATAAAATTCATAAAAAATTATCCCTTAATTAAGGGATAAAACTTCAATAATTCCTAATAAATCAAATAAAAATTAAAAAATCTAAAAATAATTTTATTCAACTCTAAATCAAACGTACAATTAAAGAAAAATAAAATTCAGAACCAAATTTTGATTTCTTTATATAACAATTCAATAAAATTAATTAAAATTTAATAAATAATTAAAAATTCTAAATAATTCAAATAAAAAATTTTAAGTAATTTTTAATTCAATTAAACAAGATTGATATGATAATTATTTAATTAAATTTATTTTAATCAAGTAAATTTGATAATTAGTTATGATTAAATAATAAAGACCTTTATGCTTCTTGCTTGACTCTACTCAGATGGCATTTTATCATTTTATTTCAAGGCATCAAATCTATTTTAAATAACTAAAAGATTGCATTGGGGGATCTTCAAACCATTAACATATCATTGACCCTATACAACATGTTTGACTCCATTTTGAGAGCATGTGTATTATAATGAGGTATTCCCTCTTTCTATCCCTAATAAATCACTAATCAATCTTTAAAGGCTTTATATGATCACCTATCCAATATGGGGGATGATTACATTTTAATTATGTCCTCAGGATTTGTAGGTTAGTAGTTCCTACACTTAGAGTTATTAACTTACAAATTATATAAAATTAAAGAATCAAATTCCAACCTTCCAAATATAAATATTAATATCCAAATTCGTACAAGGTAAACATTAACTAAATAACCCCTTTTAACCTTAATAAACAAACACTTTAAATGTAGGAAACTTAAACATAAAACTCCTATAGGATATACCAAAACAACACGGCCTCCTTCACACACTTAGATGTTTTGCTAGGACAACCAACTCTACCCTCGGTTAGGTTGGAAGTTCAATTTGCTTGCCTTGGGCTTTGTTTGGAGAGCAAACTATGTTTGTTTTTTTTATATTTTAATTATATTTGGTTCAGTTAGGCTCTTTAAGGATTGCATTAGAAGAATTAGGATATTACATAACTATCATACAGTTTATTATAAATAATATTACATTTGGCTATATGCCTTACATTTCTTGCAAGAGTCAATGTAGAATGTACCTATGAATGATATACATGTATATGAGTCTTTGTAAATGTAAAATGTATATAAATCAAGTTGTACAACATGTAAAATGTATATAAATCAAGTTGTACAATATCTTGAGTTATAAAAGAGTCAACTATACTAGCTTATATTTGCAAATGGGGCTCCAAAAGATAATGCCCTCTCCCTTGGAGGATAATCTCTTTTTGAATTCATAAAAGACTTGGGGCCCAAAATCTTAAGGAAATGTATTTGATTATATATACATGATATGCTTAAAACTCTAATTTTGTTGTTGTGGGATTTGGAAACCATACTTTCCTGTAGAGTAAAAGTCTTTCATAATTAATAGAATCAATAAATGAATACAATTTCTTTTATATATACAGACTTTTCATTACTACATTGAATCATTCATTACATCATATGGGTGATAATTTGCATTAATGTCTAGAATTTTTCTATGCCCTTTTTGGTGTACATGTTCCAGACTTTATAGTAGCATGTATACTAGTTCTAGGATGATACACTACTGGGTATCATAAACCCCAACACCTTTACATGTTCCTAAACATTCATTTTTATTTTTGCAACAAACACAAATACAAGCACTTATACCCAATGTGGATAAGGTAGTGGGGTCCTCATGTGCTTGAAGGATGATATCTATTTTCTTGTTGGTATAGGGTCATTATGCTGCTGAAATTCTTAAGAAATTTGAGTAAAAAGACAAATTAGTTAGGTGAAATAAATAACATTAAATAGAAAATTTTTAAAAGTCATCTTATTAGTGTAATTTGAACTTAAATTTAAAATTATTCATATCGAGTCATCGATTCAAATTCTAATTTATCCTATGATCTATTAGGATAGAGTTGGCAGTATCATGCACTACATCTAGAATGATTTCTTGTGTATTAGGTTGTTAGCAAGTGGCGCATTCCAAGAAAGCATAAACCAAGAGGTATTTTAACACCTTAAACTCTTATTCATAAAAAGTATAAATAATTAAATAAAATCTCATAAAATTTTAAAATATTTTTTAGAGAGAGTGATATTTTCAAAATATACAAGGCAACTAACTTAGATTTTAAATCCATAATAAGTGTAATCTTCACTTTAATCAAAAGTTCTCTTCGAAGTTGTAATTGACTGTAGGAGATTACCTCAATAGGTGCCATATATCTCAGATTAAAATAAACCCTTACTTAGTTTGCTAAAATAGGGGAAAAATCTTTTGTACATCAACTAAAGCTAATCATGGATTTGTGTAGTATTTAAAATAATATATGAATGAAAATTTTATTCGTTAGGATAATTGTTACATTCTATAAGCATAATTTAACAAAAAAAAAATATTTTTTTTCTTTCTTCAGATTAAAAATATAGCATTAGTTTGTATTTAAAGATAATAAGCACTAATTATATAAATTTATTTAAAGTAACACTAAAAAACAAATCAATGGTATAATCATAATAATTTTTTCACATAAAATATATAAAGATTCTTCCTACTATGTGCCTATGAAGCATACTGTCTTCTTTAAGAATTTGAAACTGGTTGAATTAAAAGCATAAGAAAAAAAAGTTAAAAAGAAGAAGAATAATAATAAAAAGAAATGCATTTCGATCTCAACATGATGTTCGCTAGTCACCTACCCCTCCTTCCTAAAAGGGGGCAGAATGGATGAAAGATCTAGAGGAAGAGGTTGGGGATGGAGAAATTAAATAGTGTAAGATAATGAAAAATAGTACATGAAAATTAAAAAGCCTGTAATGCATATCAATTTAGAATCCTGTTCAGAGATTGAATCTTATGTTTTTAAGGACCCATAAGGTATATAATATCAGAACATTATAAGGTAGCCATATTTAAAGTTTTATAGAAGAAAATCCTGATGATTACATGGTCCAAATTATTAGGATAGATAATTTGAACATATCAACTATATAGAGATTAAAGATGAGCATAAAAAATAGTATCTTAATCCTACAATCCTAGAGTGATGTAAAATAGTTTGAGTTAAAAACCGCTCTTCCATTAAACTTAAACTATACAACCAATACTTTTGTACCCACCACCAGTAGAACAATTTAACTGATATAATTCACAATGATCTATTTATGGATGAGATACTATATCTTCCTTTTGATTAGTACTTGAATTGTGTAAAATAAATTTGTTAAGGTTTAATGCCCTCTGTTGCAGATCTATTTTCATGGTTTATGATTTTGATGATAGCAAACACTCTTATTTTTCTAAGATTGCCTTATCTACTGACATGTCAAGTTCACAAGATCAAGACTGCAATTCAAAATCAGCTCAAGATTGGGTAGACTAGGTCTGGGTCAATTTGTACCACTTTTTCCTTTCTTGATTCTATTATATTTGGTGTGACTCCTGATACTATGTAACTTTGCACACATACACCTTGGAAGAATTTCTGACTATTCCCTAGAGTTTACTATTTTTGGTAACATCGTCTAGGACGATATGTATATCGGCCTGAACGATTAGTTCAAAAACAGAAACCCTAATTAGGGCATCATTCTTGTTAAGTAAGCCATCATTAAACACATCGCCTTAGATGATTTTGTATCGGCCAGGATAATCAGCTAAATTCAAAAAGAAACTGCCTCTAGATCTATTTAGGAATTACTTTTTTTTTTGACATCATCCCGGTGGATCGGCCTGGCCTATCAGGATCAGCTTGGTCAATCCAGAACAATATTTCTTAAATAAATCTAGCAATTAAGGAAAGCAATTAATTATGATTTGAACGATCACATCGGCCGGGCCGATCGCAGGATCGTCTGGGCCAATTTGACATCAACCAGCTTCTTTTAAGGGAGATGTTCAGGACAATTTTTCTCTCATATTTGAACTAATCATCCAGGACGATATCCGATCAGCCTGGATTATATGACCAAAAACTGTCTAATCGTCCCTAACCAACCAGGCTGATTGAGCATAATTTATGTTGATCGGCCAGGCCGAAATTTATATTGGCCTGGACGATAGAGTTGGCCAGTTGTATTAATGAGCTCGTTTTGAGATCTTCTATTTAAACTTTTGACTAGGCACTTTTATAAGTGTCTTTGGCAGCCATTATAGCTTCATTTTTTTGGGGGAAACTTGAAGAGAGAGCATGAAAGGGAGTGAGGAACGGGTGAAGCTTGAGAAAGGGAGAAGATCCTATGAGGGGGGGCTCAAGCGAGTGTGGAGGGGGATTCCACACAGTTGCTTCAGCAGGCTTGCACCTTAATACCGTCAGATTCAAGGCTCATCTTAAGGGATTTTCACAAAAGAAGAAGAAGATCTTTTTGGTGTCAAAGGACCCCGCGACTCCGCCGCACTAGGGAAGGTGGAAGTAATTTTGTAAGGGCTTCTCTGCCTAGCTGTGAAGGCTAAAAGAGAGACACTTAGTTTAGTATAATTCTTGGAGGGTGCCTCCAAGGAGTGGACTTAGGTCAAGGTTTGATCGAACTACTATAAATATGGTGTGTTCATTCCTTTATTATTTTCACATTTATTTTCCGCATTATGTTTTCTCTGTGTTGAATCTTGGTTTGTGTTTTTGATCGAATGATTTATTTTAAAATATTTATTCACCCCTTTTTGGTTAGCTTTGGGACTAGTTCAAAAGGGCCTAACATCCCTAACGAACTCTCAAGTGGTATCAGAGCGGGATTAATAAAATCTAAGTTTTTAAAAGCTTTTGAATTTTTAATCCATGGCTAATTTTTCTAATCGTAATAATGCGAAAGGTTATTCAATCACCAGAACACCTTTGTTTGAAAATATTATATTTGATTTTTGGAAAATTTGCATGACTACTTTCTTGCAATCGATTGATTTTCGTATGTGGCATATGATTTTAACTGGTTATTCATTACCGTCACGGGTTTTAGATAGAGTTAAAACTAATATTCCTTTTAATCAATGGAATAGGGAAGAACAAATCAATGCTCCATTGAATGTAAAATCTTTAAATTATTTTTTCTATGCTTTAAATTCTGAATATTTTATGTTAGTATCCACATGCACTACTGGTAAAGAAACTTGGGATAAATTATACACCATATACGAAGGTACTAGTGAAATCAAGCAATCCAAGTTGAATATTTTAATGCGTGATTATGAACTATTTTGCATAAACCTTATGAGACGATCTTAGACATGTATACTAGGTTTATTCAAATTGTGACATCATTGCATGATTTAGGTAAATAATTTTTAAATTTTGAAAAAGTCAATAAAATTCTTCGTTGTCTACTAAATAAGTTTGATGCTAAAGTTGTTTCCATTTGTGAATCAAAATATTTGAATGAATATTCTATTGATAATTTGATTGGCTCACTCATTTCCTTTGAGCAAAGTTTGGGTCAAAGACTTTTATATGCAGGTGAAACGATAGTGCTAAAAGCTGAAGATATGGAAAAAGGTAGCTTAGTTGGTGACGAAAGCAATGACACTACAAACAAATCAAAAAGCTCACCAAAGCATAAGCATCAACAAAAGTGGAATAAAGGTAAAATTGGTAAGAATGTTAATATTTCTTCTAACATTATTTGATTTAGATGTAGGAAGCCTGGACATATGAAAAATCAGTGCCCTAATTTGAGAATTCTACCTGCAAAAGAAAAGGATAAAGCAAAGCAAATTATAAACTAGGGAAATAATGTAAAACAAAAAATTTCTTAGGCAGACCTTGCTTCTCAATCATCTGATCAGGAGCAAGATGATGCTTAAACCTTTGTCTGTATATTTATGTTTGCATGTTTTGTTTGTTCTTTTGTTTTTGTGACTTTTTTATTTTATTTATTTTTTCTTTTTTTCGTTAAATTTTTTATGTGTCATTTCTGATCTAATACACACATCACCTTTCTAAAAATGAAAAACCTACCTCCTATTTTTTCTCTTGAATTCTTATAAAAATTGTGTTTGATTTCTCTAAAAATATTCAAAGGAAGGAAACTCATGTTTTTGACTCTCAATTACTTTTTCCAAAAGGGGTTATTCTACTTTTGATTTAAAATCTTCATCATATTTTAAATTGGATTTTGAAATAAATCTCCCTATATTTTATTTATCGCATAGGAATCTTTTGCAAATTATTGAATATACCTCATAATTTTCCTAATCAAATAGTTTGTTGTGTCAATAGAATGAGTTTAATTTTATTTTTAAAATTTCAGAAAGGTAGTATATTAAAAAAAAGGAAGGCCAATGATGCCAAATCAAAAAAAAAGTGGCCAATGACTCCAAATCAAAAGATGCGCAATGATTCCAAATTGAGAAAGATACACAAAGTGTATCAAAAGAAAAAGATGCGCAAAGTGAGCCAAAAACTAATAAGAGACATAAAATGAGCCCATAAGGAGTATGCTTACCTTTTTTGTTTTATTCAAAGCTTAAGAAAACCCTTTATATTTTTGATGCTTGAGTTTGAAAATCATGATTCCTGATTCAACAATTCGTGCATTAATCTTCTATTATATATATTTTTTGGAAGGTGTTTTGAAAAATGATTGTTTCTTTCTCTAATTTATTCCATGATTTAGATATTGAATTCAAAAGTTGTTTAGCCTTTTAAAGAACTCCAGTTTGGATTATCAAATTCTGAATTTCTAATCTTTTATGGGCTATGCGTTGTCAATACAACTCTACTAAGTTTTTGATTAAAACCAAGAGCTAACTTTTTCATTTAAAGAATATTTGTTTTGTTAACTAGATCAGGGATCATTTTTATCTTTTAATCATTTTGTTCTTATTGTTTGTGCCCTTCTCTTTTTGATAATGTCAAAGGGGGAGAACGTACTGTTGAATTTGTATATTTTTTTGTAATTTTTCTTTCAAAAAATTTAAAACAACAAAAAATTTTTTTATCTCCCCTATTTTTAAAAGTTTTATTGTAGTAAGGGGGAGATTAGGAGAAAATATTTTTTGCAAATTAGAATAGTAATACTTGTCATCATCAAAAAGGGAGAGATTATTACGGATCTGTTTTCAAGGTTTATGATTTTGATGATAACAAACACTCTTATTTCTCTACGATTACCTTATCTACTGACATTTAAAGTTCACAAGATCAAGAATATAATTTGGAATCAGCTCAAGATTAGGTCTGAGTCAGTTTGTACCACTTTTTCCTTTCTTGAGTCTATTATATTTGGTGTGACTCTTGATACTATATACCTTTACACATATACACCTTGGAAGAATTTTTGACTGTTCCCTAGAGTTTTCTATTTTTGGTAACATCACCCGGGATAATATTTATATCAGCATGGACGATCGGTTCAAAAACAAAAATTCTGATTATGGCATCATCCTTGTTAAGGCAGTCGTCATTAAACACATCATCCTGGACAATTTTGTATCGGCCAGAACGATCAGCTCAATTTAGAAAGAATCTGCCACCAGATCTATTTAGGAATTACTTATTTTTAGACATCATCCAGGTGGATTGGCCAAGCCTATCAGGATCAGCCTGGCCGATCTAGAATAATTTTTCTTAAATAAATCTGGCAATTATGGAAAGCAATTAATGGTTATTTGCACGATCACATTTGTAGAGTCGATCACAGGATCGTCCAGGCTGATTTGACATCGACCAGCTTCTTTTCAGGGCGATATTCAGGATGATTTTTCTCATATTTGAACTAATCGTCCGGGACGATATCCGATCTGGTTGGACGATATGACCAAAAATTGTCTAATCATCCCTAACCGACTAGGCTAATTGAGCATAATTTATGCTGATCGGCCAGGCCGATATTTATATCTGCCTGGATGATAAAGGCGGCAAGTTGCATTAATGATGTTGTTTTGAGATGTTCTATTTAAGCTTTTGACTAGGCACTTTTGTAAGTGTCATTGGCAGCCATTATAGCTTTGTTCTTTTGGGGGAAACTTGAAGAGAGAGCTTGAAAGGGAGTGAGGAATGGGTAAAGCTTGAGAGAGTGAGAAGATCCTATGAGGGGGGACTCAAGGGAGTGTGGATGGGGATTTCACACGGTTGCTCCAGCAGGATTGCACCTTAATACCATCGGATTCAAGGTTCGTCTTGAGGAAAGTTCACAGAAGAAGAAGAAGATCTCTTTGGTGTCAAAGGACCCAGCGACTCCACCGCACTGGGGAAGGTGGAAGTGATTTTGTAAGGGCTTCTCCGACTAGCTGTGTGGGCTAAAAGAGAGACACTTAGTTTAGTTCAAGACTTGGAGGGTGCCTCCAAGAAGTAGACGTAGGTCAAGGTTTGACCGAACCACTATAAATCTGGTGTGTTCTTTCCTTTACTATTTCTATATTTATTTTTCTGCATTATGTTTTCTCTGTGGTGAATCTTGGTTTGTGTTTTTGATCAAATGATTTATTTTAAAATATCGATTCACCCCTTTTCGGTTAGCCTTGGTACTAGTTCATAAGGACCTAACATCCCTAACGAACACTCTCCCTCAATTTAAACTAGAGGTAAAGCGCAATAATTTGAACACCTATGGAATATAAAATAACACGAATATGAATCAATATTAGGTGCAAATTTTGTTATTATATTTCTCTTTGATGATAGAAACTATTGATTAATCATATCAAATAATCTTAAGTTTTATACTCTCTTTTCAACAAATGTTAAAATTATTAACAAAGTACAAGATAATGAAAAATAGTACATGAAAATAAAGGAGCTTGTAATGCATATAAAATTAGAATCCAGTTGAGAGAATGAATCTTATGTTTTTAAGAAGGATCCATAAGCTCTAAATTATCAGAACATTATAAGGTAGCCATATTTAAAGTTCTACAGAAGCAACTCATGATGAGGACATAGTCCAAATTATTAGGATAGATAATTTGAATATATCTACTATAGATAGATTAAAGATGAACATAAAAAATATTATCTTAACCCCACAATTCTAGAGTGATGTAAAACTGTTTAAGTTGAAAACCTCTCTTCCTTTAAACTTAAATTATACAACCAATACTTTTGTACCCTCCACTAGTAGCACCATTTAATTGATATAATTCTCAATGATCTATTTATGGATGAGATAATATATCTTCGTTTTGATTGGTACTTGAATTGTGTAAAATAAATTTGTTAAGTAAGGTTTAACGCCTTCAAATTAGACTAGAGGTAAAGCAAAAAAATTTTAACACCTGTAGAATATAAAATAACACAAATATGCATCAAGATCAGGTGCGAATTTTGTTATTATATTTCTCTTTTATGATAGAAAATATTGATTAATCATATCAAATAATCTTAAGTCTTATAGTCGCTTTCCAACAAATGTTAAAGTTATTAACAAACTCTATTTAGAAATGTCATATGGTTTGGATAACTCTTAAGTTAGTGATGCATTTCTAAAACTTGGAGAGGAGATTAAATCTATTATTAATGATTTAAAATAGAAAAATCTTGATAGTGAAGAAGGACATCATCTAATTTTCATAAAAACCTTATCTAATAAGGATGAGGCAAGTAAAATGATCAAGAAATTATCAAAATATTAAGACTTTCACTTGGAGTTATGAATAAATGCTAGAATTTTCTTCGAACATAACAATTCATAAGTTAGAGATTAAACTAGAGATGCTTGTAGTAAACAAGTGCCTTGTTGGGTGTGACTCGATGTTGAATGACAATTAGTAACTAAGGTTAAGAAGTTAGTCAACATCGGCTTTATCAATGAAGAGAAATATCAAACCTGGTCGGATAGTATAATCTCAATTAAGAAGGATAATAGTCAGATTATATCTACATCAACTTTAGAGGTTTAAATAAGGCCTATCCTAAAGATTAGTTTTCACTTCCTATACTACAACTCATGGTTGGTATTGGTTCCTAACATGAAATGTTTTCCTTTATGGGTGGCACATCCACATATAATCAAATCAAAATGGCCCTCAAAGATAAAAGATATATAGAATTTAGAACCCAATAGGAGTTTATTGCAACAAAGTAATTCTAATTGGATTGAAGAACACTGCAGCAATTTACCTATGAGCAATGATGAGGATATTTGATAAACCTATGCACCATTAAATATAATGTTATGTCAATATTTTAGTCATTAAAAGTCTCAAATGAGATTATCATTTATATGATGTAAAAATTATTTTTTAAAGATTACATCAATATAATTTATAATGGAGCCCTTTGAAATGTGCATTCAACCTTACATGAAATTTTGGGGTTTCATGGTTCAACATCATGGAATCGAAGTTGATTTAAATAAAATCAAAGCAATAATGGCAATGTGGCCACCTAAAAGCCCTAACCAATTGGATAATTTTAAGGTCAATTTTTGTAACTTGAAAGATTTATATCAAACATTTTAAGAAAATATCAACCATTTGTACCTTTGTGTAAGAAAGTTATTCACTTTTAGTGGGTTGAAATTTTCTAGAAAGGATTTGATAACATAAGGAAGTATTTAACAATTTCTCTTATCTTGTCCACTCCCAACCCAACAAAACCATTAATTCTATATATAACAGCTTTAACTGAATCTCTTGGTGTCTTCTTAGCTCAAGTTAACATGGAAGGGAAAGAAAATGCACTTTATTATCTGAGTTGTGTTTATTTTTAACTAAAGTAAATTATCACCCAATTGATAAACATTATTTGGCTTTAATCTTCACCACTCAGAACTAAAGGCACTATATGCCTTTTTATAAGGTAAATAAAATATTTAAATTAAATTTATTCTAATATCTAATGACTCGTATGATGTAATCAGGGAGATTTGCCCATTGGTTGATAATTTTAGCTTAGTTTTAAATCACATTCATTCTTTTATGTGTTATGAAAGGGTATGAACTTATAAACTTCTTAATAGCTCATCCATTCCAAGATGATTATCCAATAAATGATGAATTACAAGATGAATGAATCATAAAACTAGAATAAAAAAAAAATAGGAATTCTATTGTGATGGTGCTTCGTCCAATCAACATGGTGCATCTAGTGATGTTTTCCTTTAAAAGCTAAAATTGGTGTAATATTTTCAATTCTAAATAAAGGATTAATGTATTTCTCTTACTACATGTTAGAATCTTATATACATAATAAAGCTGAGTAAGTGGCATTGATAATCAAGTTAGAGTTAACAATCTTGAATAAAATTCAATAGATCAATGTCTTTAGATAATCTTAGCTAGTGATCCATCAAAGAACTAAAATCTATAAAGTATTAAGGAAAAGTTTGATTCCCTATCATTGGAAAATAATGGATATGCTTGAGTAAATTACAAATGTAAAATTATATAATATCCCTCATTGAAAGAATTCTATTGTGGATGCCTTATCAAAACTAGCTTAAGCTTAGCTTACCTTGAAGTAGATTCAATTCTATAAAATAGACTTTTAATAAATCAAAAGAAAATCCTTAACCAAGGTGAAAAATATTTTAGTGATAGATGATGAAATGCTTGATTAATGGAAGCCCTTCATCAAATACTTCCGAGAAAATAATCACCCTTATGATAGATCAATAATTAATCGAATCAAAAGAAGATACCAATCTTATAATATAATTAATAATACCTTGTATAGAAGATCATTGATTATATGTGGCTACCGAGTTTAAGTAAACTAGATGTGCAAAAGATCGTAGAAGAAGTGCATGTTGGATTGTGTAGTGAACATCAGTCTGGACTAAATATGAAAATGAAAATCGAACTATTGGGATATTATTCTATGCCAATAATAGATTAATGTATAGATGTTACATGTCAATGTGATCAATGCCACATGCATGGTAGACTTCTAAATCAACCACAAAATTTCATATGTATAATCATTACTTCATGGCCTTTTAAAAATTGGGGTATGAATATCATTGGCTTAACTAATCCACCTTCTCATATTTATCATAAATTTATTTTAGCTACTATAGATTACTTCTTAAAAAGGGCATAAGCAATCCCTCTAAAATAAAAAGCTCATCACATTCCAAAGTTCATTAAAGATAATATAGTATACCAATTTGGTGTTCCTTATTGGATCATATCAAATAATGGTCTATCATTCAAAAATATTAAAGTAAATAATTTTCATATATGTCACAATATTGATTAGTGATACTCAATAATAATATATTACCCTCAAGAAAATATATTAGATGAGGCTTTCAATAAAATACTTGTCCAAATCTTAAAGAAAATCTTAGATGATAATAAGAACCAATGCCATGAAAGTTGGTTGAAGATTTATGGGCATATCAAACCACATATAGAACTCTAACTCAATATATCCCTTATGATATTGTATTTGGTGTAGATGCAAATATTTCTTTGAGGGTATAGTTACCTTCCTCTGAATTGTAGTAAACTATAATAAAACTTCGTAATAGAATTCTAGAATTTAATTAGAAGAGCTTAAATGTTTAGAAGAGAACTAATTGAAAGCTCAAGAAAACCTCAAGTTATACAAAGCCAAGATGATTCAAGATCAAGAAAAATAGGTTTATCTGAGAAAAATTCATTTTAAAGACTTAGTTTTAGTTATATGAAGCCCTATCTTAGCACATCTAAAGGTATGTGGAAATTTTGAACCAATATGGGAAGGTTTATTCAAGATGAAGAAAGTTTTTTAAGGGGGTTCTTATCAGTTGGTTGAATGTAAAGGAGATCATCCTATATTATCTATCAAGGGACAATACCTTAAGAAGTCTTATAGAGGTTGATGTACTAAAATAAACTTTCCATAAAAAAACTTTAAAACTTAAATTGCTAGTACTATTAAAGTTATATAAGTAAATTGCATCCAGATGATGAGACTAGGTCCAAAGAATTACACTAGAAAAAAATGTGTCTTAAATTTCCTTAAAGCTCATTTTAAATAGTTTGACATTTCTTGAGAATTGATGTAATCTTTTAATTATTCCTCTTCTTTTGAATTCCAATCAATAGGGGATATGATTTCCATGTATCATTTAGATAGTTGTAATGAGTAGTCCCTTCATCAACATGGTTTCCTATATGCTTCCATTAAATTGGCCTATAGGTTCAAGTCCTCTTTTAAGGCATCATATAGATTTCATGTCTAACTTCACTTTTATGGCATCCCTCCTTCATTAAATTAGTTTTTAGTTCTAAGCCAACTTTTATGACATCCTATAGATTTTGATTCTAAGTTCTCTTTTAAGGCATCCTTCCTCCATTAAATTAATTCTTTAGATCTAAGTCAGCCTTTATAGCATCGTACAGGTTTTAGGTCTAAGTTCACATTTATGGCATCCTTCCTTCGTTAAAACTAGACATTAAGTATAAGCCTACTTTTATGGCATCCTATAGATTTTGGCTCTACATATCCTTTTACTCCTCTATTGGAACAGTCTTCATGTCTAAGTTTACTTGTATGGGATTTCTCTTCCATTAATAATCTGCTAGTTTTAGGGAACATCCTTTATGAAACCTTCCTAGTTGCATCCTAAATTTTATTCTTAAGGATCAGTGTAGTCTTCATATGTATATACTTTTTTTTTATAATAGATAATGGATAATTTTATCTTTTCCCCAATCCAACCATCCAAAACTTCCTTGTTTGGGATACCATCTCCTACTTAAGCTAAAATTTTTCATTCTTAAGATTGGTATAGGTTCCCTAAATGGCATCCATTATTTTGATTCCTGGTCGATCAAACATACAATTTACATGTATCCCTTTGATCTAAAAATTCATATTATCTTATGTAGGATCATTTCTCTATCATGCTTCAATATGAATTTAAACAAAAAACAAATGGCAAATCAATCAATAATAATAACTAAATATTATCAATGCCAACACATGTGATTTTCTTTTCAAGTTCTTCTTAGCCTTTGAGAGTCAATTTAATGACCTCACTTCTAGTTGAGGTCACCTGAACACTAGAACCCTGAACTATAATCAACTGACTTGGTGCACTAACCCTTTCAGTGCACTGATTCCATAACTTCAATCATTATTCAAATTAAATCTTTTTGAGCTTTAAATTTCTAAATCATCATCATAGGTTCCCTGACCCAGTCACTAACTCATCTAACTTAGTTAATCTAGCCCATTTTAGCTTAATTGATCAAGCACCCTATTCACATACTATCAAACAACATTCTACATCTAAACTTCACCAAATCCTTCTAATCTCAACTCCTAATGGATTTGACATGATTGGTCAACCTAGTCTAGTAAATAATTAACTTATTTAATTGAGCCTAAATCTATTCAAACTTGGCCAATTTGAGTCAAAATCATTCATACAATCACATCAAACTTTCCTACCACTCAAACATACTCCATTTCTTGCCTCAAGTTAACCTAAGCTATGATGGAGTAAATACATAGTTAGTTGACTTGGTCAACTCACCAAAATTGGTTAAGCATCTCATATACACACTCCATTCACTTAAACTTCATATCTATGCAATCAACCCCATTAAATTATGCTTAAATAGTACCCAAGAATTCCTTAAGACCAATCATAGTCAGCATGACCTATATTGATTGTCAAACTAGTCAAACATCACAAAAATGCCTAAATAGTTAATTTTAGTCAAACTAACTATAATTTAAAAATACCTCCACCCCAACCAATATCATATGTTCAAATATATTTAGACACTTCCTAAATACCCTCTAATATTTTTTTAAGCTTTAATTTAATCCAAATTAGCCCAAGTGATCTCATGAACACAAAAGGATTGTCACAGCCCCAACCCGATCGCGATAGATCCCATCATGTTGAGGTGTGAGAGGCAATTCCCAAGAACAAATTTTGGAATGTTCATAGTCTCGTCAAATGTTTAATTCAAATAAAACTATGTATAATATAGATACTGAAATATCAAAATACAAAAATTAATTTAATCCATAAAGTTTCTTTCATTTCACCAAAATAAATATCTGCACTATAGTATATGGCTACATGTAAGAGCTACATAACTAAAAATTTAATTAAACATGATTGTATAAATATCAAAATATAAAAATACATATCAACTCATATCTAATCCTAAACTTCTAATCAATAACCTCCTTCACTTTCCCAGACCTTGAAAATAATAAGCAACAACTAGTGAGCTATAACCGCTCAGTAGATCACGCAAGCCAATCTAAATTTTCAAATTCTCTTCTTTTATTAATTAAAAAATTTAATGAATATTTAAAAGTATTTAAATGTAATTATATAATTAATTGTGTACACTGGAAAGGTAAATAGATCATAGAATACTTTATATCATATTGTATTTCATTTTTCATATCCTAGTCCCAAATAGAATCTCAAATAACTCATAACACTAGAACATGCCAATAAGCACCAGAACATAGCTTTATAACAACCATAACATGGATTCATAGCCAAACAGAACATGCCTTATAGGTATAAGAATAATCCATGACACAGACATAATCTCATAATGTTCTGGCACCTTATAAATCCAAGTTGATGTTTCTTAATCATATAAGCATGCATTTCATGACATAAGCATATATTTCATCACATTATAATAGTTAAAAAAATTAATAAATCAAAATTTCATAGTATTGTATAATGGTAGGCAAGTGAACTTCCTACTAAGCAAATTTTCACAACATCAACACATAACCAAATTACAAAGAAATGTGTAAAATACTATTTTAACATATTTATTGAACTACAGAATTATTTTTTAGTGTCAAGATTAATTATTGTTCAATTAAAATAACATAAAGTCTAACATACTTGGTATAAAATATTTATAAAATACTCAAAATGTTCATAATCATGTTCTCTATAACATATAAAGAGTTATGAGGTGAAAGCTTTACCAGTGCGAAGTAAAACTCATTTTTCGCTAATAGAAATATAATTTTAATAAAAAAATTTAGAAAATATTCATATATTTTAGAATTGAGAAAGGCATAAGGTCACCTACCTCAATTCAAATAACTTTCTCAAGAGGGTTGACGGCTGAAAATGACCAGAAGAAGCTCAAAATCTTAATTTGGCTCTCCAACCTCAATTTTTTTCTCTTATTCAAATGGTTAACCATAGAAAATGGTCGAATAAAATGGAAATAAAATTTAATAATAAATTTTTAATGGCATAGCACTGAGGTGCTCAAAAACCTATAAGAACCTAAGAACTAGCACCGTAATGTCACTTTCTAGCGCATTAACTGTGTGCAGCACTGCTACGCCTGAACACCCAGCACCTCTACGCTCAAAAAGTGATATTCTCATATTTTGAAAAAATTCACATGAAAAACTTGGAATGTATTCTAGAGCACACCTAATCAATTTCATGTAATAATACATTCCCAAGGCTATATAAAAAGTTGAAAAATCAAAAGTATAAAACTATACATTTTCCCAATCAGGTCAAAACTAATAGAATTGAATGTTAAACCTGTAGGTGTGACAACTCTCCCCTCCTAAAATAATGTCATCCTCCGTATTTTAGAATAGATATGGGTAAAGTTATCTCATCTCAGAATTTATTTCCCAAGTAGCTTTTCTCTCTATAATGTTTTTCCACTAAACTCTAACCATATGAATCTATTTACTTCTATGTTGTCTGACATCATAAGCTAGAATTTTCTCTAGTTCTTCCCTATAGATTAGATTTAGATGTACCTCAATGTCCTCATTTGATATCCTATTTAAAGAATTAGATATCCATTTTCTTAAAAGTGACACGTGAAATACATTATGGATTTTAGACATATGATTTTGCAATTGTAACATGTAGGTAGATTTTCCAATCTTTTCAACCAATTCAAATGGTCCAACATATCTTGTACTCCACTTTCCTTCCATGTTAAGTATACTAGTGCCCATCATTAGCTTGATCTTCTCATATAAAAAAATATCCTACCATAAATTCCAAAGTCCATTACTTAGCATTAAAATATTTTTGATGTCTGTCATAAACTGCTTTCAATCAATCTATGACCAAATGGATCTTCCCACTAGCATCATCAACCAAGGATGGCCCAATCAGATGTCTCTCTCCCACATCTGTCCAAGATATTGGTGTACGCTACTTTCTACCATACAAAGCTTTATATGGATCCATACCTATACTTGATTGAAAATTATTATTGTAAGCAAACTCGGACAAAGAAATATTAGTTTCTAAACTTTCATAAAAATCTAGAACATAGAGTCTCAAAAGATCATCTAGCACCTATATAGTTCTCTTTGACTTTGCATCTATTTGAGGAAAAATTTTATACTGAAATGTACTTTCATTCTCAGTCCTAATTGAATACCTCACTACAGTCTGGAGTTAAACCTTCTATCCCTATCAGAAACTAAAACCTTTGGTATCCCATGTAATTTGATAATCTCATGTACATATACTTGTGCCAATCTATCCATTGAATCAGACTATTAGATTGTAATGAGATGTGCACATTTTTTAATTAGTCAATAACAAACCAAATAACATCATGTCCTTATCTTGACCCAGGAAAACACATAATAAAATCCACACTAACATCTTCCATTTTTTACTTTGGAATGGGAAATAGCAGCAACTTACCTCCTAATCACTAATACTCTTCCTTCACTAACTAACATGTTATACACTTTGATATAAAATCTAACACATCCATCTTCAATACAGGCCGCCAAAATATGCCTTCAGATCACAATTTATTTTACCTCTTCCTAAATGAAAAGTATAGCTTGAATAGTAAGACTCATACAAAATCTCCCACCTCAATTCACTAAATTAGAAATCCATAATTGATTCTTACAAAAAAAATTCTAGAATAAGAGACATGCAGTTCAAATTTTGTACCAAATTTAATATGATCAATCAACTTTGGTTACTCTATATCTTACTTTTGAGCTTTATGAATCCTTTCTTGCAACGAAGACTAAATAATCATCAAAGCCAATGTATCAGAATCCCCATCAATAGAAGAAATCACCTCCAACTATAAACTCTTTGTATCATGTATCAAAGACTCTTCAAAAGTAAGCTGAAGAAATGAAACTCCAAAAGATTTCATGTTCAAAGCAACGGTCACTACATTAGCTTTACCATGCTTATACTAAATAGTCAGATCATAGACATTAATAAAAAAAAGCCATATCCTTTGTCTTAAATATAGATACTTCTGAGTGAATATGTTCTTCCAACTCTGATCATCTATAAGAAAACTCACATCTGACATCGTACAAAAAATACCGCCAAATCTTTAAAGCGAATACGATAATAGCTAACTCCAAAGCATATATTAGATAATTCCTCTAATATGACTTAAACTATATAGAAGCATAAGCTATAACTCTGCCATGCTACATTAGAACACATCCTAAACCTCTCATTGAAGCATCATTAAATACCTAAAATCTATATTGACTTGATGGAAGAGCTAATATTGGAGCAGAAGTCAAATAATCCTTCAATTTCTAAAAACTAGCCTCATACTCAATATCCAAATAAAAGCTACTAACTTCCGAGTTAGTCTCATTAGTGATGCAAAAATATGAGAAAATTCTCACAAATTTCCTATAATATTCAACCATACTTGGGAAACTATGTACTTTAAATATAATAGTAGGCCTCAGCCTATCAGTAACTACTTGAACCTTATAGTGATCTATAAATATGCCATCACTACTCACCACATGCCCCAAAAAAGAGATACTCCTTAGCCACAACTCACACAAAGAGAATTTGGCATATAATTGATGTTATCTCAAAGTTTCCAACATAATCCTCAAATCTCTGGCAAAACCTTTCTCCAAAGTAAAATAAACCAGAATGTCATCTATGAAAATAATAACAAAAAATCTCTAAAAATTATATTCATCAAACCTCTAAAGAATGTTAGTGAGTTTGTCACCCCAAATAGCATGACCAAAAACTCATCGTGTATGTACCGAGTGCTAAAATTTGTCTTCATCACATACGACTCTCTCACCTTCACTTGATAATATCCAGATCATAGATCAATTTTCAAGAATAAAGAAGATCCGGTAAGTTGATCAAATAGATCGTCAATCCATGGTAGAGGATGCTTATTCTTAATAGAAATTTTATTCAACTTATGTAGTCAATACATATATGCATTTTACTATCCTTTTTCTTCACAAACCAGATAAGTGTTCCCCATAGAGACACCCTAGGATGAACGAATCCCCTATCAACCAACTCCTGTAGCTGTGCCTTCAACTGATAAAGCTTGATAGGTGTAATTCTATATAAAGACTTAGAAATAGAGGTCGTACTTAAAAATATATCAATACAGAACTCTATGTTTCTATCTAGTGGTAAACTGACTAACTCCTCAAGAAATTCTTTCAAAAATGATCATACTATTGAGACATCAAAAAAGTACTACACAACCCTTTTTCCATAATCTAGCTATTTTTAGAAGATAAATTAAATAGGACAATACTCCTATAACTCCCTAAATTAAACACTTCTAACTGTCCAAAATTAATATAACCCTCTTCTTCAAATAATAAATTTGAGCATGATACCTACTCAACAAATCAGTATATACAATAACATCATTTGAAGAAATAGGTAATAAAATAAAATTGGATGTCCACTTCCTACCAGCCATCTCCATATCTATAATAAAATCTCATGGGATCATACTATCTTTGAAAGTTTGTGAGGTTGGCTAAACCATAAACAACTAATCTTGAGGCTAACCAAGAGGGGAGTGAATTGGCTATTTTAAAAATTTCTTAATCAAACCAAAAGTTAAAACCACTTGATGCGGAAATAAAACTTATTTTGTAATAACAAAAATCAATTATTTCCAACATATATAAGATCACTAAAAAATTTAGAAATTAAAATGCAAAAAAAAGTAAATAGAAAGAACATAAAAAGATTTATAGTGGTTCGATCAACTTAACCTACGTCCATTCCTTGGAGATTACCTCTCAAAGTATTGCACTAAACAAAAATGACTCTCCTTTTTCTTCCATAGTAAGGTAAATAAGCCCTTACAAAATCTTTTCACTAACGTAGTGAGGCAGAGAAGCTTTAATCCTCTTAATCCCTTCTAGAGTAGGCATGGAATCTAAAAATCCTTTTTCACCCTACTAGTAAAGAGAGAGAACCAAGGAATCCTTTTAATCCAACCTAGGGTAGGTAGAGAACTTTAGAAATCCTTTTCCACCCACCTATTGAGAATAGATAACCTGGATCTAATGCTAATGAAGATCTCCCTCAAAGCCACCAAAGAACAGGACAGCAGCTCGAAGAGAAGAACACCTTGCTTGGAGCAAACTATGTGAATCCCTAATAACTTCCTCATATAATTATCTCTCTCTCTCTCCCAAGCACTCGCTCTTCCTTCTCTAAGCTCTCTCTTGGATCTCCTCCATAGCATAAGATTAACTCAAGGGTTTGCTTAAATAGAGAGCCTCCAAAAGAAGCCCTAATTTTTAATTATGCGTAACTGATCATCCAGTACAATCCATAAATCTTCATATACTATTAGTATAAAATATTTCTTTGAGCAAAGATGACCAGCACTACCGTAAACAATTAGTTCAAGAGAAATACACTAATCATCCTAGATGATATAATATAATCCTAGACTACTAGTTTAAATCAATTGACTTTGTCTAGTATGATTCCTAGCAATGCCTAATCATCCCATACACTTCTCTATCATCTTGGATGAAACGGGTTAATGATTCTCAATAATTAGTTAAAAAATTATGGTATTCATATGGTACGATAGGTGGCAATCACTTATCATACCGTACATGTTCTTGGTTGGCAATAACTTATCATACCAAACATGTTCTTGGCAATCACTTATCATCTTGTGTTATCATATCGAATTATGTTTTACCATAAATATTTTCCATATCATATGATGAATTTAGGCAGGAATTCCCTTAATTGTGCAGGACGATGCACATCATCCTGTACTGTACAATGAGTACAAAATTTGAAAATTAAAATATTATCTTTATTGTGATTAACGATGATTTTTTATCATTTAAACTGATCATCGTAGATGATAGGGATTGCCAAGTATGATTAGTTTAAGCAACTTTTGTTTAGTTAAAACTCACACAATGGGCCTACACGTTGATAGAAAAAAATATTACAAGTCCTTAAGGGGAAAGCTAGCTCACTACAGCTCCAAGGAGCTTACAAAATTAAAAGAAAAGTAAAAAAGCTAGGGACCAGCTATCCCCATTAATTACAAGTACAAAATGGCCTAATAACATTCTAAAAAACAAAAATGAGGCATTGGAATTAGTTTAATCACTCATTTTAGGGGAAATCCACCAACAGGCCTACGTGTTAATATAAGAAAAAAAAGTGCAAGATCCTTAAAGGAAACTCAAGCTCACTAATGCTCTAAGGAGCTACAAAAAGAAACAAAAAAATTCCTAGGAGCTCAAGTTCTCGACTATGCAAAAATTCAAAATAACTTAGGTACAATCTATAATGCACAAGAAAGGGTACACAAAAAAGGAGAAGAGCCAAAAAATAGTATCAAGCTCCATTCCCCATCTAGTAAATAATGGCAGTCGATGCCTACACAAAAAAGGCCCTGTAGAGAAAGTTCTCAACAAAATAAAAGAGTGCACAAAAAATAGCCAAATATAGTATTAAGATAATCTAAATAATAAACCACTAGATCATTTACAAAATAATTAGAATACTCATTCAGATTCCAGATTCTCCAATTATCAGGGAAAGTGACTATAAACTAACACATAGCTTCATAACCACCATATAGCAATCTGGATTAAGCCAAATAATTGATTTAAATACAGAGCGAATGAATAAGGCAAAGACCAATAGTAACGGCTCTCCTAGCCAGAAAAATGTTGAACACAAAAGCCTGGAATAATAAAAGGCCATTGAGACACCTCATGAAGGAGAGAATAGCAACCTGAAATGAATAAGTACAACCAAGCTAGAGAAAACCATTCGAAGGATCTAACCTAGTGGAGCTAAATAAAGCAAAAATAGTAAAATGGGAAAAACCAGTAAAGATACAGGACCTACAACACTATAAAAAGCCAACAAAACTAGATAGAATGGTACATGCCTCCAGAAAGAAACACAATATATATATATATATATATATATATATCTAAGTAGCAGAATAGGGGTAGGATTCAGGTAGCAACCTAAATAGAAATCCATATATGGTAGTTTAACCACTTATAATTAGTATGGATGCCCTAATATGGTTTAATTGAAAGTTTAATATGATTTAAAATAGTCCTGTATGATTAGGTCAAAAATAAAAAAATTCTTTAACTCACCAAATTTCTTCCGCTAAATGTGCGTGTGTAAGGTTACTTAGCTTGGGCTCAACCAGATTCATGAGTTGACTCAAGAAAAGTAAAAAGTTCATTAAAATTTAAATTATAGACAAACTAAACCCAAGTCTACCCGATCTTGAGTGATTTACATTGCAAGTGATATTATGGACTTGAAAGTTAGTAAGCAGGGCAAATAAAATATGTATGCAATAAAAGTAATGGTAAAAAATAATAATGTTTTTTATTATCAAAATTATAATATGTTGATCCAAATTTGTAAAAGTCTTTCCCTATTTGATAATGGCAAATAATGTTGTTAAAATTTTATGTGGTATCATTAGGGACCATTAAGGAAGACTTCTTCTTGTTTTTGGAAGGAATAAGCTTCATTGGGATATTGCAAAACTAGAGATGGAGGTAATTGTGGATATTAGAGACTTTTTACAAACTTGGATGCTTGGAAGCAAAGGTATTATCATTGAAAGTGATAATACTAATGTGATTACATTCTTACAAAATTCTTTGAAGAAAGTTGATTGGGAGGTGGATAAGTGGCCGGTCAAGGATCTTTTATTCTTGAAGGATTTTAATAAGGTTGTTTTTCATCATGTAAATAGGAATTGTAATAAAGTAGCTGATTTGTGTGCTACTTTAGCTATAGATGGTAAATTTTTTTTTATAGTTTTTCTTTTGGTAACAACCCAAGTCCTTTGATTGATTTGATCAAGGATGAGAAGGTATCAATTTAGTTTGTATCTAGGCTTGTTGTTTTCTTTTCTCTATTAATACCATTGCTCTAGTACAGTTTCAAAAAAAATATCATCACACACACACACTCTTTACTAGAATAAAAAAATTAAAAATTTTGAAATTCAAAATTTTTTTCACCATACTATACAATACAAGTATATACTATACGATCTGACCACTTATGCACTAATCATAGTCATTAACTAAACCAACAACCCATATGAGTTCAATTAGTTGTAATCATGCTATATAAACTACCCTTCATATTACATGAAACATGTATTGCAATCTATCAGGATAAATTCAATTTGGTCGGTATAATCATAATTTCACTTTGTACTATACAAACCTCCATTCATATTATATGATCCACATGTTAGAATATGTTTGTATGAAATTAATTTTGATTGTAAAATCATAATTAAACTTTATATTGAACGATAGAGTTTGCCAAAAGTTATTCTGATGATTCCTTAGGATGAACATAATTCCTTAAGATCATCAACCTAGTATGATACTAATCGTAGTATACTATTTAACCACATTTTTCTAAAAAGTCATCAATATAATTTAAATATTTTGATCATGTTGTATAATCTCTGTTCGTACTATATGATATGCTAAATTCTATAAATTGAAAGGTTTTATTATGTTCAAACTACTTCAATCAGATTCCTATGCTTACTATCTTAAATTCTCCAATGGTCGGTGGTAGCAAACGATGTTTCCTCACCCCCAGTAGATCTTCCTCTCATTGCCCAATTAATGATCATTTCTTGTTTACTACTGATGAATAATCCTACCATAGATATAAAGATGCTTGAATCATACCTTCTAGAATGCTGAACCAACATGCACTAAACTTTTAGGTGAAGAGCCTGTTCTTGGTGAGAAAAATTGTGTCACCACGCAGATTTTGATTTCTCCTATTTTGTAAATGAATACTGCATTGAGAATAAAATACAATCTCGAGAGATATTCGAGTTGAGTGATAGGTTCGAGTCGATGCTACGTCATTAGGTGTCCACCTAAGGGAAATCCTGCGGGTGCGACATCTACACTAGGCTATGAAAACCTAGGTACTAGAGTCGATTCTAGGGAAATTGACCTCGAATAATGAGGTCAACAAACAACACTTCTCTTGAAATCCTTCTCACACTTATTTTACCTTATTAGTATAAAATTCTTTATGAATTCTTAGCAAAACATAGGATTAATGTCAATACCACTATCATGACTTCCTATGTATGTCATCTCCATGTAGAAATTTCAAAAGAAGATTTAGGAGAACACATTCAACTTCCCACACAAGGCAGTAGATCCCACTCTATGGACATTAGATCAAATTTTGATTGGAGTGATATCAACCTTACTATTCTAAATGTAGCTTTAAATCAACACCAATTCTTAGCCCACTCTCTAAATCATCATGCAAAGGTTATCTACCACGTTCGAATGACCTCCATCATTCCCAAAGCTAGAGACAGTGTAAACCTCACTCCTTTTCTTTCTATAGCCACATATTTTATAATGTCAAATACTGAAATTGATGAAGCTTAAATGATCATTTATTATATTCAAAACTTAACACCTATTAGACTTCCCATAACTAAAAAAAGTAAAATGTCACACTATGACACATCATAGGCTATGTCTTAAACAATAAATACAAATCACTTACCCTGATCCTCTTGATAATCTTCCCATTTTCTATACGGATGCTTCCTTTCATATTCTTTTCCTTCGATGGAAAGAGGCTGATGAGCCTGATTTTGATGATAAAGGGGGAGCTGCTCCTACATTAGCACTAGCTCCTATGGCACTTAAACCAAAACTCGCACTAGCACCTTATTTCTAACCATATCAGGAGATGGTTCAAAGTTTAATCACCTATAATCTCACTTGGAACAACAACAACAACATCATGAGACATATATGGCATGTTATGGGTAATAATTCACCTCAATCTAATAATAAATCTCCTCTATTCACAACTATTTCTAATAACAACCACCACCACCTGATCGGGCTTCGTCTTGCTTTTGATGCTTGTTTATTATATTTTATTATCTGTATGTATTGTAATGTTTAACTTATTTTTTCCATGTTCCTCCGCTTTTTTTGTGATGCCAAAAGGGGGAGAAAATGTATATTTTAGTTGTATATGTAGTTGTATGTTTTTTGATAGAATTCTATTTGTGTTTTTATATCTTAAATTTAACTTTTCTATCTTTAATTCTTCTATTGTATTTCTCTGTATTAAAAAATATATGTTTTGTACCCCTAATTTTTAAATCTATAACCCAGTAAGGGGGGGCTTAGGAGAAAAGAATTTTATTTTACCTCTCAATAAAAATTATTTGTCATCATTAACAATGGGAGATTGTTGTAATCACAGATCCCTAGTATGTGATTTTGATGATGAAAAACATTATCGACTGATTTTTTAATTTACTCAGAAGATATTTTGGTTATTCTTTTTGTCTGTATAAAATAACAGTGCATGTAAAATATACATTGCTCAAGCCTACTAAAAACTCAATTTTTTTTTTAGGAAAAAGCCATTAGCATTAAAATGAGAAGAAAAGGTTACAACCTAATGGATCTTATCCAATCCATCACATTCCTCCTTCAACAAAGATCAAAATAAAGGACTAATATCACAACAAGAATTATCATCCCAAATAAAATTACTATATAAAGCAAAGTTAGCACACAGGTCAGCTAACTTATTATAATTTCTATTGGACAAACTAAAAATTATTTGATCAAACTCATTAAGAAAAGCAAACTGACTATTCAAAAAATAGTTGGACGAAGCGTTAACACCTTCAAATAAACTTTGAATGGATTTAATAACATTATAATTGTCTCCTTCAATTATTAATCCTTTAGCTTCTCGCTTCAATTTTTGAATGATATTTTCATGTGAAAGTATAGCCATTAATTCCACTTGAGTTATATCCCAATGAAGTCCCATAATTTCAAACACCAATAGCAACCTTTATTTATGATCTCTAAAGACCCCACCAATACCAACTCTATTAGATCTTAAAAGGGAAGCGTCAATACTCACTTTTATCTTTTCGAGTGGAGGAGGATGCTAAGAAATAGTAGACAACTGAACAAGCTTATTATCATCCAGTATTCCAAATGAATATAAATTAGAGAGGATACCAAGGCAAAGTACACAACATTTATTACAATCATCATCACACCATCTTCTTTTTCTCCATGTACAAGTTTATTCCAGCTCTTCCATGAAAGAAAAACTATTGAACAGTATAAATTTCCCACAAAAGGATTCATTAAAGATAATTATTTCAGCTTATTAATACAATCAAATAATGATGAAGAAATAGGCACTTGAAAGCCACATTTATTAAGAAGTTTAATAATAAGAATCAATAAAGGACAAGCATCCGCAACATGATTTACACCTTCAACAACCCACAACCTCTCTGACAATATAGCTTATCTGAAAGCCTCCTGTAAAATAAAAATCCAAACGTTGGGATTGGATCTAAAAGCATTCGCCACTAGAACAAATCCACATAAAGCAGAAGTTTATTATTTCTCATCCATTTCCAATTGGTATCCTCTAGAGAACAATCTGCAAAATAATTCCAAAAATTATTTTCCCAATCTTCTTTTCTTTAAGCTCCAACCGATCAGCACTCAATCCAAAATTTATGGGCACTTGAAGAATTAAGTCTATAAGATGCTTACCAAAATATTTCTCAAGCTTAGTAACATTCCATGAGCCATCACAAATAAAACCATTAACCCTATAGGAAACCTCTTCCAAAGGTAAGCCATTTCATTAAATTCCTATCAAGCATCCATACATCATTCAAAAAATTAATTGATTTTTCGATCAACAATTTCCCATCTAACAATAGAATGCAAGGACAAAGCTCCATTCATAAAAATTTTCCAAGTATTTGAATTTCCCTTTTTGAATTGAGCATTCCCAAATTCACTGCCATACTTAGCCTTGAAATTTCGGTTTATAAGAAAACCTATTTTTTCAATGAAGTTCTAAGAAAATTTAGCTCGAATTGAACAAACTTTAGAAGTAGATGATTGAAGCCCATGACCACCTTGACTCTTCAATTTACAAAGAACATCCCAAGCCACATAGTGAAGGAAAAATTTACCATCCTTCTTATTCCAAATAAAGCATCTACACATCTTATCAATTTCATAAAGAACTCCTAAAGGAATAAGAGAATGAGTGGCTAAAAAAATTGGAATAGATTTCAAAATATATTTGACCCATATTGTCAAAAGCTTGCTGATATCTATCTTGAAAGCCACCAATCGTTTCTTAGATTTAGAAAATATAAACTTGTTGAACACTTCTTGAACCAAATGCACATGATTAGATAAAGATAGAACTTAGAAAAAAGCACTTTATCCTCCGAGATAATTTTATGCATTACTTTCTCAAGTCTATTTAGTAAAATTTTAGCCACCAATTTGTAACTGGACAAGAAAAGACTTATAGGCCGATAATTAGAGGGAGACAAAGGATTATTAACTTTAAGAATAAGAACAATAAGTGTCTCTTTCCAAGATAGAGACAACTTACTAGTAGAAAAAAAATGAGAAATGGCCCTCCATATATCTTCACTAATGATTTTCCAATAAGACTTGATAAAAAGAATATGTAATCCCATCCATGTCAGTTGAAATATTATTCTCAAGATGATCAACCACCCATTGAAGCTCCTCTTTAGAAAATTCCTTGTATAAACAAGAAAAATCAGCATCTTTAAGAAAAATAGTAGGTTTCAGCCAATCTTGCAATAGATATTTTCTTTCCTTCCATTTATCTTTAAAGAACTCAAAAAAGATTTCTTCAATTAAATTTTGATTTTTACAAGCAGTCCATTTTCATCTTTCACTTGTTTTATCAAATTAGCATTTCATCTAGCACTAACAAAGGAATAGAGGAATTTAGTATTAGAATCTCCTTCCCCCACCCATTTCAGTTTAGACCTTTGTCTCCACCATATATTCAACCAAGTAAGGGTAGTAATATATGTTCATGGATTTTTTATCTCAACAACTACAACCTATCCTCAGATAACATGACATCCGCTTCCTCCAATTGCAGTTTGAAGATTCCACCCTTCAATGAATTTATTAAATCCAACAAGTTGTGTAATTTATCTCTAATCCAAAAAATATAGCTCTTAAGGTCCTGCATAATTTTTTATCCAAAATATGGATAGGATGTCCTCTAACTGACCTATCCTAAGTCTTAGCAACAATCCCAGTAGCAGTATGGTACAACGACCAGACATCCTTATACATAATCCTCCTTCTCTGAGCAACATTTGGTTTGAAAACTTCTAAAGCAATTGGACAATATTCAGATGCAATTCTCGAAAGATGGCTAACAGCCACATGGTGTATTGCAAATCTGTGTTTATGGATTAGAATTTTGATGATAGGAAACATTCATGATTTCCTACGACTGCCTTGCCTACTAAATTTTCAGGTCCACAAGACCGAATGCAACTAAAGCCAGCTCAAGATCAGGTAGATTTAGGTTGAGTCAAGTCTGTATTTTTTCCTTTCTTGAGTTAATTGTAAAAGTGGTTCCTGATGCTAAGTAACCTTACACACACACACTTGAGAGGTTTTTTGAGTTTTTTTGTTTTGAGTACATCATCCTAGATTATGTTCATATCGGCCAAGATGATTTAACTAAAATAGAAACCATAATTAGGGCATCCTGGTTAAGCAGCCATCATTAAGCAAATCATCCTGGATGATACTTATATCGGCCAGGACAATAGGCTCAAATTACAAAGATTCAACCTCCATGATTAATTTAGGTATTCTAGATTTTATATTATTGGCCAGGATGATCTCTAAATCGGCCTGGTGATATAGCACAATTATGCCTAAATTAATTTGGTAATTATGGAAAATAATTAAGGCCGATTGATATGATCACATTGGCCAGGCCAATCATAGAATCGGCTGGGACAATGTCCTGGAAATTTGACATCGGCCAGCATCTATTCCGGGTGATATTTAGGATTATTGTACTCAAATTTGAACTAATCAGCCAGGACGATATTGTATCAGCCTGGATAATGTAACCAATTTTCTTCTGATCATACCAAATCAGCCCGGTTGATTGAGCTTATTTTGTACTAATCGACCACGATGATATTCACATTTCCCTGGATGATAAAGTCAGTTCTTGAAATTCTATTTAAAGGAACCTAATTTTCTTATGCTTAAGACCTTGAGTGCTGCAATCTTGACCTGAGAGAGTCTTGGGAGAGGGGGGAGAGAGAGAGAGAGAGAGAGAGAGAGAGAGAGAGAGAGAGAGAGAGAGGAACTTGAAAGGGGGAGTTTGTGAGAGGGTTCACAAAGGTTGCACCAAGCAAGGTTCTAAGTCATCATCTTTGTTCTTCATCCTTCATCCTTGCGAGGTTCTTGGGAGGTCTACTTCAACAAAGGTTTGGGTTCTCTGTCCGCTTCAGGAGGAAGCAAAAGGAGTTGGTTCTCTGCCGCACCAGGGTTGGTGAAAAGGAGTCTGTTGTAAAGGCTTCTCCGCCTAGCTATGGGAGCTAAAGGAGAGACACTTAGTTAATGCAATACTCGAAGGATGCCTCCGAGGAGTGGATGTAGGTCAATGATTGACTGAACCACTATAAATTTGGTGTGATCTTTCTTTGTTTTGCTTTCGGGTTTATTTATTTTTTGCACTCTAATTTCTATGGTGATTTTGGTTTTAATTTTTTTTCTTTACCTAAAGAAAAATCTTAAAGTACCAATTCACCCTCCCCCCTCTTGGTTAGCCTCGGGCAAGTTCTCAAGGGCTTAGCATCTCTAACAAACTTTCAAGTGGTATCAGAGTAATTGAGATCTTTTCTACCGTTGATTGTGTCTCTTTCTCTAACCTATTTTGGTGGTAAAAATTTCTTTTCTTACCAAAAGCCTATCTTAAATTAACAATTGGATTTTGCAATTGAGATCTTTTCCATAATAGTCAAAGTTTTTATGTTACTTCAAGATTTCTTGTTATCCTGTCAATGCATCTGTCACATGATTTTTTATTCTATTTTCTGCATTATTCTTCCCTATATTACAGAGTGAGTTTTTCTTCTCTAATATCTGGAATATATACTCACAACTAAAAATATTTAAGAGTTTTTGGAAAAGAATCTAACTTGCAAAAAAAGTGGCTAATGATGCCAAAAAAAATGCACAATGATGCCAAATTGAATACCTATATATATATATATATATCAAAAATCAAAAGAAGCGCAAACAGCGCCATTCAATGGATAAGAGCCATAAAATGAGCCCATTTTTTAGGAGAAATGCCAATAGCAATTAAAAATAAATAAAAAAATAAAAAAAGGAGAACAAGAACAAACAAGGTCAATTCCTAAAGCATCGCATTCCTCCTTCAAGCAAGACAAGAATGAAGGAGGAATGTCTTTAACCAAAAGATCTAACCAAGTAAAGGAATTAAAGACTCCCAAATTAGCACAAATATCCGCTAATTTGTTACAATTTCTACTACAAAAAGAAAATAAAACTTGGTAGAAGTCATTAAGAAAAGACAATCTATCATCTGTTATGTCTTTGTTCTTCCTTTTCTTCCATCCGATTTGGAGATCTTTAATAATATTTGAATTATAACCTTCAATCATCACTCCTTGATATTCAAACATCCAATCTTTCAAAATGTTTTTAAGGTAGTAGATTGCCATCAATTCCACTTGAGAAATATCCCAATGCACAAACTCAGCTCCAAAAGCAAGTAAAAACTGACCTTTATCATCCCTAACAACTCCACCAACTCCTGCCATATTGTTGCATTTCAGTGCAACATCTACATTAATTTTAATCCACCTGGGAGGAGGAGGATACCAAGAGTTAGGCAGCTTTAGCTAGTTAACATCCCAGTTTCCCGAGTGAATATTAATGAATTTGCTCACCGAAGTTAGAGAGATTGAATTTGATGCTATAAATATCTCTGAGTCTTCCACTCCTTCATGAATTAGTTTACATCTACTTTTCCAAACTAGAAAAATAGTTGTACAATAAAGATTAGCTGTAAAAGAATTTTTTTTTGCATACCTCTCAAGCTCCTCCAAACATGAGTTGAAGTTAGAGAATAAAGGGACATGGAATCCCCAAATGTTAAGCAAATTTATCACCTTTAGAATTTTTGTACAGCTACCAGCAATATGCCAATTTTTTTCTTCTTCATGACATCCTCTCGGGCAATCTGAATTACCTCGTAGTTTCCTTTTCATTAGGAAAGCATTTGTAGGCAGTGCTTCATTAAAAAGCCTCCACCAAAAGAGTTCAATTCTTGGACTTAGTTTTAAATTTTTCATCCATGTCCACAGGTACTTCTCTATTTTCCGATCTAATTTGGATTTAGATGACAGTGCAGCAATCGATTTCCTAGAATTTTTTGTTTTAAGTTCCAATTGGTCGCTGCAATAGTCTGTTATGATTGGAATTTTTCTGATAAGTTCCACTAGTGGTTCTCCAAAAAAATCTTGCAAGAGATTTAAATTCCATCTACCATCCACAATAAAAGTGCATAAACTGTAATTGGACGGCTCTAACATATTTATGAATGTAGGCCATTTAGAAAAGCTTTTGTCAAGGACCCAAGCATCGAACATCCAGTTAATAGATTGTCCATTTGAAATATTCCATCTCACAATGTTTTTAAGAGAGACAGCACCTGTTGTAATAATCTTCCAAGTAGTTGAAGTAGCGCTCTTCACCGGTTCACTCCAAATATTCATACCATATTTGCCTCTAAGTATCTTGTAAAGCAACGAGTCCTTCTTCATGAGGAAATCCCAAGCAAATTTCACACGAAGAGGTCCTATCTTAGAGTCTGCTGAATAAAGTCCACGGCCTCCATCATCTTTAGGCTTGCAAAGCTGCTCCCAAGAGGCATAGTGCAATCCAGTATTACCATTTTTCTTATTCCATAAGAACCCTATACACATCTTGTCAAATTCTTTTAGAATGCTTATAGGAACCAGTGTGAGAGAAGATAAGAACATTGGAAGAGCTAGGAAAGCTGATTTAACCAAAATTAATTTCCCCACCAAAGACAAACAGTGCTTTCCCCAAGTGTTTTGTTTATTGGTCGCAGATTCCAATAAGATTTGAAAATCGGATTTTTTCAGTCTTCTAACTGTTAGCTTTAATCCAAGATATATTATCTCGTTAACAATTTTATAATTGAGTATTCTACCAATTTTCTTCTTAAGCCCAATCCTAGTATGTTTACCAAAGATAACCATGGATTTGGATTGGTTTACTCTTTGACCTGTCCACTTGCAGTATAGTGAAATAATGTTCTTCAATTCCTTAATAATTTTCACATTGGCTTCCGAGAAGATTAATACATCATCGGCATAAAGCAAGTGTGAAATCTTGGGTTCTTTAGGAGCCATAGAAATACCAAAATAGTTCTTCTTTTGGTTTAAAGCATCCGACAAAATTTGAGAACAAAGGATAAATAAATATGGAGACAATGGACATCCATGTCTAAATCCACATTTACCATTGACCCAACCCGATTTCTTTCCATTAATAAGAATGCAATATTTAGGATCACTAATGCATTACATTAAAAGGTCCCTAAATTTGATAGGAAAGTTTAAATTGGTAAGTACTTGCCTTAGTGTACTCTACCCCATGCTGTCATAGGCTTGCTCCATATCCAACTTGATTGCCAAGAGACCTTTTTTAGCTTTAGAGTATCTAAATTTGTTGAAGACTTCTTGAGCTAAAAGTACATGTTCTGAAAGAGATTTACCTCTAATGAATGCAGCTTGTTCCACTGAAATGATTTTATGAATAGCTCCTTCCATTTTATTCAAAAGCATTTTAGCTACCACTTTGTAAATAGTCATGCAAAGACTAATTGGTCTAAAGTTGGATACCTCATGTGGATTCTTGACTTTCGGAATTAAAACAATTAATGTTTCTTTCCATGTGTGATGCATAACACCGGAAGATATAAAATGGCTCACGGCTCTCCATACATCTTCTTTAACAATTAACCAAACATCTTTGATAAATGAGAAAGTGATACCGTCCAAGCCTGGAGAAATATTTGAACCGGAATTTTTCAACGCCTCCTGCATATCTTTCATGGTGAATTCTGATTCCAGAAATTTGCATTCATCATCTCCCAAGGTAGTAACCGGATTTGGCCATCCTTCCAAAAGACAGTCCCTAAACTTCCATTTATCAGAAAAAAAATTCTGTGAAAGTATCCTGGATTTCGGCTAATATATCAGTCGTTGAACCATCTTTTTTCTTGATATGATTGATCCAATTCTGATTCCTTCTGGAATTTTCAAATGCATGAAAACAGGAAGAATTGGTATCGCCAAACTCTAACCATTTTGCCTTAACTCGCTGCCTCCACCAAGAATTGAGCCTAGCCAATGTAACATTGAGTACATTGACTTTGAACCTGAGCAATTTCAGCTTTTCTATGGAAAGACCTCTGTTTGCTTCTTCCACTTGGATCTCCCAAATTTCCTCCTTCAACTTATCCCTTGTTAAGTTCAGATTTTTGAACTTTGCTCTACTCCAGAAGAAAAGAGCTCTAAGGGTCCTTTTGAATTTTAAGTTTAGAGAATTGGCAGGTTCTTGCTCACCTTTCTTATTCCATACATTTTTTACCAAAGTAGTAGCTCCATAGTAGGAAGACCAAACATTTTCATAGTGAATCTCTCTACAGAAAGACTCCAAAGGCTTGAAGATTTCCAAAAGGATTGGCCAATGATCCGAAGCTAACCTTGATAGATGTTTAACCTGAGCCAAATGAATAGCATTCAAAGCCGTAGAATTGATAAGACATCTGTCCAATTTCTCTAGAATTCAGGCACCTCCATCTTTGTTGTTGCACCAAGTGTATTTGGGCCCCATAGATTTAACTTCATGAAGATCATTATGAATCATGAAATTCTTCATATCCAAAGCTCCTTAGGACATTACGAATTTCTTTCCTCCTCTTTTTTCCTCCTGAGAAAGCACACAGTTAAAATCTCCTCCAACCACCATGTGATCGTTAACAGAGCAGTGTTTCTCCAAACATTCCCATAATTGTTTTCATAAAACTGCTTTTGGGCTTGCATAAACCGATGCCACCTTCCAACAACCCTTATTCAGGATTGTTAAATTACCAATGATTGCTTGTGAAGAATGATCTATGACCGAGAATTTTGATATATCCTTCCTCCAGAAAACCATCACTCCGCCTGAAAGACCTTCAGAAGGTACCACAAAAGATTACCAAATTTTTCCCAAAAGGTTTAAAATTTGGGATTTCTCAATTGAGTTTAACTTTGTTTCCAACAAGCCTATAAACAATGTATTGTTGTCTTTTTCCACTTCTTTGAGATATAGAGCGGCCTCAACTTTCTTGGCCCCTCTATAGTTCCAAAAAATCAAGGAAGTCATTGTAAAAGAGTGAGGGTAGCACCCCTAATCTTCTTAACTTTCCCTCATTCCAACTTCCTATTTTGAGCAATGATGTTTGAAGAACCCAAGGATTTAAGCTCTTTAAGCAATTTAACCTTTTTTTTACCTGAAGATTCTGTAGAAGTATCCTTCTTGGCTTGTTGTTTCATAAGCATTCTGTCTTTTGCTGGATTGTCTAATAGACCATTGTTGTCCCATTGATTTTCCACAATTTCTCCTTCCTCAATACCAGTTTGTTTCGTAGTTGCCTCTGATATTAAAATGTTTTTCTCCATACTCTGAGCTTCTTCCTTATTCATGTTATCTGAACTAGAAAAGGGAATACCTGAGTTCGCAAGCAATTCTTCCTGAATTGCAAGAGTTCGCAGGCAACCCACCATATCCTTTTTAGGATCTGGTACTTGTTTACCATCCAAGGTAACAAAAGTTTTTGCTGAAAAGCATCCAGAATTCTTCATTTTTAGATTGTCTTGATTCTCCACCACATCCTTTCCTTGAGCTGATTTTAACTCCAGCTCTATTATTTTGTTAGGAGCATCTTCCTTCTTGTTAATAGCCTTCTGATTAGCTTCTCCATTCGTTATCTGAATACATTTATTCCCTGTATCCATATCAGTTTTCTCCGGGTTGCCCAACTTCTGAATAGGATGATAAGTTTTTTTGAGAGGAAATTTATTATTTGTAACATTTCTATTCGAAGCTTCATCATAAAATTTAATATGATTTATCCCTCTGCTCTTCTTACGATTTACCATGACCCAAGGTCCATAAGAAGAAGTTTCCATCCTTTCATCCTCATTAGCAAGATTACCACCCTTTCCACCTTCATTACTATCCACGTTAGTCTTCTGATTCTCATAATTGATCTTATTGCAATCCTCTTCACCATGACCTATCCTCACACAATGGAAGCAAAAGGAGGAAATTTTTTCGTATTCAATTCTTTGAAAAAATCTTCCTGAAATACTATCCACCCAAACACCAACCGGAAGCTTCTTGTCAATCTTCACTATAACACATATTCTGGAAAATTCTCTCCTTCCCCATTGGAATAAATTACCATCTAACATAAGCGGAGTACCAATCCTGGAAGCAATAATTGAAATATTCTGTTCATCCCAGCACTGTAGAGAAAGGTGTGGCATTCTGATCCAGATTGGTGAGGTCAAACCCTTTAAAGATGATGTTGAGAAATATGGATTCCATTTTTCCACACCTATTATGTGGTCATTGACGAACCAGGGTCCCCCTGATAGCACTGCCTCCATCGAATCAAGATCATCGAATGAGCATAGAAACCATCCTTCTCCAATTGTTGTAAAATGGAATTTGCCCAGCTTATTCCATTGTTTTCTAATTTCCCCTGCCACCAATGTGGAGGCAACTCCTTGCCAAATATTTTTATTACCAATGATTTCAGCAATCTATTAGCATTGGTCTTTTCAGCTGCTTCACAAAGCTTCACTGCCTTACCATCTTCAGACATGAAAACATCTTCCTCTTTGAAATTCAACTTGATGTAAGGTTTCGTCATTCCATTCCTGGATTTTTGTTCAAGGCTTATCTTCTTCGGCAATACACCAGTTACCTTGTCTGCAAATGATATTCCCTTGTCAACTAAAGATGATTTGATCTGCTATGTAATATTCCCTTCCCTACAAGTCCGTGGGGGATTATCAGTGCAGCCTCCTAAATCAACTGAAGTACATTGCCAGACTTCCCATAAGTCCGAATTAGAATCAAACTGATATTGTCTTCCCACCAGATCTTCGCTGCAGTGATGCGTGGTAGTAAATTTCTCTGTAGAACCAGGTGACTTGATAGGAAAATGAATTTCTTTGTTTACTGAATTTAAGGAATTCGCGTTTATCTTGCTGCCAGGGACAGAGATTGCACTTGAATTCCCAAATCGATTCACAAAAATCTTCATTCCTGAAGAGGAAGCCTCCTGGACTGGAGAGAATTTTTGAACTACCGCATCTACCTGTTTACCTTTACCTTCCACCAGAGCTGACTTGTCCTGTTTCTCAGGCAACCTTTCTGAAATGACTAATTCTCCTCTTGATCGACGAAGACGATCAATTTCAATTTGACGTTCCGTTGTTGCTTGAAGATGTCGAAGTTCAGAGGACTCCGACGATGTCAGATTAGTCCGGCGGCCATCAACCGCCATGCTTGCCTCCTTCCACAAAATGAGACGGAAAAACCGCGAGCGAGCAAATTTGAAAAATAACAGGAATTCTCTCTCTAGAAATCACATAGCTTCTCTCTCTAAGCCTCAATAAAATTAGTATGTTCTCATTATTTAACAAACTACTTTGATATATTATTTATAAGATATTTTTTCTAAAACCAAGTCTTGATCGGATCTCTTTGTCTTATCCAAATGTTTTTTCTGAGTTAGGGCCTTTGATTTCAAAAGAATATTTTACCGTAAAAGAAGTCCGAGCTTAGGGTTAACATGATCGAATATTTTACTATTTTTTGGATTTTTGAAGTTGTTAACTCATTAACTTACAAATTTTTAAAATCAATCACATGGAGACTATATCATGTTCATGCCTTGATTAAAAAAAAAATTTGGCTTTTATTTTATCGTTATTATTTTTTTTTTATTTTGTTGTTTTTGGGCCTTCTCTGATCATCTCCATCCCTCCTTTGATTTGAAATTTTTTTTGTCACATCATCCTGGTCGATTTTTATATCTTCCAGGATGATCAATTTTTTTAGCTTCAAGAACTCCATCTACTGAATATTCTGACTATTCTGCTGTCATCGTCCAGGAAGTTCCTTTATCATCTTCGACGATATGATCGACCTCTACTACAATCATCTTGATCATCTTAGCCGATAGCTTTTTTCATTCTGGATGATGCATTTATTGGCTATTGTCCCATCCGATACACCTATTCGTCCTAAATGATACACGTGTCAGTACGTTTAAAATCCTTAAAATCACTCGGAATGATCCATTTTTGGACAATCATCCTGGACGATCCACTGTTGTTCTTGGATGATACACGTGGCGCATGATTTAAAACATTTTAAATTCGGCCTGTACGATTCATTATTAAGCATCATCCTGGACGATCCACGTAATCAGCCTGGATGATCTGCTTTTTCAATGGTCGTCTAGTCTGACTCCTCAGGATGATCGTTTGTGTCTAATCATCCCAGATGATGTCAGATTGTCCTGGACGATCGGACCGTCTTTTTGACCAATCAGCCTGTTCACAATAATTGCATTGGATTATCTTAGAAAATCCTGTGATCGGCCGGGATGATCCGGCCGATCCTTTAAATTTAAAGCCTTCCAACCAGAATTTCTACACAATCTCTTTCCCTTGTTTACCTCTCCCTATTTTCCTATTGCTTTCTCTACTAATGGCTGGCGAGAAATGTGCTCGTCAAACATCTGGAAGCTCCTCGAGGGGCACACTGGACCCTCATTTTCGGGAGGCAGACGATCAGGCTGCCTACCACCATTACAAAGAGTGTGGCATTACTCTCTCCCGAATAATTAATCTAGCTTATCTCTCTGATCCGATACTGGATCCTTTCACCCACACTTCTCTTTGCTTTATTCTCACCCTCACAGTCCCCTTTAGTTCTAAAATTCTTTTTGAATTTTATGCAAACCTCCGCATAAATTCTTCCTATACTGATCTCACCTCTTATGTGAATCAAACCTATCGATATCACATATCAGGACTATGCTGAAATGTTGGAGCTGTCCACCACTGGGGATAAACTGCATACCGTTGTCTCTGATCCTGACTTTGACTGGTCCACTGCAAATCACTTTCTTCGCCACACCAATGTATACTTTCATGTTGAAGAGACTAGCTCTTTACTCAAAGATGCTAGGTTAATCTAGCATGTCCTTCAAACTTCTGTTATTCCAAAAGCTGGGGACTAAGTCCACATCACTCCACTTCTTTCACTGACTACCTTTTACATTCTGATCCATAGAGAATTTAATGCCACAGACCTGAGATTTTGCTACATCGAGCATTTGACTACCATTGGAGATCCAGGTCATAGAAGAAAGACCAATCTTGCTCTAGGACACCTCATTTCCTATGTTCTAGAATCTAAATACCAGCTTTAATATCTCGCTCCTCCCGACCTTCAGCCACCCGTCTACTCAAATAATTCCTTCAATGCCCTTTATAGTACTCATCTCCACCCAGAGGATGGGGAAGTTTGGGGGGCTGAGGAGGAGGAGGCTCTACCTCCTATTCTTGAACCTGTTCCTCTCCGCCAGCACTCACAGCTGGATCAATTGGTGGAGAGATTTGAATAGTTTGAGACCCGTTTCGATGCTTATATTACACACTAGCAGCAGCAGCACAACCAGGATATGGCTTAGTTTGGGGCATAGTTTGCTTCGCTCTCCAATTACTTTCAGCATCCACCACCACCACCTCCTTCCGATGATCAGGGGCCCTCGTTTCTCTGATTTTCTTTGGGTTTTTCTAGTTTGTTTCTCTTCTAGTTTTAGTTTTTGTTTTTCTGTAGTTTGTTTTTCTTAGGTTTTATTTTAGTTTCTGTTATATCTTTTATTTGTGTTATGTTGTGTTTCCCTCCTTTTTGTGATGTTAAAAGGGAGAGTAGTTTTATGTAACTTGTACTTTGAATTCTGGAACTTAGTGAACTATTTTTTAGTCACACTATTTTTTCTGAACTGCCATAACTACTCGGAATTCTCTATTTGTCTTTGCCATCATCAAAAAGGGAGAGATTGTTGCAAATTTGAGTTTATGGATTAGACTTTTGATGATAGCAAACATTCATGATTTCCTACGACTACCTTGCCTACTAAATTTTTAGGTCCATAAGATCGAATGAAACTCAAGACATCTCAAGAACGGGTAGATTTAGGCTGAGTCAAGTTTGTATTTTTTCCTTTCTTGAGCAAATTTTAAAAGTGGTTCCTAATACTAAGTAACCTTACACACACACACTTGAGGGGTTTTTTGAGTTTTTCTGTTTTGAGTACATCAGCATGGACGATATTCATATCGGCCAGGATGATTCAACTAAAAATAGAAACCCTAATTAAGTCATCCTGGTTAAGCAGCTGTCATTAAGCAAATCATCCAGGACGATAGGCTCAAATCAGAAATAATTAGCCTCCATGATCAATTTAGGTATTCTTTATTTTAAATTATCAGCCAGGACGATCTCTATATCAACCTAGTTGATACAGCACAATTATACCTAAATTAATCTAGAAATTTTGGAAAGAAATTAAGGCTGATTGATATGATCACATCGGTCGGGCCAATCGCAGAATTGATCGGGACAATGTCCTGGGAGATTGACATCAGCTAGCATCTATTTTGGGTGATGTTCAGGACGATTGTACTCTAATTTGAACTAATATGCTAGGATGATATTGTATCGGCCTGTACGATGTAACAAATTTTCTTATGATCATCACAAATCATCCCGGCTGATTGAGCTTATTTTATACTAATCCGCCAGGATGATATTCACATCGTCCTGGACGATAAAGTCGATTCTTGAAATTCTATTTAAAGGACCCAAATTTACACATGCTTAAGACCTTGAGTGCTGCTATCTTGACCTGAGAGAGCCTTGGGAGAGGGAGAGAGAGAGAGAGAGAGAGAGAGAGAGAGAGAGAGAGAGAAAGAGATAAACTTGTGAGGGGGAGTTTGTGAGAGGGTTCACAAAGGTTGCTCCAAGCAAGCTTCCAAATCATCGTCTCCATTCTTTGTCCTTCATTTTTGGGAGGTTCTTGGTAGGTCTACTTCAGCAAAGGTCCGGGTTCCCTGCCCGCTTCAGGAGGAAGCAAAAGGAGTCGTTTCTCTGCCGCATCGGGGTTGCTGAAAATGAGTCTGTTGTAAAGGCTTCTCCGCCTAGTTGTGGGAGCTAAAGGAGATACACTTAGTTAGTGCAATATTCAGAGGGTGCCTCTGAGGAGCGGACGTAGGTCAAGGATTGACCGAACCACTATAAATCCGGTGTGATCTTTCTTTCTTTTTTCTTCCTCGTTTATTTATTTTTTGCACTCTGATTTCTGTGGTGATTTTGGTTTTATTTTTGTGCTTTACCTAAAGAAAAATTTTAAAATACCAATTCACCCCTCCTCCCCTCTTGGTTAGCCTCGGGCTAGTTCTTAAGGGCTTAACATCCCTAACGAACTTTCAAGGTGAACCATGTTGAAGGCCTTTGAATTGAGAAAACATCTGTCAAGCCTTTCCAAAATACAAGCCTTTCCACTTTTGTTTTTACACCAAATAAATTTTGGACCAAAATAATTCACATCATGGAAATCATTATTGTTCATAAGCATCCTCATCTCTGTAGGCCCTTGATAAAATACAGACTTCTTAACACCCCACTCCCTCCCCTTCCTCTTTTTGAGATAAAATAAAATAAAGTCCCCACCAATAACCAAAGGTATACATCTGGAAGAATCCAACTCCAAACTATTCAATAACTCCCTTCTTTTATAAACATCATTATTAGCATACACAGTGAATACTAGCCAAAGTCCTTTACCCAATATTTCCAATTCTCTAATAACTAATTAAGATGAAGCCATCTTCATAACTAAAGATGCCAAATCAGCCCTCCAAAATAATATGATACCACCAAAGAAACTCATAGCATGAACCAAGATGAAATCCCACTCCACAGCCAAAAATCTAATAACCTCCATGCTACTAAAGAAGATATTTTTGTTTCAACCAACCTGACAAAAAAAAATTATGATCTTTTCACAACTTTTAAGTAATGAGACGTAGGCCTTTTTTATTTGCTCTCTATAATTCCAAAACACAATTGACTTCAATTAAGAAACAAAGGGGGAAGGACCTTCATTCCTTTTTGGAATTAATATAATTTTTCCTTATATGAACATGAATACATACAAGAATAAGAGAATTCACTTCCTTTTGAAACTTTATTTTATTCCTAGCTAAATAGGCTTCAAAATAAATAACACTAAGATCCCCACAATCAGCTTTATTTTTAGAATTGCATTCCAATGAAGCTCCATCTTTGCAACTAGGTTCCAATCCTAAATCATCAAAAATATAATTCAGTAGACTAAACAAATTAACATAATAAGGAAGAAGATTTACTCTAGGATTCAAAATAGAATCTACTGTAGCATCCAAAATCACTGGCATAGCATCCCCGGAATCCCTAGGAACCTTCAGATCCACTTCTTCGCAAATAACTTCTTCCTGCACCTCACCTCCTTCCAAAACCACTAGCAGTTGTTGAATGCTCAAGGATCTAACCTACAACTCTTTATTAACCTCCAAGTCAACAAAAGGTTGTTCATCTTGCTGAACTGGAAGAAACACTCTGTTGCGAATCAATGGTTTATGATTTTGATGATAGCAAACATTCTTATTTCTCTATGACTGCCCTATGTACTGACATTTCAGGTTCACACGATCGGATTGCAATTTGGAACCAGCTCAATATTGGGTAAACTAGGTCTGAGTCAGTTTGTACACTTTTTTCCTTTCTTGATTCTATTGTATTTAGTGTGGCTCCTGATGCTTTGTAAATTGGAAGATTTTTTGTTATTCCCTAAAGATTTCTATTTTTGATAACATCATTTGGGATGATACTTATATTGGCCTGGACGATCTGTTCAAAAGTAGAAACCCTAATTAGGGCATCCTCATTAAAGCAGCCGTCATTATGCAAAACACAACGTCCTGGACAATTTTGTATCGGCCAGGATGATGGGCTCAATTCAGAAAGAATCTGAGATCTATTTAGAAATAACTTATTTTTGGACATCGTCCAGGTGGATCGTCCAGGACTTCAAAATATCGTCCAGGATGATCCAGGTCAATTTTTCCAAAATTTCTCTAAAATTTAAGGAAAGCAATTATGACTTGATTTCACGATTAAAACGGCTTTGACGATCGCCAGATCATCCTTCCCGATATGCTGAACGATTGGTCATCGGATAGTTATTTTTCAGGGCGATGTCGAGGATGATATTCCATAATTTATACTAATCATCTAGGAGGATATATATTATTGTCCTAGAAAATCTGAATAAAATTCTTATGATCGTCTCAAATCGTCTCGGCTGAATGGGCTTAAATTGTATTGATCGTACAGGACGATAAGCCTATCGTCCTAAATGATAATGTCAGCAACTTGTATTAATGAGCTCATTTTGAGAGCTTCTACTTAAGCTTTGCCAAGGAACTTTTGTAAGTGTCTTTGGCAGCCATTGTAGCTTCATTCTTTTGGAGGAAACTTGAAGAGAATGCTTGAAAGGGAGTGAGGAAAGGGTGGAGTTTGAGAGAGGGAGAAGATCCTGTGAGGGGGGGACTCAAGGGAGTGTGGAGGGGGTTCCACACCGTTGCTCCGGCAAGCTCGCACCTTAATACAGTCGAATTCAAGGCTTTTCTCGAAGGAAGTTCACCAAAGAAGAATATCTCTTTGGTGTCAAAGGACCCGATGACTCCACCGCACTGGGGAAGGTGGAAGTGATTTTGTAAGGGCTTCTCTGTATAGCTGTGGGGGCTAAAGGAGATACCCTTATTTTAGTGCAATACTTTGAGGGTGCCTCCAAGGAGTGGACGTAGGTCAAGGTTTGACTGAACCACTATAAATCTGGTGTGTTCTTTCTTTATTACTTCCGCATTTTAATTTCTGTACTTTGATTTCTGTGGTGATTTTGGTTTGAGTTTTATCTTTGGTTTTAAATTTATCCAATTCTCCTCTCTCTTTATTAGCCTTGGGCCAGTTCATAAGGGCTTAACATCCCTAACAAACTTTCAAGTGGTATCAGAGCACATTCTAGTGTCAATTGAGCACTTTTAAGTGGTATCGGAGCGGGATTCATAAAATAAGTTTTTAAAAGCTTTTTAATTTTGATCCATGGCTAATTTTTCAAATCATAATATTGCGGAAGGATATTCAATCTCCAGCCAACTTTATTTGAAAATATTACTTTTGATTTTTGGAAAATTTGCATGACTACTTTCTTGCAATCGATTAATTTTCATATGTGGCATATGATTTTAACTGGTTATTCATCACCGTCAAGTATTGTTAATGGAGTTAAAACTGGTATTCCTTTTAATCAATGGAATAGGGAAGAACAAGTAAATGCTCAATTGAATGCAAAATCTTTAAATTGTTTTTTCTGTGTTTTAAATTCTAAAGATTTTATGTTAGTATCCACGTGCACTTCTGGTAAGGAAGTTTGGGATAAACTACACACCATATACGAAGGCACTAGTGAAAATAAGCAATCCAAGTTGAATATGTTAATGCATGATTTTGAACTATTTTTCATGAAACCTTTTGAAACGATCTTAGACATGTATAACAGGTTCATTCAAATTGTAACATCATTGCATGCCTTAGGAAAAGAATTTTCAAATTTTGAAAAAGTTAACAAAATTCTTAGCTATTTACTTAAAAAATTTGATGCCAAAGTGGTTGCTATTTGTGAATCAAAAGATTTGAATGATTATTCTATTGATAATTTGATTGGCTCACTCATTGCCTACGAGCAAAGTTTGGGCCAAAGACTTTTGGATGCAGGTGAAACAATTGTTCTAAAAGCTGAATATACATAAAGAGATAGCTTAGTTGGTGACAAATGTAATGACTTGTCAAGAAAATCACAAAGCTCACCAAAGCATAAGCAGAAGTGGGAAAAAGGTAAAAATGGTAAGGATATTCATATTCCTTCTGACGTTATTTGCTTTCGATGTAGGAAGCCTAGACATATGAAAAATCAGTGCCCTAATTTAAAAATTCTTCCTACGAAAGAAAAGGGCAACGCGAAGCAAAATTTAAACTGGGGAAATAATGAAAGGTAAAAAATCTCATGGGAAGATCTAATTTTTGAAACATCGGACCACGAGAGAGATAATGATTAAAAAGTCTTCTTTGTTGTGTTTTGTTTTAATTTTTTTCTTTTCTTATTTCGTGAAATTTCTTTTTCAGATCAACACACACACTCATTTTTCTAAAAATGAAAAATCTACTTCCTATTTTTTTCTTGAACTCTTTGGTAAGTTGCAATTGACTTCTCCAAAAATAATCAAAGGAATGAAACTCATGTGTTTGACTCTCAATCTCTGTTTCCTAAAAGAGGTTATTCTAGTTTTCATTTAAAATCTTTTTCAACTTTTAAATTGGTTTTTGAAACAAATTTTTTTATCTCCTTATATATCGCATAGGAATCTTTTGCAAGGTGATGAATCTACATCATAATTTTCTTAATCAAGAATTTCATTTTTGTCAATAGTATGGGTTTACTTTTGGTTTTTAAGATTTCAGAAAGGTAGCATATTCAAAAAATTGGCCAATGTTGCCAAAAATAAAAGATGCGCAAAGACGCCAAATTGAAAAAAATAGAATACACAAAGTGTATCAAAAGAAGCGCAGTGCGCCAAACAATTATCAAGAGGCATAAAATGAGCCCACAAATTTAATGCTTACCATTCTTGTACTTCTTAAAAACTTAAGAAATCCCTTGATACTTTCGATACTTGAGTTTAAAATCTTGATTCTTGATTCAACAATTCGTGCATTGATCTTGTATTAGATACATTTTATGGAAGGAGATTTTGAAAAATTATTATTTCTTTTTCTAATTTATTCTTTAATTTTAATTTTGAATTAAAACATTTTTTAGTCTTTTTAAAAGAACTTGAGTTTGGATTATCAAATTCTAAATTTTTAACCTTTTCTGGGCTATGCGTTGTCAATCCAATTCTACTAAGTTTTTTGATTAAAATTAAGTGGTAACTTTCTCATTTTAAGAATATTTGCTTTCTCACTAGATATGGGAACTTTTTTTTTTCTTTTGTTCATTTTTTCTATTTTTGATAATATCAAAGGGGGAGAACGTAATGTTCAATTTGTATCCTTTTTTTTTCTTTTCAAAAAATTAAAAACAACAAAAATATTTTGTATCCCCGCTATTTTTTAAAAGGGTTTATTCTAGTGAGGGGGGGATTAGGAAAAATTATTTTTTAAAAAATTCAAATTGAATTGTTTGCCATCATCAAAAAGGGGGAAATTATTGTGGATCAATGGTTTATGATTTTGATGATAGCAAACATTCTTATTTCTCTATGACTTCCCTATGTACTGACATTTCAGGTTCATGTGATCGGACTGCAATTTGGAACCAGCTCAAGATTGGGTAGACTAGGTCTGAGTCAATTTGTACACTTTTTCCTTTCTTGAGTCTATTGTATTTGGTGTGGCTCCTGATGCTTTGTAACTTGGAAGATTTTCTATTGTTCCCTAAAGATTTGTATTTTTGGTAACATCGTCCGGGACAATATTTATATCGTCCTGGATGATCTATTCAAAAGCAAAAACCCTAATTAGGGCATCCTCATTAAAGCATCCATCATTATGCAAAACACATCGTCCTAGATGATTTTGTATCGGCCAAGATGATAGGCTCAATTCAGAAGGAATCTGACGCCAGATCTATTTAGAAATAACCTATTTTTGGACATCGTCCACGTCGATCGTTTAGGACTATAAAATATTATCTAGGAAGATCCAGGTCAATTTTTCCAAAATTTCTCTGAAATTTAAGGAAAGCAATTATGATTTGATTTCATAATTAAATCGGCCTGGACGATCGCCAGATTGTCTTGGCCGATATGCTGGATGATTGGTCATCGGATAGCTATTTTTAAGGGTGATGTCAAGGACGATATTCCAAAATTTGTACTAATCGTCGAGGACGATATATTATCATCATGGATGATATGAATAAAATTCTTATGATCATCTCAAATAATCCCAGCTGATTGGGCTTAAATTGTACTAATCGTATAGGACGATATTCCTATCGTTCTGGATGATAATGTCGGCAACTTGCATTAATGAGCTCATTTTGAAAGCTTCTATTTAAGCTTTGCCAAGGCACTTTTGTAAGTGTCTTTGACAGCCATTATAACTTCGTTCTTTTGGGGGAAGCTTGAAGAGAAAGCTTGAATGGGAGTGAGGAAAGGGTGGAGTTTGAGAGAGGGAGAAGATCCTTTGAGGGGGAACTCAAGGGAGTGTGGAGGGGGTTCCACACGGTTGCTCCGGCAAGCTCGCACCTGAATACCGTCGGATTCAAGGCTTGTCTCGAGGGAAGTTCACCAAAGAAGAAGATCTCTTTGGTGTCAAAGGACCCGGCGACTCCGCCGCACCGGGGAAGGTGGAAGTGATTTTGTAAGAGCTTATCCGCCTAGCTATGGGAGCTAAAGGAGAGACACTTATTTTAGTGCAATACTTGGAGGGTGCCTCCAATTAGTGGACGAAGGTCAAGGTTTGACCGAACCACTATAAATCCGGTGTGTTCTTTCTTTATTACTTCCGCATTTTAATTTCCATACTTTGATTTATATGGTGATTTTGGTTTGAGTTTCATCTTTGATTTTAAAGTTATCCAATTCACCTTTCTCTTTATTAGCCTTGGGCCAGTTCATAAGGGCATAACATCCCTAACGAACTTTCAAGTGGTATCAGAGCACTTTCTAGTGTCATATGAGGACTTTCACACTCCACCAGAAGAACCAATCTTTTTAATATTGTTAAAATTTTTATTTTCTCTCCCTTTACGCAATGGAGCCACCACCTTTCTCCTTCTATTGTACTTAACATGGACCCAAGGACCATAATTCGCTATATTTTCAAGTTCTTTTGGCATAGAAACATCTAAAGTTTTGCCTTCAACTTTATAGTTTAATACTTCATAGCCAACAATAGATTTTCCTTTTAACTTACATTCAATAGAAAGATGCCCAATTTTACCACATTTGAAACAAAAGTTAAATATCTTCTCATATTAGATTTTTGGAAAAATCTACCCGAGGTGCTTTCCACCCAAACACCAATTTGAAGTTGCTTATCTAGGAAAACCCGAACACAAACTTAGCATACTCTGTTTTCTCCCATCGAAACATATTGCCATTGGACAAAAGATTAGTACCAATTAAAAAAGAAATCCTTGAAACTTTTATTTCATCCCAACATATTAAGGGATGGTGAGGCATTCTGATCCAAATTGGCGACGATAAGCCTTTTAATGAAGTATGAGAAAAGCCATGTTCCATTTATCAATCCCTATTATATGCGCATTAACATACCAAGGGCCACCAGATAAAATATTATACACAGCTTCCACCGAAAAGAAAGAACATAAAACCTTGCCTAATCTAAGAGTAGTCATATGAAATTTTACAAATTATGACCTTTGATAATGGAACTCCCCTGCAATAACATGAATAGGGTTATCTTTACCAAAAACTTTCACCACTACCAAAAACAATAATTTTTCCAAGTTAGACATTCCACTCAGTTCATGCAACTTAACCCCCAATCCATCTGCAGTAATGAAGGATTTATCATCACAAAATTTGACCTTAATGTTTATTTTTTTTACCTAAGAATTCACCATAGGTTTTGAAAATGAATCACCTCCCTTCACTTCCATACCAGTAATTTTTGTAGCTGTGGCTGATGGAATTAACCTCATGTTTTCATCAGAAGCATTAAGACAAACAATTGAAATCTTAGCACCATCATTCTTCAATATTAATGTATTATTGGCCAATATCTTAAATTTAGAATTTAAATAGCCAAACCTATTAACTACAATATTTATATCCAATGATGAAGAAGCTTCAAAATCATTTGGTTTATCCATAAATGATTTATCTCCTTAAGAGTGTGGAGTTTTGTAAATACCACCATAATCCAAATCATTGCTTTTACCTTTACCAATAATAATTGGAGCAGCCTTTAATCTAAAATATGAAGGTTCCTTTATAATCAAAGAACCATTCAAAACCTTCCTTTGATGTGAAAGAATATCGAGTTGGGATGATTTTAAATTGAAGATTTCTGATGACCAGCGAAGGCCATCGCTGTCGCAACATCCATCCACGAGAAACATGCCTAATACATAGAAGAAGAAAAAAATTAAAATAGTTGGACTAACTCTCTCTAAAACACTAGACTCTCTCTTTATAAAACCCACATAAAGTGTATGACTTCTAACAACCGGCTCAGGAATGTTGAACTCAACCCAAGTATGACTTCCGTGAGAAACCCTCCAAATTCTAAAAACTCAAGATTAAGAAGAATTGATTATCAAGTAAAAGTGTCTATTCTTCCTTTTGTACTAGTCATAATGTATGAATTACAATCATACTATATGATAAATTATATAGAGAATGGGTTTAATGGTTAATTTAATGATTAATTTTTTTGAACTAATCTTACTGTATGATTAAGATCATACTATATAATTCAACTCAATATGAAAACCATAACTGCCAGAAAAATTAAGTAAGACAATTGAAATTTAAAATTTGAACTAATTATATTATACGATGTTATTCATACTTTTCAAAAAATTAAAATCTTACTTTAGTCAATCAAATCAGGGAATAACTAATGATAGTCAATTATATTATATAATGTTGATCATAACATATGATTGATAGAGACAAAATTTGGCTATCCCAAAGATCATACCAAATGAAACCATGTTTTTAAACTAATTTTATTATATGATGTTTACATAGTACAAGACGAATCACTTAAATGAACTAACCATACTATAAAATGAGACTAGTATGGGATGATTAACAGAGTTGATTTTAAATCATCCCAAGAATCATCATATATGAATAGAAAGAAAGAAAATTGATCATACTAGATGATCTTAAGAATATATTATATGATGTTTTCAAATTTTGAACAAATCATCTGACTGGCTATTTTTATCGTACTGGATGGGTCTAGTTTTTTGAACTGATCGTATTGTAAAAATTTCAATCATAATATATAAATAGAGATGGCTAATTTGAATTTTTAGGGTTTCTTGAAACATAAGAATTGAGCAATGTTTGAAGAATCTCTTAAAATAAAAAGAAAGGATTGTGTGATTGCCGAAGGAACTCTGAGAAAGGTGCTTATGAGAGAAAATTAGTGTTTGAGAGGAAAGAGAAAGTGAGGTTGAGCATGAGGGAGGAGTGTTAGGGGAAAACATGGTTGCTCCATGTTGGCTACACCCTTGCTTCTCATGTTGCTTTTGTAAGTCCTTGAAGGCTTTCTAAGGGGAGAGGCTTTGAAGTCAATTCCTCGAGGTGCTCTTCCTTCTCTAGGAGGGAGAAAAAGATTGGAGGTACTCTGCCTTCTCTAGGAGAGAAATAAGCTTTTTATTCTTTTCCTTCTTAGGATGGGGAAAAATGATTCAAGGTCCACTACCATCACTGGAAAGGTAACATAGCTTCCTGTACTCCACCACATCATGTTTGATGAAAGTGAGTCTATAAGGGCTTCTCTGCCTTGTTGTGGTCGCAAAAGGAGAGTAACTTAGTGCTAGTGTAAAATCTAGAGTGGAGGACTCTGAGAAGTGGACGTAAGTCAAGGTGGACCGAACCACTATAAAAGTTTCTAGTGTGTTTTTTCCATTTTTCAAAATTTTTTCCTATAACTTTCTTTTATTACAAGTTGAGTTTATTGTTTTGAATCTTATCAATCAACTATATTGAGTTTAACACTTTCCTACAAGAATATTTGCTTGTGTTAAAACTATTAAAAAAATTCATATAATTTTTTATATAAATTGCTTCCAGATGTTATTTTGAGTAATATATTTGAATTGAGTTGTTTAAGTTGTTATGTGGCTAAAAAAAGGATTCCTGTGTAGGGTTTTTTAAAATTAATAATTCACACCCCCCTCTTGGTGCACCTCGGGCTAGTTCTATGAGGTTTAACAATCTTCTCATACTTTCTTCTGCCTGACTAGCACTCTTCCCATCTATCAAATTTGGGTTTAGAGGATACATACTCACATAAAATATGTAACTAAACACACATGAATATGAAACAAATAATAATGAATGCCCAAAAAGACATAAATCTTTAAAACTCAACTTAAAAATCAATTTCATATAGCAAAAAAGTTTCTCATAGCCTAACTCGATCATCACATATCCCATCATGTTGATATGTGACAGGCGATTTCTAAGATCTCATTTTAGAATATTCATAGTCTCTACCAACGTTCATTTCAAATAAAACTATAGACAATAGAGCTACTAAAATATTTAAACACTAAAAATAAAATCATCTACAAAGTTTCTCTCATTTCATAAAAATAAATATCTACACTATATTATATGGGTGAAGGAAAGTGCTAAAGAACTAAAAATTTAACTAGCCTTAACATTACAAAAATAAAAAAAGAAAAAAAAAACTTATCAACTCACATATGAATATGAACTATTAATCAATAGCATCCTTCCCTTTCCCACTCCCTCAAAACCATAAGCAACCAACAGTGAGCTACAATTACTTAGTAGATCACACAAGCCAATCTAAAATTTTAAATTATTTTCTTTTATTAATTAAGCCTTTTACTAAATATATAAAAGTAATTAAATATAATCATATAATTAGTTATAGCACTGGGAAAGGTAAATAAATAAAAGGATAGTTTATATCATGTAGTATTTCATATTTTAAATCCTGATTCCAAATAAATCTCAAAGGATTCTAGCCCATTATATCTCCCTCTTATGCTTATAGCACAAGAATATTCCAATAGGCACAAGAATATAGCTTTATAGCCACTGAACATGGCTACATAGCCACTAGAACATGCCTTACAGGATTCTGGCCACTTATAACTCCTAGTTGATTTTTTTCAAATCTATAAGGATACATTTCAGAACAGAAGCTTATATTTCATCACATTATAATAATTAAAAAAGTTTTAATACATGTCAAAATTTCATAGTATTGTATAATGGTAGGCATCTAAACTTCCTACTGAGCAAATTTTCATAATATCAAAACATAACCAAATAAAAGAAATATATAAAAAAGTACTTTAAAATATTTGTTGAACTGCAATGTTATTTTTTAGTGTCCAGATTATTTTTTTTTTTCCATTTAAATTCTCACAAATTCCAACATACTTGGTTTAAATTATTCAAAAAATACTTAAAATGTTTAGAATCATATTCTTTATAACAAATAAAAAGTTATATGGTGAAAGTTTTACCGGTGTAAAGTTATATATATTTTTTGCTAAAAAAATGTTATTTTAATCAAAAAAATTATATATTTGAAAAAACTAAGATAGCATAAGGTGACTTACCTAAATCTGGAAAACATTTCCAATAGGGTTGACGATTCAAAAAAACTAGAAGAAGCTAAAAGAATGCAAAATTTGTATAGTTAAAAACTTTGGGAAATGTAGTGCAAAAAAAACCTAAAGCGAGGAAGTCCTGTTGCAAATCTGGATTCAGTGATTATAATTTTCATGATATTAAACATTTCTAACATCTCTATTTTTCTATGATTGCCATGCTTACTAACATTTTAGGTTTATAATACCAATTGCAAATCAAGCCAGCTCAAGATTGGGTAGATTAAGACTAAGTCAGTTGAATGTACTTCAAGTGTTTTCACCTTTTCTTGAGTCAAATGTAAAAAAGTGGGTCTTTATGCTAAGGAACTTTGCACACACACACTTAGGGGGAAAAATACTATATGTTTTAGAGTTTTTTATTTTTGATCATATCATCCAAGCTGATCCCAAATCATCTTGGATGATTAGTTAAAAATAGAAACCCTAATTTGTGCATCCTAGTTAAGGCAGCTGAATTAAGCAAATTATCTTATATGATATTAACATCATCCTCGATGATATGCTTAAATCAGAAAGAATCAGCCACCAAATCTTTTAGGCATATTATTATTTTTAGATATCAAACAGGACATCATCCTGGATGATGTAATATAATTATTGCTAAATTAGTCTAATAATTAAGGAAAGCAATTATAATTTTATTGATAGATCATATTATCCTAGATGATCACAAGATCATTCAAGATGATGAACTAAATAAACCATAGTTTCTTCCTGGATGAATAGAATGATGTTCTAGATGATATATATTGATTTGAACTAATCATACTGGATGATCCAAGAATTGTCCTGGATGATAAGTTAATTTTTCAATGTCTAATATGAAAAGTCTGGCCAAACAGAGTGATGGTCTGGATGATACTTGACATTTTGAACTAATTATAAAAGATGATGTATAGTCATCCTGAATGATCAAAATAAATAAATATTCTAATCATCCAACCCCCCTAGATCATCTTGGCTAATTGAGTTGAATTTGAGCTTATTATAAAGGATAATCTGTTGATCATCCTAGATGATCTTTGTCAGTTTGTAGCAATTTAGGTCAAATTTAAAGTTCTTCTCTATAAGATCTCTTATTTACTCAAAATGAGATCTTTTCCTGTTGTCCTGACCTAAGAGAGCCAAGAGGAGAGGGAAAGCTTGGGAGAAAGAGAGAGAGGATCTTATGTGGGGAGTTTGTGAGGGTTTTATAATGGTTTCTCCAAGAAAGGACCCGATTCATCTTCACCAGTCTTCATCCATGGTTTCTTGGAGAATCTAGAGAGTTATACCTTAGTGATTGATTGAGTTTCTCTACTTGCTTTAGGAGGAAGTGAAAGGAGTTGAGTTCTTTTCCTACTTCAAGAGGAAGCAAAAGGAGTTGGGTTCTTGGCCTCACTAGGGTTGATGGAAAGGATATTGTAAAGGCTTCTCTACCTTGCTATGGGAGCAAAAGGAGAGTCATTGAGTTTAGTGTAATACCCATAGTAGAGGCTTCAAGGAGTGGATGTAGTTCAAGTTGACCAAGCCACTATAAAATATGTTATGTTCTTCCTTATTGCATTTCTGCATTTAATTTCCATATTTTATTTTATGTGGGTGATTGTTTGGTTTATATCATGATTTTTGTTTAAAATTTTTTAAAAAACTAAATCATCCACCCTCTTGGTTAGCCTCGGGCTAGTTCATAAGAGCTTAACATCCCTAACAAACTTTCAAGTCCAATTTTTTAGAGATAGAAAAACTTTTTAAATTTTTTGTTAGAATTTTTTTGCATGCTCATTTTGACATCCTTCTGTGTAATCATGGAGGGGCATGATCGGAGTCTTATCATCTCTTCCAATCATGTGGATGGATCCTCTTATGTAGCTATAATTATGTAGACTCATATGAGCTCTACTGGTATTCCTCTGATTATTAGAGAGGTGGTAAATGTTTCAAAAATACTAAAGATGGAATCTTATGAAAGTAAGGGAAAGAATGTGATAAAGGAGGCTTTCCTTAAAAGTTCTCTAGAATTTGTTGTAATTAGAAGGAAAAAGTGGAAATGCATCTGAGGGTTGTGGTGAAATTTCTAAAATTTATGAACCTATTGAATAAATTGTAAGTGTGATAAATCTATACCTAATGTGTGGAATAACTACTAAAAATTAAGGTAGTTTCTACAAACAATAATATGTAAATGATTGATGATGGGGTTGTGGTAAAATTAAACCATGTAAGCGAAGAAGTAAATATTCAAAGACTATAAAATTCAGTGGTGATCAAGGTGTTTGGCAATTCTATTCCATTCACTTAACTAGATTGGGATATGAGTGGTTCCTCTATTCATTTCAATCATAGGAAGCAAAGGAATTAGTTTTGAGCAGTGGACTTTTGTTTGTAGGTAATCATTTCATTGGAATGGATAGTTGGAAGCCAAACCTTTCTCCTTCGAAGATGAAGGGTTTGTTCTCGCCAATTTGGATTCAGTTGCTACACCTTCTGTTAAACTATTGGGATGAGAAAAATATCACTTAGATTACTTCAAGAGTGGGAACTCACCTCTATATAGATGGAAATATATTTAATTGGGGTAGAAGGGAGTTTACAAGAATCTATGTTCAAATGAATTTGGATGCTCAAATTCCATTAGCAGTATGGATTGAAGGCACATAAGGAAGATTTTTTCATAATATTGAATTTGAGAAGATTTAATCATTTTGTTTTAGCTGTGGAAAAATTGGACATGTCCAGTCCAATTGCAAATTGAGTTGTGAAGGTAAAATTTATAAATAATCAATAGTTATGCAGAAGAATCAAGATGTTGGAATATAAAATAATGTGGAAGAATAGAAAAATTCTATATCAGCTGAATCAGGAGGAGAGAAGAATAGAAATGAAATAGATTCTTATGGACCAGGATGCGTGTACACTACTAAAAGAAGTTTTTTAAACCTCCTAATAGAACAATAACTTCAATGCTGCAGAGGAAGTAGTTTCTGCAATTTCTGATCATTCAAGAAAAATATGGAAAATTCAAGTGGTGTCACCTTTGAAGAACATAATTTGTTAAAAGAAACTAAGAAGGTAAATGAAGTTGTTTTAGTTGCTGAAGAGAAGGTTAAAAATCATGCACCGTTAGCCAGGGCAATTTTTAAAGTCGATGAAAATAAGGTGGAAATTCATACTGAGAAGCTAAATAAATCTGTTGGTTTATTGATGGTAAATTTATTAACTTAAACAATTATAGCAAATGAAGATAATGGTCTAGAAGATGGAGAAGTTCAATAAAATATTGAAAAAATGAAGGAAGTAGTAACCCAATAGGTGACATCTAAACCTGATCAAGAGGTTTAATGTGATGTTTTATTAACTTCTGGTAATTGAAGCAAAGGTAAGGTAACAGATCATAAATAAAATTTTGGAAATAGTGAGAGTGGAAGTACTACTACTAAAGCTTCTCAATATAAGATGAAACTTTCTAAAGAGGTGATGATGCTAGGTCTGATTAAGGCTAGTTAGAGAACTAGGAAAGGTGAAGGAGGTTTTGAAAGGGCTGGGGCCTCATCACCATTTCATCTTTAATATCTTCCATGATTTTCTAGAATTATAGGGGAGCTAAGAAGATGGATGCTTCCCACTGTTTGAGGAGTTTTATTGTCATGAATGATATTTTTTTTTCATTGGTTTAATAGAAACTGAAATTGAAAATTTGGATAAAATTTGAGTTAGGAAAATTGTTGAAGATGATTGGGAGTTCTACCATTATGCTGCAAGTGGAACTTCAGGAGGTATTGTAATTCTTTGGAAGTATAAGTTTTCTTTCTTTTCTATGTTGAATTATTCTAACCAATGTATAATTGGTAACCTGACCTCTCCTTTTGGTCAATCATTGATGGTGTCTATTGTTTATGGTAACAAAGATCTTTATGAAAGAACAAAATCGTGGAAAATAATATAGGATCATATGATGAGTAATAATCTTTATATCATAGGGGGGAGACTTTAATTAGTTAGTTTTAAAGCAAGAGAAGAAAGGTGGAAAAGATTTATGTTTTCTCAAGGTCTTTAAGAGATGAAGGAATTTATAACAAGAAATGATTTTCATGATATTTGTATAATTGACCCCAGTATACTTGGAGCAATAACAAAGATGGCCTAGCTCGAATATGGGAGAGATTTGATAGAGTTTGCTTAAACTCTAAAGTTTAGATGAATGTTCCTTTTGAAGTTATTAATCACCTCCTAAGAGTTGCATCTAATCAATGTCCACTATTACTCAAGTAAACTGATGCTAAAGTTACTAACCATAGAGAGATCATATTTGAGAATATTTGGTGTTCTTTTCAAGCTTCGAGGGGTATTATTGCTAAAGCTTGGAGGAAAAGAGATCATAGAGTTATCGCAAATGTCTTTAAAAGGAAGGTAAATATATCTCTTAAAGATTTATACTTTTGGAGTAAAAATAAATTGAAAGAGCTTACCAATATTAAGCAAGTCCTACAAAATGAAATATTACTTTTATAAGAAGAGGAGATTAAGGAAAATGGGCTAAGTTTAAAAAATCTTCTAAAACTGAGGATAAAGGTGCATGAATTGAATGTTACACTTGCTAGAATTGCTACATGGTGGTAACAATGCTCTAAGACACAATGGATGGAAGAAGGTGATTAAAACTCTCATTTTTTTTATTCATATGCTACAACTACAAGAAATGGCAATATGATCAATCTGGTATCCTTTCCTGATGGCATAATAGAAAAAGATCCAGAAATCATTCATTCAGTTTTTATGAGATTCTTCTTAGAAAAATGGAGTAAGCGCAATAGCAAGTTTTCTAATTAGCCTTCTTTTGAATTAGAAGATAAATTAAATGATGATATAAAGAAAGCTTTGAGCAAAAAATTCACAAAAGAGGAACATTATTCTATCATTATGAAGATGAGTAACAACAAGAACCAGGATCAGATAAGCTAATGCATGTTTTTTAAAATCTTATTAGAGCATAGGAAAGTGAAATATGGAATGCCATTAATGTTTTTTTATATCATGTATCATTCATGATTTCTGGAAGGAGATGATGGTGGTACTTATTACTAAAGTCCCTAATGCTTTTGAATGTTCCAAGTTCTGACCTATATGTTCATTTTAGATAAATTACAAAATAGCTTCAGGTATGATCCTAAGAAAATTAAGAAATTGTCTTCCTAAAGTTATTTTTTATTATCAAGCAGCATTCGTTCCTGGAAGAAGTATTTCTGATAATTTCCTTTGGCTCAAGAGATTTTGAATAAAATGAGATTTTCTATTGCAAAATTGGGATTTATGCTATTAAAACTTGACATGGAACAAGCCTATGATAGTATGTGTTGGGATACATAAAACCAAAATATGAAGCTTATGGGGTTTTCAAATATGATAATTGATCTGATCATGCAATGTGTTTGCTAGACAAAATTTTCTATTAAGATCAATGGGAGGACGACAAAGTGGACAACAACATAATGTTGTTTTAGTCAAGGTTGTCCACTTTCTCCAAGCTTATTTATTTTATGCTCTAAACATCTATTCAAAGCATTACAAGCTAAATCTAATCAGTTAGGTATTAGAATAGCTGATGATATGGAGAAAATAACCCATCTTCTTTATGCTAATTATGTGCTTGTTATAGTTGAGGCCTCAAAATGCAATCACAACCTTTTTAGGAAGATTTTGAATGAATATTATGAGTGGACCAGATAACACATAAATTTAAAGAAGTCTATGGTACTATATGTAAAAATAGATTCAAATAAAAGAAAAAGGAGATTAAATAAATTTGTGGGACTCAATTCAGTTAAAGAAATCACTTATTTGGGTGTGAAGATGGCTTTAAGGAGATTAAAGGCTTCATACTACAATTCAATAATAGAAAAGGCAATGGAGAAATTAAATACATGGGGATCTTGCTCCCTATCACACGTAGAAAAAATGGTGTTAATCTAAATAGCTTTTTCATCTATTATATCATACTTGATAGCCCATTCTTTAATACCAAAAAGTGTTTTATTGGAAATTTATAGGATTTGTAGAAACTTTCTTTTGCATAAGGAGAATGGAAGATGCGATATGCATTACATTTCTTTGATGACACTGTGTTTGCCTATAAATTTTGTTGGCATTGGCATTCAAGGAGCGGCTGAAAGACAAGGTCCACTAAGATCTTATCTTGCATGGAATTTTATATAAAATCAAAACTCATTTGTTAATAGAGTATTGAAGGAATATTATGGAGATAAAATTTAGGAAGATGAAATTAAGAGGAATGCCTCTCCTTCATGGAATATAATTAAGGAAGGTACCAATTTTTTGAAACATATTATAAGATGGTAGGTTTATTCAAGTATTAAAATAAGCATTATGAATAATGTTTTATTTCTTGATAAAAGTTTTAATAGATGGACTTGTATATGCAATATAATAGAGCTTGAAGATAAAAATGTTTCCTTTCTCATTGATGAAGAAAGAAGATGAAAAAGGGAGGCTTTGAAGATGCATTTCTCTGAAGAAATGGAAATCATGATTATGAAGACACCAATGGGTATAGATGAGGAAGAAGATAAGGTTGTGTTAATAAAATTTGAATCGAGTAGATCGATAACATCAATGGCTTATGAACATCATTTTCAAATTCAAGAAGGGAATGTGAAAGATATGAGGTGGATGAAAAATTAAAAGTTTCTCATAGAGAGTTATTTTTTTGGTGGAGATTATTCAATAATGCATTGCCTACAAATGCTTGGTTGAATTATAGAAAACTACATTGTAACATAACCTGTTCGAGAGGTTGCAAAGTTCCTGAAGACATGGAGCACATTTCAACATGTTATTTGAAACTCTTAGAAGTATTGCAAAGGTTCAAGCAATGGGGTATTAAAGTTCCTAATTTTCAAAGTCTGGATTAATGCTATGAAGAATTGAGGATGGTTGGACAGTCAAAATATGGTCTTGCCATAATTTATATTGCTGCTATATATCAAAATTGGCAAGCCAGGAACATCAATAGCTGTAGAAGTCCTATCTAATTATTTGTATCAATATTCATTTCCAATTAAGAAGAATAGGTATATCAATAAGTATTTAATGTTTTCTAATGTTTGGTGTCCCCCACCTGAAGGTTGGATTAAATTGAAAGTAGATGCAGCTGTGTTAAAATCTAATATGGCAAGAAAAGTTAGCATTTCAAGTGATCATAAAGGTAGAATGCTTTGTGCTTATGGAAAGAAATTAATCCATTGGGATGTAGCTTTTTTTGAGTTTAAGGCAATTCTAAATTTTTAACACTCTATTCAAGAGTGGATGGTTTCAAATAAAGAAATAATCATTGAGGTGATAATGTAAATACTATGAAGATGCTTCAATATTCAGTAAAGGTGACTTCAGGCATGAATAATAAAGCTTGAAGAATGGATATTTCTTTCTTAGAAGTTTTTAAGAATTTTATTTTTCAATTTGTTTCTAGAGAATGTAATAAGGTGGCAGATTATTGTTCTCGTCTTACCATGTTTGGTGACTTTTATTGGGACATTTTTTTAGACAGTGAACATTGATCAAGTTTTGTTGACTTAATTAGGAAGGACTATGATAGGATTTTTTTTTATTTAGTTGATTGTAACTTTTCTTTTTTTTAATTAATGTAATTTACATAGTATAAAAAAAAACCTCTCTCTTTCTCTCTCCTATTCGAATGAATAATTGGAGAAACTAATCAAATTAAATGAAAATAAAATATATTTAATAAGCTTATAATGTCCTAGAACTGCGATGCTCAAACTAGATCACTTATGCCCTCAAAAATCTACAATAACTTAAGAGTTTGTATTGAATGTCACTTTCTGATATCTTGGCTAAATGCATCATCACTGCACTTGAACACCTAGCACCGTTGCTCTCCAAAAGCGACATTATTAAATTTTGTCAAAATTTACACCCAACACTTGGGACACATTTTAGATTACTCCCAATCAATTTCATGCATTAAAATATTCCCAAAGATATGCAAATAGTTAAAAAAACTCAAAAGTTGAAAACCTTACATTTTTTTAATCCGATCGAAACTAGCAAAACTAAATGTTGAACCTCTAAGTATAATAAATTTCCCTTTACACATTATCTTTTCCTTTTCTAGCCATTCCACTTCCTCATAATTACTAGAGGACCCATGGAAAGCATCAAGATAGGCTCCCTTACAAATTCTAGCCATAAAATTAACTCTTAGTGCTTAAATAGGGTAAACCTAGCAAAAACCTATAGGGAAGCTATGATCCAAATTTCATGGCATTTGGTTGAGTATACAAGGAGTTTGATAGATTCTTCAAAGCTCTAAATCCCTTCTATAATAATATAGTTTAATCTATATTGTTCATTTTATGGGAAAGGCCTGGATTGTGCGAAATGAATCATATGATCCTTCTCAATACACGTCTATGCCAAAATAGATCATGATATAGCTAGAACATAACTAATGATCTATGATTGCATGGATCCAATGGTGTCGCACAGCTACTGATGTGATAAGTTAAAATTGTATGAGGCTACGTCGCATGACATGTGTGAATGCCACTACATAATGATTTCCAATCATTGTAACAATCGTACGTCACTATCATTTAATATATTTGGTTAAATTCCATAAACATTTTATAAAAATTCCTTGAAACAACTAAAAATCACCATAAAACTATTTTTAATCCCTTTAATATATTTGGAGTTTTTGGACTCTATGGTACAAACTTAAGCTCAATTTTATTTTAAAAATATTTTTAAATTGTTTTGACCACTATAAAGATAGTAATTACTATTTAAAGGTTATCTATTTTTTATTAATTACACAGTATTTAATGGTCCAATTGAGGTCAATTTTGGATAGTAAAAATTAGGGCTTGAATTCTACATACCCTTATTCTTAAGCCATGAAGATTAATATAATTAGAGTTTTTTAATTTTCAAAGTATTGGGTCATAATTTTGCCCCAGATTTTGAAAATTTATTTCTCTTAATCCCTAAATAAGTAGGGAACCAAATTCCTGTTGTATATTTTTATTATTACAATGGTTAGACACATTGGATTTTAAACCATAATGAGTAGTACACTCTAAGGAAAAATCATCTAGGGTATGGTCTAGCAACTTGAAAATTTTTCAAAAAATTTCTACACATCCAATTGGGATGAAACTCAAATATAGCACCCTTAGAAACATGATAAACTCTAGGAATAAATTTCATACTAATTGGGAGTCATTAAGCCCATTAAGTAAAATCCATAAAATCATACCCTATCTTTAGGATATTTTTTTCTTAAAATCAAAATAAATCTTAAAACATTGCTAAAAATATAAAATAAATTTTATTCAACTCTAAATGAATTATATAATCAATGGAAATTTAAATCCCATTTCAAATTTAATTATAATTAAATTTGTAATTAATTAATCATTAATTAAATAATAATTATATAAAATTAAACATTAATCATATTATTCCCAAACTTTCTGGGATTTCTCTATAAGTTAATTCAAACTAATAATGCTAATTATTTTATCATTTGAGTTAATTTGATTAATTAAATACCTAAACTTAGTTCTTATATAAGAAGAGGTTTTAAAAAAATAAATAAATGTTTTAAAATAAAAAAATCAAATAAGTCCTCATAAATAATATTTATATAAATAAAAAAATTAAAAAAGTAAAATGAAATAAAAATCATAAATATTTAATTAAAATTAAAAAAATTAAAATAAAATTTAAATAATCAAAGAACATTAATCAAAATTAAATAAAAATTCAAATAAATACTTTAAATTTTTAATAAATTAAATAGAGATTAGTGAATAAAAAATAAATTTTAATTCATTTAAATTTAATAAAATGTAATGATTCATTTTATTAAACTTTAATTAATTAAATGAATGAATGAATTAAATAATAAAAAATTAAATAAAAAGACCCTTTATGCTTTATGGATGGCACCTTTAGAGAGCATATTAGCATTGGATTTTGGAGTCCTTAATCATTTTTAAATAAACCAAAGATCTTCATATGTTGCAAATAGGTCTTTTTTTTGAAGACACAAACACACCAGATTGAGGATCTTAATAAACCTTTAATAAATAATTAATGATCAAAAAGACCTTCATACATCATGCCTAATTCATTTTAGAGAGCTTGTATGCATTAGATTTACAAGGTCTCCCCCTCAACTTTCCTAATAAATCATTAAAAATCTTGAAGGACTCTATGCAACAAATCCTATCCTTTATATGGAATGGTAAAATTATAATTACGACCCTTAGGACATGTAGGCTAGTGTTTTTTGTACTTTAAAGTCACTAACTTAGATGGTTCTTTAAAATTAAATAATTAACTATAGAATTTCCAAATAAAAATAACAAAACACCAAATGATTAATACTTAAACATAAATAAAAAAATCCCCTTTTAGTCATTAATAAACAAACACTTTCAAATAAAGCACTTAAACAATAAATCCCTTTAGACATATCAAAGCCAAACATCCTTCTACACACACTATAGATGGATTTTTAGGACAACTAGCTCTAGTGTAAGCTAGGATGGTGGTAATTTGGTATGATTATGAATTCTTTGCTTAGAGGGATACCTGTGTTTATTTATTTATTTTCAATACTCCGTATGTCATATGAGTTTCAATTTATTATGGTGCACCTTAGTCATTTATTGGTTGCATTATTTTCATTAGGTTCTTATACATCTACATTGTTATCTTTTATTATATCAGCTACCACATTGCTTTTATCACTTGCAAGAGCTAATGAATAATATACATAAGATGTAATGTAACGGTAAAGAGTTATTGTATATATAATTTGTATATCGATGGAATTGTAAAGTATTTATGAGTTGTAAAGGTTTAAATGTACTTACTTATTTATACATGTTGGGCTCCAAAAGATAACTCCCTCTCTTTTGGATGGTATTCCCTTTTTTAATTCTATAAGAAGTTCCAAAATTAGAGGACGATAAGCATGTACATTTAAATCTATATATAACATAGATATAGAACACTAGGTTTTTTATGGTGGAGCCTAGCTACCTTTCTTTCATGCAGGCCCTAAGTTGTATAAATCTCTTACAATAATTGAAATAATTGTTTCTTCTACACTGCTATAGTTTCATGCATTGCATCATATACATGCATTTCATTCATATGGGTGATAAATTTCATTATTGGGTAGCCTTTTTTATAGGTTCCTTTTGGTGTATTTATTCTAAACTTTGTAGGAACATATATACTAGTTATAGGATGAGACAATAGTGGTACTGTATACTTGAATACATTTACCTTGACATGCATACATACATGCATTTTATTATCTACAATTTACTCTAGCCCAAAACACAAGCTATCGATAAGGAATGAGGAGCCTAGGTAAGGAGCTTGCCATAGTTTCCTATGGGTTGGGCCATTAAGCTTCTAGGATTTTTTAAAAAATTCAAACTTTGCTTTTAGATAATTTTGATTATGTAAAAAAATAAAACATAGAGTTTAGGGTATCTTTGCATCAAAATTTCATTAGCTAGGTGCTTTTAATTCAATATATGTTGTTAAATTTTCTTCTAAATCTATATCAGAGTTCTTCATTCTAATAATAAAATACAATCTTACTTACATGCATCAAACTCAAATTTCATGATTTAAAACTTTATGCTTATGTGGTTAGTTGGCAACCCACTATAAGCAATTGCAAATCCATATGCATTTGTACCTCTCCAACTTCCTTCCGGGGGGATTATCCTGACATTTTAAATCAACTTAAAAAATTTAAAATAAAAAGGGAGTATTTATAAAATGATTGATTAAAGTTTTTAAATATTTAAATAAAATATAATAACATTTTTAAATCTAAATTAAGTCTAGTCTTCACTTTAAGTAAAAACTTTTTATTCAGAGATGTATTTAACTGTAGAGGTTTGTCTCTATTGGAACCTAAGGACCCAAATCAAAACAGACCTCATATTAGTCCTATAAGATTGGTGAAACATTCTTTAAACATGGACTAAAGCTAATTATTGGTTAGTTTCATTTTCAAAATGATATGTAAATGAAAATTTTATCCTTGATGAATTACACATTTCCAATGTTTTGTTTTATTATGAAAATAAAATCAATTCACTTTCAAGTTGATAGTGTAGCCTTAGTGTGTCTTCTAGGGTAGTTAATATTAGTTATGCAGATTTGTCTAAAGAATCACTATAGCGAATTAGTGGCCAATATATTTATTTTATCCACTTGCATAAACACAAGACTTTTTAGTTTGGGTAAAACCCTTAAGATTTCTCGTATCTTATGCCCTTCTTAGATATAGTCTTTCATATCTTTAGGTATATCTATGTTTATCCTTCCATCGCAAGCTTTAGTAGATTTTGACAACAAAATGTTCTACTAACTTTCTATTAAATTTTAAAATCAACATTCTCAAATTCTAATGAAAAGATTAAATAAAATTAATTCACATAAATATTGAACCTAACAATAAAATTTAAAATTAAATCAGAATAAATATCTTCCAAGTACCTTTTACTTGAAAATATCACATTCAAGATCATATTGATTGCTTTGATCAACACCAATATATGTAGTGTACTTTTATTATTCCGCCACATCTATTAGCATTTAATTTATTAACCGCATTTTTTTAATGAGGTTAACTTCCTCACCTAGGGAAAAGTTTTGCACATAGGTTTCATACCTTTGCTTATAAATTACTTCTTGGATTCTATTAGGGGAATTCTCAAGGACATAGCATTTCCCCGCCAAAGGAAGTTTATAAACATCTTAGGGGCCTTATGACTTTTTAAATGAACTAATTAGGTAGTGGACCAACCAAATCAAAACCTAGGCTTACCCTTAAAACATAACTAAATCTATAAAGATATAACAAAACCTACATAACTACTGACCTTAGGATCTACCTTAGATTTTATGGACCTATTCTTGGACCCATCTTATGGGTCAGGAAATATTGTTAAGTCCTTTAACTCTTGGTGAAAGGTGGTTTGACCAAATTCAATTCTTAAATCTTAAACTTATCCAAATACCTATACTGGTAATTTGGATTGAGAATTAAGTTCAAGCAATCCTAACCCATCTTAGAAATCCTTTAATACATGGTTGACCTATGGCCAAAACATTTTGACCTTCACCAAACCATGTTCTTAAAAGTGTTTATGACACACCAAAATAGGGGGTGAATTGGTTCTTTAAAATATTTTTAGAATTTTAAAAAATATTTTTCTAAAAAAGCGAATCTTGAAATATATGAAAGTAATTAAAAATTTAAATAAACTTCAAATAAAAACTCACAAGGATTTTTTTCGTTTTATACTTGTATAAAATAACTAATTTTTTTTTCTTTAGTGAGCTTCAAAACAAAGATAATCAAAAGGTAATCAATAAAAACCTTTTCCACACATGTAATCAAAATTAAACTAGAGTGTAGTAAATAAAATTACAAGTAAACTAAAAGATAAATAAGAAAATGAAAACTAAGGTTTATATGGATTAATTAAATTTAACTATGTACTCCCCAAAGTTTCTCCTCTTTAGGAATTAAATAAAATTTGTCTCAACTTCAACACACAGCTAGGTGATGAAGCCCTTCTTCCTTGACTAGTCAAGAATCACCCTTACAAACTCTTCACACTGAAAGAATTTCCCTTCTCTCTCCTCCATGGCCCAACAAAGATGGCATCCCTCCATTTGCCTCTAAGTTTTTAGACATGACAATCCCTCCTTTTGCTTCTAAGCTTCATAGAGAGGATAATCCTTCCTTACGCATCCACTCCAAGTGGGGATGCCAATTTGTCTTTTTGCATCCATGCTTAATGGAGATGATGAAACCCTAGCCTTCTCAGGTAGAAAGTATTTTTCACCAAAGAATCTCCTTCCTAGCACTCTCCTTTAAGAGGCCCACCAAACACAACATGAGGACCCAAGGTAAGGGCTAGTCAAAGCAATCATGTGACCCTAGTCACACCCCTTCACTCCCTCAAGTAACTCTCCATCTCTCAACCTCACCTACTATCTCTCTCCTTATGAATGTGGTCTCTCTCCAAACTCTCCCCCATAAAGAAGATGACTTTTTCTACATAAAGACCTTTCGTATAAGATATAATAATAGTTTTTAAATAGGTTTCTAAAAAACCCTAATTTTTTATTTTAAGTCTTCTAATCATACTGTAATCAGGATCTATTTCTGAGTATGGTTCTTTATTTTGGTCATGAATTTTGTGATTGTGTCTATTTTGTTTCTCCTAATTGCGCATAATATTTTTATGATGGATTTGGTTATTTAGCCATTTTTTTTTAGTGGGGCATTATTCACCCTATGCCTGCTTCAGTTGGAAAATTGTGGGATGGTAGTTCTTTGGTTGGGAAATCCTTGGAGGGGTTTTATATTGATGTGCATGGAATCTTCAATATATGCGATTACTTAAATTATTTATATGAAGTTTTATACATTTGGGTGCTTTCCTATTCTCTATTTAGTTTGAATTTTTGTTCCTCTTTGGTTGGGAGGAGTTTGGCGACGATAATTGGAACCCTTTCTAGTTCTAGTTTTCTTCCAGAAGCAATTTTTTTTGGGCAATTACATTACCTAGCAGCTTCATCTTCTACTTTCTTTGTTTAGGGAAATCTTATACTGTTGTATGGTTATGTCTATGGCTAATGCTCAGGTAATAAACGAGGGTTTTCTGAATGTCAATAATAAGGGGATATTTATTAATTCTGTTGGGAAGTATTTCACTAATATTTATTTAAATTAGCATTGGTCACAACTTATATCCTATTACAACATTTCTTATATTTTCCCTTATGTTATTATGTTTGTTTCTCTTTTGCAGTCATTTTCTCTTGAAGGTGTAGTGGAATGAGATATTTTTGGATAAGGTCACTACTTTTTGCAGGAAAACTATGTTGAATTCCTTTTTTTCTAATCTTCCTTTTTTGTGTCTTGCCTACTTGCAACCCTAGATTGTTATTAGGTGATTTCCTAATTCTTAGTATTGGGGACCATTGGCTCTTAGGTTTTATTTTGTTTTTTTTGTTTTTTTGAGCGCTTTCAAGCTTTAGCCACGATGAGGTCCTCTTTAAGGACCTTCTAATCTTCTTTTTTTTTTAACACGTATGCCCATGGGTTCCCCTAAAAAATAAAAATTATAATGTATGATTCATATATTATATAGTATAATTTGTTCAATTTCATCAAAAATCATCCTATACAATTATAAATCTTCAAGTATGATTAGTTCAAATTGAATCACATATCATACATGACGAATAAAAGTTCATCCAAAAAGCTATCAAGTCAATTAGATTGTATCATATTTAAATCATATAATATGATCTACAATTAAATTAAACTTAATATGATTCTTTAATCCATTCATTAGATTAGTCAACATAATTAATGTTAGTAAAATAAAAAGCAGATCGAGTATAATCATTGTAATTTTTAAAATTCAAATTTGCCTTATTTAGGAAACATAGATTCAATGGAAGGATTTTAATCAAAATAATTGATCATACACTACAAGTTTGTGGCATACAATATGATTAGTTATATTCCAATTTTAAATAATATTATTTTTTTTAATATTAAAAATTAATTTCTATTTAAACAAATCATAAAGTATAGTCAAGATTGTATAGTATATTAAAAGAAAATTTTAAATGTTTAATTTTACTTACCCTTATGTGTTTGTATGATTTATATGCCATCATACACCTATTATAGAAATTCACTCAAGAAAATTAAATGTTACAGACTCTTTTAAAAATATATTAACTCATACATCGATACAACAATGACTTGAGCCTTGTTCCTTTCTTCTTTCTTTGTGTATGTTGTACCTAAAAATGTTAGGAATTCACAAGAAAAATATCCAATATATAAAGAAGGAATAAAAAAACATCCAATAATATTTTTAATAACAAAACATAAGGTTGGGTACCCAGATTGCATTAATCTCCACCTTTCTTATGATGGTAAATATTATTTTTTGGGATTTCAATTTATAATTTTGATTTTTATTCCTTGCATAATTCTCTCCAGAACTAACTACTTTCTTCTAAAAAAATAGGGAAAATCTTTAAGGTTATAATCTTTTTCTTTTTTATTAATTTTTTAAATTTTTAGTTCTATTTATTTAATAGTAATAACCACATAACAAAAATTGAAATAATCTAAAACAAACTACAATAATCAATAAATAAATAGCACAACTAAATTGAAAAATAAGAACTGTAAAATAAAGTACAATGAACACAATTTACATAATAAATAACATGCAAAGAAATACTAAAAATATTAATACATGCAACAAACTAACATAATCACAAAAATAAAACACAAAAATAATCTAATCATCAAATGTCCTTAAGTTCTTAGAAAGAAAAACAACACTTAGAAGTGGACGAGAGTTTGGTGAGTGAAGGTGTAAGAGGAATCACTATGGGAAGACTCCTTCTACATGATCTATTTAGGATTCTTTATTTTGAGTGCCATTTTCTTCATTTTTTCTTCTGGCACATTTTTCTTGAGCATGTACTAGAAAGCTAACATGATAATTTAAAGATATAAAAATCTAATGCATATATATGATGTTTTGTTCTATTTTTTTTTTTTTTATAGATAGCTAAACTCTAATTTTGGGACCTGTGATGTAAAAATCTATAGATATCCTAATGTAAACTCTTCAAAATGAATGTGAATTATTATTTTCAATATCTATCAAGCTAATTTAATTTTTTAAAATGGCCATGTATAAATTTAAAATCTAGTGTTATGCATTGCCTCGATGGAATGTTAGAATAATTAGGAGTATTGAAACAAAATGATTTCATACATAGATACAGGATGCTTAGGATTTTAGGATCTATGGATAATAACTATAGAGAGGCCATGAACCTTTCTTTACACCTTTACAAGCTAAATAGAGATCTAAAAGTTCATAATATTTGATTCAGAACTATTTCAAATTAATATAGTTAGGAGAACATAGATTTATTCACCATCATTAGTCCAAAAGTTTTTTATCTTTTTTTTTTCTCACTTTTTATTCATTTCTCAATAGTCTGGATAATTTCCCCTAAATTTTATTGCCTAAGATAAATTTAGTAGTTTGAGTAAATAGAAATAGAGTCCTTTTTTGTTCACCTATTTTCTCATAGGTTTGATATTATCATAACACTTTATAACTTTATTTACATGTGCACTTTCATTAGTTGGTAGCATTTAACATATGAATGTGTACTAGTAAGAAATTTTATTATCATATAATTTTGCCACTAGTAAATTATTAACTGTTCCACACATAAAGTATGAAAAATATAAACCCGTAAAGGTTTTTATGCAGTTGTTAAGGAAGTAGTGTTTGTTTTTTTCAATTTTTAATATATTATTTGAAAATTTATAAAATTTAATCCTACTTAATTTTAATATTTTTTATATCATTATTCTTTTGTAAATCTTTAAATGTTTGCTTTTTACAATGTTATTTTTTTTTTCTTGCATTTTGATTTTTATTTATTACTGGTGTATGCATAGTAGAACTAGAAACTGTCACTTGTTATTTTATCTATGAATAGAAAGCAACCTACAAAGTTTTGAACAATCAAAGAGACTTTAGCTATAGGAATGGCCAAACCAAATCAAGATTATCACCATCCTAGACCTCTTAAGGAGTATTCCAATCCTTTAATAGATGGAATTAGTCAAAGCATCAACCAACCTACTATCCAATACAATAATATTTTAGTTGAAACTTGTTATTATCCAAATGGAATAGAATTCATAGTTTGGAGGAACTCCTATTGAAGATCCCAACCTAAATGAGCTAATTTCTTAAGAATTTTTTCAACATTCAAGTATAACGGAGTCTGTGTTAATGCTATTAGATTTCATCTATTTTTTTTTTCTCCAAGGGAAATAGCTAAAATGTGGTTGAGTTCCTTTACCCTAGGATCCATAACCAGTTTGAATGAGTTGACATATAAGTTCCTAGCAAAATATTTCCCACCTTCCAAAATTGCTAATCTTAGGAATCATACTACTTTTTTCCAATTTAATGGAGAGTCAATTTATGAGAGATAGGAAAGATTTAAGGAGAATCTTAGAAAGTTCCCTAATCATATTTTGCATGATTGGTTGGTGTTTCATAATGGGCTTTTAAGATCACTTAGGATTATAATTGATGTTGCACTTAGAGGGTCATTAATGTCAATCTTTTTGTGAGGCTTTTTATCTTAATAGTGGAGATAGTAACAAATAACTTACAATTACCTTAAAATATGGTGAATCCTAAGAAAGTAGCTAGTGTCTATGAGCCGTATGCTTTATCATTTTTTATTACTTAGGAAGCTACCAAGTCTAAGAAGTTAGACAATTTTGAAGTTAGTTCAATTTTCAGGATCACCTATCCATTTGGAAGAGGATCATTGGAATTATATTGGTGAGTTTAGTATTCAATGTATTGAGAATATAAATGTAAGTGGAAGGCCTAACAATCTTATTCAAGTACTTATAATTGAGGTTGGAGGAACCACCCTAAATTTAGCTAGAATAATAATATTGGTGGGAATTAGTGGAATGCAAATCAACCCAACCTTATTGTACCTTATAATTACCCTTAACAATCTTTAGTAAATCCCTGACCTTCTTATCCCCATGGCTTTATCAGAACAATCAATCAAAAATAGGAAGACAATTTTTTATGATTTAGTGCTTTAGATGAAAGCAATTGTAAAGACAAGCTGCTACCTATAGAAACATGGAAAATCATATAGGGTAATTTGCTAATTTAATTAATAATAAATTTGTGATGTGCATGATAATCTTAGAGATAAGACTTTAGAAGTGCACTGCGATACTATTTAGCTTAGGAGTGGGAAAGATTTAGGAGACTCTTATAAGAAAATAAATCGAATGGTGGAAAAAGGTAAGCAAGAAAAGCCTGTAATGCTTGACTTAGCTAATGAACAACCTAAACAGATTAAAGAAGCTGACATACCTACTAGGAATATTGTAGAGACATGACCACCACTTTTTTCTTATAGATTGATTAAATAAATTTTGGATAAATAATTCTTTAAGTTCATAAAAATGTTTAAAAAATTAATTATTAACATACCCTTCTCAGAAGCCTTAGAACAGATGCCTAATTATGCCAAATTTATGAAAGACATTCTCTTTAAGAAAAGAAAACTAGGGGAATTTGAAATTGTAGCTTTAATAAAAGAATATAGTGCTATCACTCCTAAGAAGCTCCTTAAAAAAATTGAAGGATCTTAGTAGTTTTATCATTCCCATGATTATTAAAGATAATTTTTTTTGGAAGAGAATTGTGTGATCTAGGATCCATCATCAATCTTATGCCTTTGTCAAATTTTTAGAGATTTAATTTAGGAGAGGTTCCACTGACTACTATCACACTTCAGCTTGTTGATAGATTGTTAACTTATCATATGGGGGTGGTAGATGATGTTCTTATTTAGGTAAATGGTTTTATCATTTCAATAAATTTTATTATCATAAATATGGAGAAGTAAAGGGAGATACCCATTATCTTAGGGAAACCCTTCCTAGTAATGGGCAAGGCTTTGATAGATGTTCATAAGGGAGTTGATATGAGAGTTCAAGATCAAGAAGTGAATATATATGTGATTAAGTCCATCAAATTTTCTAATGATAAAAAAATGGATAGTTTCAAGGTTGATTCGTAAGAGATAATTGTTCATAATTTAAGGGAGATCTGGTGGCAAAAGGACTTTGGATGAATCATTAGAGGAAAATTCTGAGAGTTTGGAAGAATTTATTCAAGTTATTGAAGGCACTTTTCAAAAGTTTTTGGGTAGATTTGAAACCTTAGATATCTCATCTTTTTGTATAACTTTAAAATAATCTATAGAGGCAGCCACTATTTTTCATCTTAAAGCCCTACCTAATCACCTTAAGTACACCGTTTTGGGTAGCAATTCAACTTATCTTTATTTTTGCTAGTTTGAATAATAATTAGAAAGTCAAGTAATTAGAGTTCTAGGAGATTATAAGAAAGTTTTTGGATGGACCATATCTTACATCAAAGGAATTAGTCCATCTTTATGTATACATAGGATTCTTACGAAGGAAATTTTTTTACCAAAAAATAACGCATAAAGAATAATGAACCCATCTATAAAGGAAGTAAATAAAAAGGAAACACTTAAATAGCTAGATGTAGGCATCATTTACCCCATTTCTGATAGTGCTTGGATAGTCTTATTCATTGTGTTTCTAAAAAAAGGTGTTTTGATAATAGTATCTAATAAACATAACTAGGAAAATCACTAGTTGGAGAATTTGTACAGACTATATGATGTTTAATAAAGCCACTAGGAAAGATCATTTCCTTTGCCATGTCTTGACCAAATGTTAGTTAGGTTGGTAGGATGCTCTTTTTATTATTTCTAAGATGGATACTTAGGGAACCACTAGATTCATATAAAACCTAACGAACAGGACAAAAATACCTTCATTTATCATAAAGGGACACTTACATTTGGATGGATGACCTTTGCCAAATACAATAAGCCTATAATTTTTCAATGATGTATGACGTCAATTTTTAAAGATTTAATATAGTTGGGAATTAAAATTTTTATAGATGACTCTCTTTTTTTGGCACTACTTTTGATTTTTATTTAGGTCATCTGACCAGTATACTTATAATTGTGAAGGAATAAATTTAGTATTTAATTAGTACATGTGACAAATTATGATGATTGAAGGGATTAAGCTACGACATAATATTTCAAAGAAGGGGTAAGAGGCAGAGAAGGCTAAGGTCGTGGTTATAGAAAAATTGTTGCCACTTACTTCTGTTAAATTCATTGGGAGTTTTCTTGGACATACTAGGTTTTATAAGAGAATTATCAAGGACTTTTTCAAAATTTTGAAGTCATTCTGTCATTTATTGGAACAAGATATTCCATTAGTTTTTAACTCTACATGTCATGATGCCTTTAAAATTTTAAAATAGTATTTAATCCTTGCACATGCTATTTTTGAACCAAATTGGTCTATTCTTTTTGAATTAAAGTGTAATGGTAGTGATTAGGTTGTAGGTATTGTTCTTGGCCAAAGAAAAGACAAAAAGTTTCAAGTTATTTTGAATGCTAAAAGAATTTTAAATGTTGAGCAACGTAATTACACCACTACTAAAAAGAACTACTATCCATTATCTTTCCTTTTTATAAATTTTGGTCTTATTTAATTTGAATGGTGGTAGTGATTATGATGTAGGTGTTGTTTTTGGCCAAAGGAAAGACAAAAAGTTTCATGTTATTTTTTATGCTAAAAGAATTTTAAATGTTGCACAATGTAATTACACCACTACTAAAAAAAGACTACTAGCTATTATCTTTCCTTTTGATAAATTTTGGTCTTATTTGACTGACATGAAGGTTCTAGTGTATACATATCATTATGCAATCAAATTTCTTATCATATTGCCAAACCTAGATTGGTAAGGGAGATAATTTTATTACAAAAATTTGATGTAGAAAACTTAGACATGAAAGTAATTCTAATCCAGATTCCTAATCATCTTTCAAGAACTACATTTGAATAGCATGTTTCTCATGAATTTAACATTAATGAGTTTTTCCTTGTTGAACCCTTATTTGCTTTGAATATGAGTAAATTGCCTTGGTATACGGATATTATGAATTATATTATTATTGTTGTAATTCTTGTTGACATGTCATCTACTCAAAATTATAAATATCTGCATGATGCAAAATATTTTTTTTGGGATGAGCCATATATTTTTAAAAAGTTTACCTATTAAATTAGTACAAGATGTGTCCCTAAGGATGAAATACAACCCATAAGTAAGGGGTGCCATCATTCACATTATGGAGGGCATTTTTAAGGATTTAGAATTGTTATTAAAATTCTTAAATTAAAATTTTATTGGCCTGCTTTGTTTAAAGATGTTAATAATTATGTTAAAAAGTGTGTATGATGTCAAATAGTAGGCAATATCACTATAAGAAATGAAATGCCCCTAAACTATATTTTGGAAGTTGAATTGAAAAATGTTTGGGGAATTGATTTCATGGATCTATTTGTGCAAGCCCATGGATGGAAATATATTATATATAATAATGATTATTTTTTCAATTAGATTGAAGGAGTGGAAACCCTTGAAATTGGTGCTCTGGCAGTACTTAATTTTTTATAAAAAATATATTTTCTAGATTTGGAATGCCTAGATTTTTAATCAATAATGGAAAGTTACATTTGTAATAAAAGAGTGGAAGTATTAATCAAGAAATATGGTCTACAATAGAGAATTGTAACATCTTATAATCCCAAAACTCCCTAAACAAGTGGCCAAGCTAAAATAATAAAGAGATTCCAATAATATTGTAGAATCTGTGAGTTTCATTAGGAAAGATTGGACCATAAAGTTGGATGATGCAATATGGACCTACAAAATTGCTTTTAAAATACCTATTGGAGTATCTCCATAATAATTAGTCATAAGAAAGCATGTCACCATCCATTGGAACTAAAATATTGATGGGGGCGGTTGGGTTACTATGGAGTGCAATTTTAAATTATAAAAATATTTAAGGCTCTATCTCTCCTAAAAAATGCTTAGGTTTTCTTTGATATACAAAAATAATAAAGCCCATTAAATATATGTTAGTATATGTGTTGAATCAAGTAAAAAACTGATAGAGTAGAGTGTCAAACCCACGAGGGAGTACGCTTTTTAGTAAACAATTATTGCTATTTACTCTAATTACAAAATTATAGTACTAAAATTAAATTATTGGTTGTGGATATTCAATTATTGAGTAAAAATAGTAAAATAACTGATACAATATTTTAAAAAGTATTTTAGATTCTACACTTCTTCTTCCTTAATGTATGGAGTTGCTCAAACAAACACAGACTAACACTCTAATTATTGTATTTAGTACTTTCCTAGTTTCTCTTATATTATACTCTAAGAGAGATCTAATGAGGAACACTAAAAGTACTAAAATTATGTAAGTGATTGAATTACCTTACAAACATAACATAATGATTATTTATAAAAAAATACAAAGTAGGTAATTGGCACTGTGGAACTTGAAAGATTGGTGTCACTGCACCCATAAAATAAACTAGCACTACTCCACTAATATTGTAGCTCCACTGTGGTGCCTATTGATGCGAATCAATTACTTAATGAACAATCACATTATTTCACTAACAGATTGTGTCCTTTGAAAGTTACAACTACTACGCTGTGGTACTACTAACTTTAGAATTTAGTGACATGGGAGCAGCAATTTTGGCATTGAGGTGTAATATAATATACATCATGAAGCCTAAAGATAACAAACATGGCGCTATAAACTGACAATTTTGACATCGTGGTGCTGTCCAATAAAAAAGTTATTGCCACCATGTCAATGTTGTAGTGCTCTGGTGGTGCCTTTGATTGCGTTGTGGCATTGATTTATCTAACAATGTGATGCTAGATGATACTTACAATTTTGTGCCTTTTGTATTTTTCCAACTCAACATAACTACAATAACATATTATTACTAAAAGTATAATACATAAAATAATACAATATTTATACTCATCATGTTCTCTCCAGCTTAAATTCTTGCTTGTCCTCAAGAAAATAAAAAATTTTCTATTCTGATTAAACAATTAACTAATATGAAAACCAATATTTAAAAATTACTAAAGTATAGGACAAACATCATAGTCCATAAAGAGTAAAAAAGACCAAGATTACAATTCTAGTTTGGAAAAAATACTAATAAATAGTTATTCTTTTTATTACTTTATTTGACTTCGCATGTTATAGATTTTTTTTTTTGTAATTTAAAGTGAATAATGTAGCTTAATGATTAGATATATTAGTAGTTAAAATTAAACCTTTCATTAGTCATTAGTTCACCATCATTTGTACTAGTTTTCTAATTTTATCCTTTATAAATTTAAGTATAAGATTGAAATCATATTCTAGCTTCTAACTGATACAAATTTTTTATAATACTCATATTTTCTTTTTCTTTTTCCTGTTAGAACTATTTTCACAATTCTTTTTTCTTTTGTACATAGTTAATGATTTTGAATTTTCTTTCAATTTTTTTATAATATTAATGAATTTTTTGTAAGGATTTAATAAGATTACAAATTCCAATTTTTTGTTGCTTATGATTTCTAATTTTAATTTACTCATGTCTAATCATTAATTCTAATTGTTCTTCTTTATTTCAAAAATTAATACTTAGAGGTGTAACTTATAATTTCAAATTAAAGTATTAATTTAAATGGTCTAAGTTAGTTAATTATTAGTTTTCCTACTCTATAAAGTATAAATAGTACTCATTTGAAATATGATATAGGGTTTTATTATTATCCTAATTTTATATAATTTTTAATTATCATTTTTATTAGCATTAATTAAATTATTAGAATATAATAACTAATGAAAATTATACTAAGCATTGAAGGAATTAAAATATAATATAATTAAAAGAAACATAAACAACAATTAACACTATACATGCCTTCATATGAATGATAAAAGGAATATAAAACATGTGATAATATAACGTAAACATAAAATAGGTTACAAGCTAACTAGAGCACTAGGCACCATACACAGCAAGCTAGCTTCAATAGCCAAAACAACAAATCATGCTCACACTACATATACCAATTACTCACGTAACTACATTCTCTTCTAAAAGGTAATAAGTAAAGCAAAGATACAAATACACATCCTCTCTTTCTCAAAATTTAAGATTTCCTTATTCATCTAATCCACTTGGTCAATCTACTACCATTAACCTTGAGAATGTGAAAAGTTTTCTTATCTTAAATGTTGATGGCGCCATTAAGATATAGTCTAATAATAGTATATGGGCCAACCCATCCATATTTATGTTTTCCATGGCAAAACGTTTTCTTACAATCAAATAGTAGAACATCTTGACCATGATAAAATTCATAATCTAAAACTTCATCTATATGCATTTTCTTCATATCATCCTTATATCTTCTTGTATCTTCATGAACTTAATCATTTAACTTATGATGTATATTAATGATAGCAGAACTCTGCACGTGGAGAAGATAAACGGAATCTTCATTTTCCAAATGTTCTTTTCTTCCAATTCTAGAGAAGGAATGTCTTTTTTTGGTTCTACCCATTGCAAAAGTTAAAATTTCAAGAAGAAAAAGATAACACTATACTCAAAAATTGACAAGGATTGAGAATCAAACATATAACAAGACATTTTTTTTAATTTTAAAGTTAGAGATAGTTATGAATTTTGAATTTTTAAACCACAAAGTCTAGCTTAGCATTGTGGTACTAAACGTAGCACTGTATCACTCCTTTCAAAGGTTTTTTTAAGTAAAAATAATGAAAAAAAAAAACTAGAAACCATATTTATCACACCTAAATAGGTTTCCTCCCTTGAAGCACAAAGTTTAAAGTCTTCAACCTAACTTAATAACATACTAAACTTAATTTTGCATTGCTTCCCACACAACACTAAGTTTATAGTCTTCAGCTAGACTTGCCTAGATTTTTAAATTTGGTTGGAGTATATTATTTTCATTCTTCAAATGACTTCCATTAAGATCTTTTTCTTTTTCTTTCAGATTAACTATAATATGACTAGGTAAAGATCCAAGAGGTATACTACTGACTAAAATTTCAAGGTGACTTAATTGAGTTTCCAAATTTTTAGTAGAAGTAGCATAATTTTGTAATTTATTCCCTATCTTCATAACTTAATCCACTAATAATATTTATATTTACAAATTGATTATTTTTATTAAATCATGGAGGATATACAAATCGTGGATTAATAGAAGGTTGTTGGGTAGTGTATTAATTTACTCCTTGATTATTTTTCCCATTATTCCATTAACTACTACCACCTATATTTTTTGACCAATTAAAATTAGGATGGTTTCTCCAACATGAAATTATATGTATTTGAATGGAGATTATTTGTCTTATAATTACATTAATATTTCAATATCTTGCATATTATTATATTTAATTATATTTTAGTCTCCCAAAGATTCAACTCCTATTATAGGATTTACTCTTATTATATTCAGCTTCTTAGAAATTGCTGTAACATTGGCAGTCAAGATTAATAAAGCATCGAATTCATAAATTCTAACTACTTTTTTAGGATTTACCCTATCAACAGGTCATTGGAAATTATTAATAGCCATTTTCTCTATTAATTCATAGGTTTCTTTAAATGGATTAGATATTAATGATCCTCGAGCTATTGCATCAACTATAGCTCTAAGAGATTCTACTAATCCATTATAAAATATTTTAATAACCAACTAATTAGCTAATACATGATGAGCACATTTTCCTAGCAATTCCTTAAATCTTTCCAAACTCTCATAAATTGATTCTACTTCAAACTAAGTAAAAGATGTTATATCATTTCTTAAGTTTGGAAGTTCTGAAGGTGGAAAATAATTAGAATGAAACTTATGAGCCAACTCAATTGGAGTAGTTATAGAGCCTATGGTAAGGAATTCAACCACATTTTAGATTTCTCTCTTAGAGAAAAGGGGAATAATCTATTTATAAGAGTATCATTATTGTCATCATTATACTTAAATGTTGAATATATTTTAAAGTAGCTGGCTAAATGTAAATTGTGATCTTCTATAAGAGTTCCCACAAACTAAGAGTTCTAAACCATTTGAATAATAGTTAGTTTTAATTCAAAACTATTAGCTTAGATTGTAGTTATATTTTTGCTTTGATGAAATCCATCTACTAAAGGGTTTGAATAATCCTTAAGATGTTTAAAATGATTTTTCTCTAACTCAGGTTCAATTATTTTCAAAATCATTTTAGTTTTCTAAATTTTAACGAATAACAACATCAGCACACTTAAGTCTTTCAGTGATGGCAATCCAAGCAAAGCAAGCCAACTTGAGAGATCCCTTCTTATGCCAAATGAATCTATGCCAAGAAACCTCCTCCAAATGAGAATAAAAATAAGCAGAAAATTGCATAAAATTTGGTCTGGAAGAGCCATCCCAAGCAATCAATCCTTCTCTTCTTAGTTATGGCCAGTTCTAGCAAGCATGGTAGACTCACTAAGGGATCATCCTCTAAGAGTGTAGATAAAGAGTTTCTATCTAGAGCAAGTGAGGATTCTTTCATTAGGTTTGTCTTTGTATAAATCACTCTTAGAATCTTACTTCAAGAAGATATTCATTTTTAAGCCATGCCCCTTTTCGTTACCACTCAATTTTCCTTTATCCTGACTTTGATTCGTGCCTACAACAAAGAAACCTTTTACTATTTTTTGGCAAACATGTCTTTTAGTGAGGATGAAAGTAGGATAAGATCTTATGTTCTGAAGAAAAGGGTAGAAATCACTAAGGAATATTTGGGAACCATTTCACATTTAAGAACTCAAGGGGATTAGAGCCCACATAATGACTTCTACATCTGATTTTGACTGGATTGAAATAAACTAAGTTATTAGAGGGATTGAATAAGTATGTCACATGCCAAGGGACTTTACCTTAAACCAAAATATAAGAATCATTAAGTATGTCCTTAGAACTTCTATTATTCCTAAAGCTGGTGACCGCATTAATATTACTCCTCTTCTATCCACTATTACTTATCTTATCATGATTGGGCAACCAATAGATGAAGCCTAACTTATTATTGATTATATTTATGGACTTTCTAAAATTGGTCAAGTCTCTCATAAGAGGAAGAAGAACATCGCTTTAGGACACCTAGTGACCTATATCCTAGAAAATAAGTATAATCTTGTTCATCTTGAGCCTCTACTTGAATTGCCAATCTACTTTACTGATGCTTCATTTCGAGCACTTTTGGGAAAGGTGATGATTCAAATCAGGATTCTAAGGGAGAAGGGGGAGCACCAGCACCTGTACCTTCTCCTACTTGTGGACCTAACTTTCAGGAGATGGTCTAGCACTTTCACTGTCTAAAGAGTCATTTTGATCATCACATTAATTAAATTCAAACTCGTCTAAATCAGTAGGATGCACAGTACCAGCACAATATGGGCTGGATTTGAGGCCAGTTCGAATTGGTGAACACCAACATGGATATGATGAATTGTTATTTTTTTGTGTTCAACCAGCCTTCTCCTTTAGACTAGGGCCCCTCTGATTACTAGATGTACTTCTTATGTGTTGTCTATGCCAGTCCTTAGAGATGAAATGTGATAATTTCTACAGTTTCTGTACTTGTGTTTATTTAATGTTTTCTGTAGATGTTGTTATGTTATCATGTTTTTGAGTTATATAATATTGATATCAGATGTGCCTTATTATTTTATATCTTTATATTAATATCTATAAAAAATGTCTTGTTTTGTTTAGTTGATTTTGTTCTTTCTTTGAAATGTTAGTTTGCTTATATGATAATCCTGACTTAATTGATCTAAAAAGTGTTAAAATATGAACAGTAATACAAAAATTAATTTAATTATGAAATCTAATTTTTCAAAAATATAAGTTAATTTATAACTCAATCGAGTTAAGGCTATCAATCTCATGTTCTTTTTAGGCATACATAATTTTAATATTATTATTACAATTTTAATGTCTTATTATTTTTTATTTCTCTTTTCAATATAATTATCATTGTACTTAGAGAAATTTGAGCTTTTAGATTATTGATTATAAAAAGATCAATTAAAAGAAGAAATGTACAAGTGTACAAAAATTGAAAGAATGCGCAATGGTTCTCAAATTGAAAAGAGGCACAAAATTAGCCCAAATATTAAAAAGATGCACAAAGTGTGCCACAAATATTTTTTTTAAAAAAAAGATGCGCAATATCGCCAAATAATTATATTAATAATGTTCTTTTATCTTTTAATCTTCAATTTCAAATCAATCAAATATTCTATTATATTTTGTATTGGAAATTAACTTTAATTAATCATCATTTTGTCACTTTTGCAATAATTCTCCTTATCAAATTGTTTAAAATGTTTCATGACCTTGATATATTTTTCTTGTATATGTTATATTTTAATTTAAATCTTTTGAATCATTATTTTTATTTAATGGACATTAATCTTCTTATTGCAATTATAATTAAATCTCTTTTAAGATCAATTATCAAAGGTTTCGCATATGACTTCTTACATTTATTTTATTTTTCTTCTTCCTTCTTTTTGTTGTTGTCTAAAAGGGGGAGAAATATTATTTGTTTGATTATTTATTGTTTGTTTGCAATAATGTTTGCTAGTGTTTTTTTATTTTATTTTATTTTTTTTTTGTTTGAAGTGTTTTGTGAGTTTATGAAAAATAAAAAAAATTGATTTGTTCTTAATAGAAATTCCCTTATATTCATATGCTTATTCATTTAGGGGGAGTTAAGGAGAAATTTAGGATTTTTAATTTTATTCAAACAATAATTATTTAGCCATCATCAAAAGGGGGAGAATTATTGAGATAGTTGCTACTTAGTTTTTGCATGTTTGATATTCTTGCAAGTTGTATGTTTTTTATGATTCCAAATATTATTACTTTGATTATTATTTTTCCTAACATATTTTAGAAGAATTATTTTTCTCTTGTGTGTACTAATATTTCAGGGAAATCATACTCTGGATTATTGAAGACTTCAAATCAAGATCAGTTTAGAGTTTATTATAATTGAAGTATGTATTTTCCATTTTATTGAGTTTAAGAGAGTGCGATTGTAACTGAGTAACTGAGCACACACACATCGAGGAGAGAGTTTAAAATTCATTTTTTTTTTAACTAATCATACTTTATGATATCAATTCATACGGGATAATCTAGTCAATTATTTTCCCCAACGAGCAATCAAACGAACAGAAATGAAATTTTTTTTGAAGTATGGATCATACGGAACCATCCAGGTTCATACTTGCTTTTATGAGTATGAATATACAGGTCCATTCTCTCTCAATTTTTTTTTCTATGTATGGATCCTACGGGACGATCCAAGTTCATACATGCTTTTATGAGTATGATCTTCTTGGGTTAGTTCTTGTTCAAAAATATCTTTTCTACATATGGATCATATTGTGTGAACCCATTTCGTACATGCTTTTATGAGTACGATATTCTTGAGTCTGTTCTCACTCAAAAATATTTTTTATAAGTATGGATTGTTCTGTATGAACCTTGTTTGTACATTCTTTTATGACTACAATCTTCTCGGGTCCGTTCTCGCTCAAAAATATATTTTTAAGTATGGATCATACTGTACGAACCTAATTCCTATATACTTTCATGAGTACGATCTTCTCGGATCCGTTCTTTCTCAAAAAAAAAAAATAATTTTATATGGATCATACTGTATGAACCCAGTTCGTATGTACGCCATCCAGAGTACGAAATATTGGGGTTCCTTTTTGTACAAATGAAAATTGAAAATTTTTATATTGTTAATCTCAGATGAACTTGGTTCATATCGGATGATGATAGGGTATGAAATGTTTTCGTACCGACTCACAACAAGTTTGTATGCAACAATATTTGAATTATTCATATGTAGGAAAATGATTATACTGTACAATCGTGTATGCTCAAAATTGAAAATTTAAATTTTTATGTACGGTATTTCCTGTCTTTAATATAAAAGTTCCACTAAAAATTAACATGTATGAGTCTTATCTTCATAATTTTTTAAGGGAAAATGAAGGAGAGCGTGTGAGAGAGTGTTTGAGAGAGATTTCATGCAAGTGGAGAGTGAAGGGTTCACAAGGTTACTCAAAGGTAAGGATCTCTTTTGTAATTATGGTTATCACTCTTTCTCTTGTATTTCTAGATTACTCGTGAGAAGATCTTTGGATAAGATCAGATCCTCTATCGACACTTGGAGAGTGTGAAAGGATGACGGTTCTCTGTCGACACTTAGAGAGTGTGAAAGAATGACGGTTCTCTGCCGACACTTGGAGGGTGTGAAAGGATGACGGGTTTTTTCCGACACTTGGAGGGTGTAAAATGATGATGGTTCTCTACTGCACCGAGGATTGGTGGAAGAGACTTTTCTGAAGGATTCTCTGCCTTACAGTGGGGGCAAAATGAGAGTCATTTTGGTAATAGTGCAATACCTAAAGAGAGAGTCTTCAGGGAGTGGATGTAGGTTGTATTTGACCGAACCACTATAAATCTTTATGTCATTTAAATTTATGTTGCTTACTTACTGCAAGTTTATATTTTGTAGTTAAAAAATTTGTTTTCAAATCACTTCAATTAACTTGCTACAAATTGTCAACCGATTTCAAATATTAAATCCAAAAGTAATTTTTAAAAATAAGCAATTTACCCCCCCCCCCCCCCCCTCCCCCCCCCCCCCCCCCTTCTCGGTTAGCCTTGGGACATTAGCTTAGGTTTAACAACCTAATCAAGATTCAACAAATATGTTATATACATCATCAATCCAAAACTAAAGAATTAGCCAGATATGTAAGAAAAAAGTAAACAAATTCATTTTCATTGAAATTATAAAAAAATAAAAATATAAGAGAATAATATCACCCTTCAATATGTTCCTTCTGCACTTCTTCTTCCATTATATATGAATTTGTCCAAACTAACACTCTAATGACTATATCTACTACTTTTGAAGTCTCTCTTAGAATGCACTCTAAGAGAGATCTGAAGAAGTGTTCTGAAAACTATTGAAATTATACAAGTGACTAGATTTCCTTACAAATATAACATGATCAATATTTATAAGAAAATATAAAGTAAGAAACTTGCATTACAGTGCCTAAAAGATCATATTTAATGAGCTTACAAAATAAACTAGCGCCACCACACTACTATTTTAGCTATGTTGTAGCAATTTCTGATGTGGATTAATTACTTATTGAAAAGTCACATCATTTCACTAACATATCATGTCCATTGGAAGTTACAATTGTTATACAATGGCATTGTTGACTTTCAAATGATGTGGGATTGGACCGATAATTTTAGCGCAGAGGCATGATAGATTATGACACTATAGTACTTAAAGATATTTAACATAGCACCACAAAGCTTGCCATTTTAATACCACGGCATTGTCCAACAAAGAATTCAGTGTCACCTTGTCAATGTTGTAGTACTCTCACAGTGCCTTTGATGGTGATGCGATGTTGATTTGTCCAACATCATGATGTTGGATGATACTTAGACTTTTGTGCCTTTTTTATATTTTTCCTGCACAACACAACTAAACTAATATATTTTGACTAAAAATATAACACATAAAATAATACATTATTTACACTCACAAAATATAAAGCAGTTTGGGCATTCAAAGAATTAAATTTCAATCTTAAGGAAGCCAATGAAAAAAGGTTAATTTAGTTGAATGAATTGGAGGAGTTTTGAAGTGAAGCATATCAAAATGTTAGGATTTATAAGGAACAAACAAAATGATGGAATTATTGTAAGCTTCTTAATTAAGGATTTACCTTGGACAACATGTACTACTATTCAATTCAAGATAAAAATTATTCCCTAAAAAATGTAAGTCCATGCAGTCTTGACCATTCACACTACTATTTTAGCTATGTTGTAGCAATTTCTGATGTGGATTAATTACTTATTGAAAAGTCGCATCATTTCACTAACATATCATGTCTATTGGAAGTTACAATTGTTATACAATGGCATTGTTGACTTTCAAATGATGTGGGATTGGACCGATAATTTTGGGGCAGAGGCATGATAGATTATGACACTATAGTACTTAAAGATATTTAACATAGCACTGCCATTTTAATACCACGGCATTGTCCAACAAAGAATTCAGTGTCACCTTGTAAATGTTGTAGTACTCTCACAGTGCCTTTGATGGTGATGCGATGTTGATTTGTCCAACATCATGATGTTGGATGATACTTAGACTTTTGTGCCTTTTTTATATTTTTCCTGCACAACACAACTAAAATAATATATTTTGACTAAAAATATAACACATAAAATAATACATTATTTACACTCACAAAATATAAAGCATTTTGGGCATTCAAAGAATTAAATTTCAATCTTAAGGAAGCCAATGAAAAAAGGTTAATTTAGTTGAATGAATTGGATGAGTTTTGAAGTGAAGCATATCAAAATGTTAGGATTTATAAGGAACAAACAAAATGATGGAATTATTGTAAGCTTCTTAATTAAGGATTTACCTTGGACAACATGTACTACTATTCAATTCAAGATAAAATTTATTCCCTAAAAAATGTAAGTCCATGCAGTCTTGACCATTCACTATTACTAAAATGTTTTGTATGGTGTTATAGATATTCAGCATAAACCCCCCCCCCTCCCACAACTTTTAAATTTAACGGCCATAGTCTAAAACCTTATTTGGTAGGGTATATAAACCATTAAAGGACATTTACTGAGTTAGCATAACTTAAATAGAAATGTTTCACATAGTCTAGATGAATACTAAAAACTTAGCCTTTACGGGAGGCAAACAAAATTTATTATGCATTTTTTCTATTTTTAGGCATGTTTAATATTTTCTTTGATCATTTAGTTACCTAAGCACTTTAGTCAATTTTCTTATTTAATTATTTATTATTTATATTAATTTTTATTTAAATAAATTTCCTATTTCCTTATATTGATTAAATGCCCTCTCTTAATTACACTTTAATAACTAATTTAATTAATTGAAAAGTTCCAATTAAAATTTACTTAAAATTAAGAATAATACAAAATTATACTTGCTAAATTGAGTGAACAATGAATAACAATTTCTAATGTAAAAGTCATTACATTCAACTTAGAGAATTTCTCTTAGTTAATTTTTTAACTTCAATACTATAAAACCTAAGCACTTACTGTTGATTACAAGATTGAATAGCTAAATTTAGAAAAAGGAAGTTCTTAGATTAATTTATTAAATTCAATATGAACTCAAGTATGGAATTAAAAAAAATTGTACAATCCTTACATAATTCCAATTTAGGATAAATTGAAGGAATAAAGTTAATCAGATATTCAAAATCATTATTTTAGTACCCAGATGCATTAAAAAGAAAGAAATGAAATATTATAAGATCAAAAGAAAGAGAGAAAAAAATGCCATTTGAAGATGGGTATAAAATGAAAATTTTATATTAGAATATGTTGAATTCCTAATGGATCCTAATAATTAATTTTTAAAAGCAGAGTCAAAGTAATATAATACATATGAATTATTTATAAATTAATTTCAAAATTAACTAATATACATCCAATTCCTAAATAAAACACCTTTCAATCTAAATTAGTAATCCAATTGTAATTACACTTGTAGTTTTTTTTTTTTTTTGAAGAGAATGCAACTTGCAATAAAAAAACCACCTAGATACGAACTACAAAAATAAAGGCAATCTATCACATTCCTCCTTTAACAAAGAAATAAAAAGAGGAATATTATTCTCACTAAAAACATCCCAAATTAAATCATTAGAAATAGCTAAGTTGGCACAATAACTAGATAACTTATTACCACTACGACTAGTAAATTGAAATAAAACATTATTGAACTCTTTAAAGAATAACAAATCCTCCACCTAATGGCATCTAATCCTCCTATCTAGTTTGTCATATAATTCTTGAAGAAATTTGATAACATTCCAATTAACTCCTTCAATAATAATGCCTTCCGCCTCATGCATCCAACTTTGCATAACATTCTTTAAAGATTTAAAAGCTAGCAATTCCAACTAAGCAATATCCCAATGTACCCAACCAAAACAAAAAGCTAACAAGAATCTCCCTCTACTATCCAAGACTACTCCAACAACACCTGCTTTATTGTATCTCCATAATGAAACATCAATATTAATCTTAAACCACTCTAGTGAAGGATGGTGCCTAAAAATGAAAAAGAGCCGGGATAACTGATTAACACCCTAGTATTCTGAGATGGTATTATTCTGATAAGAAACAACCACAAAACTAATGACTTCTGAAGCAATAAAAGCAGCACTATCTTCCACTCCTCCATGCTTCACTTTATTTCTACTATTCCAAGAAAATAATTACAATGTACAATACAACTTGGCAATGAAAGGATTTGTATTAGCTAACCTCTACAACACCAAGCAGACTTAAAAAGAGCAAAAAAACTGAAACTAGGAATCCCCAAGTCTTCAAAAATTTGATAACTTGAATTAATTTAGGATAATTAGCAGCTATATGATCAGCATTTTCAACAACTTCAAAACCTCTCAGATAAAAATTATTATCCATTAATATTCTATGCATTATAAAATTAGTTGTTGGAATAGCATTATTGAGTACATGAGAAAAGAAAAGTTATACCTGAGGATTAAGCTTTAGTTTCTTTACCCGCGACACATAATGTAATCCACTGCCATCATCAAATCGAGCCTCTATAAAAAGAGCAAAAATTGTCTTCCTAGTCATTTTAAACTCCAAATCTATCTGATCTTTAACCAGATATTGCCATATTTGAATTTAAATGATCATCTTCATAAGGACTTCCCCAAAAATTTTCTTCAGCCGGGCTATATTCCAGGACCCATTTCAATAAATGAATTCAAGGTAATGTTATCATCTTCCAAATCTACAATAAAAGTAGGCCACTAATCAATAATTTTATCAAGAATCCATAGATCATTAAGGGCATTAATAGATGAACTTAATAAAAATTTTCCATCTCACAAGGCTATTGAGAGAACTCCACCCATCCAGAATAATTTTCCATGAAACAGAACTACTTTTCCTCCCCTCACAATTCCCCCAATTGGCTCCATATTTTGCCAACAAATTTTTTATTAAGAATACAATTTTTTTATAAGATTCCAAGCAAACTTTTTCCCTTAAAGGACCCAACTTTGACACCGCTGAATAAAGGCCACGTCCTCCCAACTTCTTTGATTTGCATAAGATGTCCCAAGCCACAAAATGATGACCATGGCTACTATCATGATTATCCCATATATAATTCTTGCACAACTTATCAAACTCCTTCAAAATACTCAAAGGAATCAATGAATGTGTTGAAAGAAATAAAGGAAGAGTAAGAAAAATAGATTTAACTAGGATCATCCTCTCTGCTAGAAAAATGAACCTATTCCCCAAACATTCAATCTCTTTAAAGATTTATCCTTCAAGTGTTGCAAATATTATTTCCTCAATCTCCTTAATGCAATTTTAATGCCTAGATACTCCATATCTTCCACCACTTTAAAGCCCACTAATCTTGAAATTTGTTTGGTTCTTCTCCTTCTCATATATTTACCCAACAACAAAGAAGATTTATGGAAATTTATTTTTTGACCCATCGAATTGCATTAGTCTATTCATATTCTTGATATTCTTAATCTTATCATTTAAAAATAATAAAATATCATCTGTATACAATATTTAAGAAATATTCTATGCATTTGTTGAGATATTAATACCAAGACTCATGCCTTTATGAATAAAAGCATTTAAAAGGAGTTGAGAGCATATAATGAATAATAAGGGAGAAAGAGAGCATCCTTGTTGAAACCCATTCTTCCCCTCAATCCACTTAGAGTTGCAACCATTAATCATAATAGAAAACCTTGGCTCAACCACACATTCCATCAACAAGCTAGCAAATTTGATAGGAAAACCCAAGTAATTCAACACCTACCTTAATGTAGACCAACACATATTATCATACACTTGCTCCATGTCAATCATGATAGCAAAGAGGCCCTTCATTGATTTAAAAAAAACTAATTTTGTTGAACACTTCCTAAGCTAAAAGAATTTGATCCGAGATTGATCTCCCTCTTACAAAAGCCACCTGTTCTTCAGAAATAATTTTAGGAATCACCCACAGAAGTCAATTCAATAAATCTCCAGCCACAATTTTGTATGTAAACTTGCAAAGATTGATTGGATGATAGCTAGAAGGTAACAAAGGATCTTGGACTTTTGGAATTAAAATAATAAGAATTTCCTTCCATTCATGGCAAATCTTACTAGATAAAAAGAATTTATTAACGGCCTTGCTAACATCATAACCGATTATCCCAATAAGCTTTTAAAAAGGAATAACTAATTCCATCACAACCCAGAGATTTATTTCCTCCCAAATTCTTAATAACCTCCATAATTTCAAAATTAGTGAAATCTGCCTCCAGCTTTCTTATATCATCATCTAATATTGTCCAAGAAGTCGGCCAATTATTCAGACAACATTCCCTATCCCTCCACTTTCCTTGAAAATATTTGATAAATACATCTTCAATCTCATTCTGATCTTCAACCAAAACGCCATCCACACTCCTAACTTGACTAATCTAATTTCCATTTCTTCTTGCATTAGCAAAAGCATGAAAAATTTTAGAATTGGAATCTCCTTCTTCTATCCATCTTACTTTAGCCCTTTGCCTCTACCAAGTATTCAAACAAGCTAGATTTACATTCAATTTTCCAACTTTATATCTCAAAAGCCATAAATTTTCTTCACTTAACCAACCTACAGTTGCCTCCTACAATTGAAATTGCAACACCTCATTCTTAAGGCTATCTTTTAAAGACAAAAAATTCCTATGTTTAGCCTTACTCCAAAATAAAAGCTCCTCCAATGCTTCTTAACTTTTTTTGTTAAGACTTTGCATCTCATCTCCTTTATAAGATTTATTCCAATCTCTAAAAATTATGATAGATGGAGTATGAAAAGAAGCCCAAACATCTTCAAACAAGACTTCAGAATACATTTCTTTTTCATAGTCATCTTAAACATAATAGATAATGGTTCGAAGCCACTCTAGCAATGTGTCTCACAACAGCCAAATGGATTTTATCTAAAGCAACGGATTTTAACAAGCACCTATCTAACCTCTCCAAAATTCTTCCACCTCCACCGTTATTATTGTACCAAGTGAATCTCAGCCCTACCAGCCCCACTTCATGACAACCATTATTATTCATAAAACACATCATCTCTTATGACCTTGAGAAATCACAAACTTCTTTTTACCCCTCTTATCCTCTTGAGATAAAAAGCAGTTAAAGTCTCCTCCTATCATAGAAGGGACATCCCTATGAGAAAAAGATTGAAGATAATCCCACAAACTCCTCTTATGAACATCCTTGCTACCATAAAAAAGAAATTATACACAGTCCTTTATTAAAAACATTGAGATCACCAATTACACATTTGTCTGAAGACTTCAACATAGAAAAAGTAGGAAAATCTGGTCTCCACATAACCATAATTCTTCTTTAAAAACCCTCCAGCAAAAATAGGAAATAATCCCACTCTTCATTTTATTGAAAACCACTCTATCAAAGACTGAAATTTTAGCCTCCACCAAACCAACAAAAAAAATCAAATCCTTTTACAAATTCTTTTATGTAAAGAGAAGCTTGTCTCTTCTTTATTCCTCTATAATTCCAAAAAGCAATGGAACTCATTATTCAACCAAGCAGGATGAACCTCCACATGTTTCTTTATTAACAACATCAAAATACATGATATGAGGAAGAATTTTAACCTGCCAAAGAGACTTGAGATCCGTTGCAAGATTAAAATTTTCCACCTCTGAACTATCACCAACCTCCTTCCCAATATTAATATTCCCAAAAACTTCATTACTTCTCTCACCTTTAACTCCCATACTCATTATAGAATTCACCTTATCTAATGACAAATCAACCTTTATAACAGTCTCAGAAATGCTTCTTTAAGTTTTATCAAACTTCAAAACTTCCTTTCAACAATCATTCAAAGCATCAAATTTATTCACGGCAATAGCAATATTAGAAGAAATATTAATAGAATTAATACCCTTTCCAGGTTCATAACATGGATGCCCCAACACTTCCTCTATCAATTCCTTTTGCTCCTCGACTCCACTAGCTGTAATAGCATCATCTTCAACAACATCCTCCAAAATAAATTTTCCTCTTTAGCTACCATATTACCTTCTTTATTCCTTCATAATTCCAAGTTCGTAGAGATACCCAACTCCTCGGGTTCATTATCGACAAGTTTCCTTTTGTCCACATTAGTTGAATTATTCAAATCTTTCCGTATACCTCATCTGTCTAAGCTTCCAATTTGATTTTTCTTGAAACACCCACTTATCTCTTTTATAATTCATATGCACCCATGGTTCATTTGTGGAATTTTTATCAGCAACCCCTCAACTAACAACCTCAGAGTTCATTTGCCCTTGTATAATATCACTTTCACTGGTTCCTTATCATCAGGCGTTCTATTAGAACAATCACTTCTAACGTGCCCAATCCTCACAAATTTAATTTAAAATGTGGAGATATTCTCATATTCAATCTTTTCAAAATAATCTCACCGAAATACCCTCCACCCAAACTCCCGAGAGAAGTTGTTGATCCAGCTTCACACGAACACAAGCTAAAGCAAATTCTCTTCTCTCCCATTGAAACATATTACCATCAAACATTAATGGTTTCCCCACCATTGAAGCAATTCTCACCACATTAACGTCATCCCAACATTATAAAGGCAATTGAGGCATTATAATCCATATTGGAGAACTAAGACCATTCATAGACAATGGAGAAAAATTTATGGACCATTTATCCACACCAATAATAGGGCCATTCATATACCATAGACCTCCTATGAGAATTAAATCTAAAGCTTCATATGTTTTGAATGAAAACAAGAACCATTGAATCCCAAGGGTAGTAAAATGAAATTGACCAAATTGTGCCCATTCATGCCTTAATTCCCATGCAACAATATGAGAAGGGATCTCTTTTCTAAACACCTTAGCTACCAAAGAAAATTCCAATTTGTTCGAATTTGAAATTTCACTAGGAGCATTCAACTTCACTGCTATGCCATCATCTGTCAATAAAGACTCATCCTCTTAAAATTAACCTTTATATAAGGCTTCTTGGACAATGGATTCCCACATCTAATTTCATTATCATAGATAACAACCGATTCATTTAGGACCTCCAAAGATGCAAAATTCTCCCTAAAACCATCAAAATACTCCTTTGAATATCCCAGAACATTCTTGTTCACATATATCACTAAATTTTTATTAATCTTAATATTTGAAATATCATTAGGGATTGAGTTAGAATTTCCAAATCTGTTCACAAAAATCTTCATACCAGACGAAGAAGAATCAAGGTCATTATACTTTAAAGAGGATTTTGCAGGAGATTTAGACCATCGTGGAGTTTTAAATTCAACCTCTTGAGAAATACCCTTACCATTACTAACCAAATGACTAACTCTCTTAGTAACATCAGCAACATTCTCCTTAATCACCAAAACAAAACCCTTTGGCAATCTAGTCGGCATTTCCTCATTATTAGGAAACTCCCAAGCACTAGGATGTTTGAAAATACCTTTATTCTAAATCAATGAATCGCCATTGGGATGTACCACCGATGATGAACCCATCGATAGTCAGTGGCCATCTTCTACCATTCCCAAAGAATCCACTGAAGAACAAAAAAAATTGGGAAATTTTGAATAGAGGAGCTTTCTATCACCAGATGAGACTTTCTCTCACTAGACGAGAAAATTTGAACAGGGAAAATTTTGAATAGGGGAACTTTCTCTCACTAGATGGGAATTTCTCTCACTTACACTTGTAGAGTAGGAGTTTAATTTGAATATTAATGAGGATGCTCTGTTCATGATTATTTAAGTTAAATTTTCCACTTCTAAATAGTGGAAAATTATCTTAAATTTTAATCATATTTAATTTGTAACTTTTTCTCGTTTGGAATAATGAGTTGATCAAAGGTACAAACATATTTGCCTAAGGATAAGCAAGAGTTTAAGCTTGGGGAAATTTATTAAGTTAAATCTATGTTGGTTTTTATTGTGTTAAATTCTAATAAAGATGTGTATTTTAGTTAATGTTGTGTAAGAATATCTTAGGAAATAGAGCAAAAATTATAAAGTTGAGAACCAGTGCCACATCATAATCAGTGCTGCAACAACTTCAATGCCCTAGTGCCAGATCAGAATATTATATCATCAAAACCTTAAAAAATTCTGTTTAATTCAGTACCTTGGTAGAAGGATAACGCTGCAATGTTACTCAGCATCGTAGTGTCATAAGTGAACATTATAGTGCTAATGTCTCAAGAAAAATTATAGAAAAACTATATGCTGGAGTGCCAACCTCAAAAGCACCACATCACACATGGTCTAAGCAAGCGCCACAATGCTCATCTTTTTTAATGCCATGATTGAGCAATTAGAAAAAAAATGTGATAAGCTAAAAAATCAAGCTTTAGTTAGATTAGTGAACAGTCTTGCCAGGCTAGCCCAGCACCGAATCAAAAGCATATTTATTAGTATCTAAGTGCTAGTTCATATTATAACATTATAGTAACACTCTGTCGATCAACATGGTACCTGAGTCTATTTATGTTAAGTATGAATAGTTTTTCTATTCCTTTTATAAGAGAGGAATTGAAGTATAGTGAGTGACATATAATGGAGTGATTATTCATCCTTATAAAAAGCAAAACCATACTTAGGAGTGGAAAGGAGTGTGGAGAGTGATGGTGTAAGGGGAGAATCACTCCAGGAAGAGTACATCTGTAGAATCTATTTGGGATTCTTCACTTGAAGTGATATTTTCTTTATCTTTTCCTTTTGTACTTATTTCTTAAGCAAGTAATGGAAAGTATTTTATTCAATTTTATATCAATAGTCAGCTAAACACTAGTGTCTAACTAATGATGTATAAATCTATGGATATCATAATGTAGACTCTTAAAAGTGAATGTGAATTATTATTTTTAATACCTCCCATACAAAATTTAAGTTGTGTAATGGCCATGTATATTAATTTAAAATCTTATGTAGCATATTGCCTCAATAGAGGAATGTTGGAGCAATTAGGAGTATTAAAATGAATATATTCATACCTAGACATAGGAAGCTTAGGATTATAGGATCTTTGGAGATATAATAATTGTAAAGAGGCCATAAATATTTATTTACACCTTTATAAGCTTAACAAAGATCTAAAGGTGCATAAGCTCTGATTCACAACTATTATAGATGAGTTTGCTTAGGAAATCATAGATTAATTTACCATCATTAGTCCAAATCATCTTTATATTTTATTATATCACTATTATATTGCATTTCTTAATAGTTTAAATACTTACCCCTTAATTTTGTTGTGTAGGATAAATTTAGCATTTTGTGTAGGTAGTATTAGAGTTAATTGTGGTTTACCTATTTCCTCATGGGTTTGACACTCTTCTTATAACACTTTATTACTTAATATGCACTTGCACTTATGTTAGTTGGGAGCATTTAGCATACGAAAGTGTAATGGTAAGAAATTTTATTAGCATGCAATTTTTCCACCATTAAAGCATTAATTCTTCCACATATAAACTACAAAAATGTAAACCCCATTAATCAGTCTGAAACCTAACATATAAATAAATGATAAATATAATATTAGGTACGTTAGTAGTCAAGTAAAGTTAGGAACCTATAATCCCTCCATATTTTTTTGTCAATAGATTTCCCTTTAAATCCTTATATCATTTGTTTGTTAGACTCGTTGAAGTATTCATGCTTTTGTAACCTTCCATATTAATCTTTTCAAAAAAAATTTAATATATTTTATTTGTCTTAGGAAGGTGCCATCCTCCCTTTGTTTAACATTGAATCCAAGGAAATAAGTTAACTCACCCATCAAACACTTCTCAAATTCACTACTCATAGTGGAAGAGAATTCATTACATAAATAATCATTTGTGAATACAAAAAGAAGATGTCATTAATATAAATCTGTACTATGAGTATATCTTCTCTAACTTTCTTAATAAAAAGGTGGGGTCTACACTATCATTAACAAAAGGACTTTTTAATAAAGAGTAGTTAAGTCTATCATACCATGCTCTAAGTCCCTATTTAAGCCCATAAAGTGCTCTCCTAAGCTTATAAACTTGATTGGAAAAAAGTTGAATTCTCAAAACCTGAATGATATTTTACATAGACATCCTCTTTAATTACTCCATTAAGAAAGTCACTTTTAGCATCCATTTGATATATTTTAAATCCATTAAAGCATGCAAATTATAATAACAGTATTATAGATTTTTTTTAGCTATAAGGGCTAAGGTTTCCTTGAAATATATTTCTTCTATTTGATTATACCACTCAGCTACCAACCTAGCCTCATTTATACCTATTGATCAATAGTAATTAACTTTATTTTGAAATAAACATTTATTTTCAATAATACTATGATTTCAGGGTCTACTTATTAACACCCACATATCATTTCTATGAAATTGCTTAAGCTTTCTTATATAGTTAAAAATGTAGAACTCATCAGCGAATGTCTAATCTACACTAGTGAGTTCTATGATAAAAATAAATTATGTATGGTTAACCTCCTTTCTAAGACCATGAAAAGTCTTAACCCCTATAGATGGATCTCTTAAGATAATCTCTCTTGGGTGACTAGATAAATACCTCCATTCTCTAGGAAATTGATCCTAAACTTCTTTTCTATTTTCTAAATCAACAATTTCTATTCCGTGGGTTATTTTAATTTCATCATTGCCATCTATCCTATTCTAAATAATTCTATCTGATTCATAAAATACAACATGTGTGGATTCCTCAACAACTAAAGTTTTTTTATTAAAAACTTTATAAGCCTTGCCTACTAAGGAATATTCTAAGAATAGTGCTTAATGTGCCTTAGCATTAAGCTTTCCTAATTGAGATTTTCCATTATATAACACAAAACATTTACACCCAAAAATGTGTAAATGTGAGATGTTTGGTGTTCTAACCTCAAGTAATACAAAAGGTATTTTATTTAGTTTGAATCTGATGTTCACTCAAATTAGAACATAGCAGGCAAAATTTACTACCTCTACCTAGAAATATTTGGGTAAAACCATATTCACTTAACACTACCTAAACTACCTCTACCAACATCCTATTCTTTCTTTCAGCTAATCCACCCTATTATGGGCTCCTAAGGGCAGAAAAATTATCATCTATTATGTACACTTGACCAAATGTTTCAATTTTTTGTATTTTCAAACTCACCTCCATGGTCAATATGAATTCTTGAGATTAAACATCTTTTTTTCTCTAAATCAAAATAAAAAAGGTCCTAAACTCTTCAAAAGACTTATTTTTATTGACCAAAAACTTTACCCAGGTGAATCTAGACTAATCATCAACATAAATCCAAATGTTTAACCTCCTGGACTCACTACATTGATAAGTCCAAATAAGTTCATGTGAAGAATTTCTAGAGGTTTAAGGTTTACTATGCCCTTAATTGAATGAGATGATGACCAAATTTGCTTTCCTAATTATCAAGCATCACAAAGGTGTTCTTTGGAGAATTCTAACATAAGGATGCCTCTAGCCAAACTTAGTTGAGCAATTTTCTTAAGTGTTTTCATACTTCCATGGTATATTTTAAAATGACTTAGCCAAGATACATCTACACCAATTTTTATGCACTAAATACTATTTGATGTAATAATATAGTTCAAGTTAATCATATAAATATTATTATTTCTCATTACTTCTAAAATATTTTTCCATTTAAAAAAATTAAGTATTTGTTGGAATGAAATTTAATATTAAAAATTTTATCAAATAGTTTACTAATACTTAAAAAGTTATTATGTTTTAAACCTTCAACTAATAAAATATTTTCAATTATAAATCCATTAGTTTTGGAAATTATACTTGCACATACTACCTTTCTAGTAGTATTATCCCATAAAGTGACTTTACCTCCACTCCTGGCCTCTAGTGTGATGAATTATTTAAGATCTCCAATCATGTGCCACAAGTATCCATTATCCAAGTACCACATAATATCACTAGAGCTCTTGTGAGGGCATAGCTATAATAATAATAAAATATAAATTTTAAAAACCTAAGTGGGTTTGGGTCCTGCCTTATACAAAAATGTATTAATATTACATTGTGCTAGTGAAGTTTTGGTCCACCAAATCCTATGAGTTCTATGTGTATCCAGAGTGAGAAAGTTATTGCAATATGACCTAGTATGCCACAAGAATAATACTTAATCCCTGGGAATGGATTCACTAGTCTATATAAGTGATTATGTCATCTTCTAGTGAAAAATTATGCATGATGTGTTTTATTATGTGGATTTATTGTGTGTGTAGGCCCTGATGCATTTTATTTAAATGTTGTAATCTTCTTTATTAAGTGTTCATTTACACTCTTATACATGCCTACTTCCACTTTTAGTGCAAGCTTATTACTATCCTTTTTTAGAATGAACTCTTATAGTTTTTTAAATGCTTCATCTAATTCAAAAACCTCTTTATTTAAGGATTCATGATTTTCTTAAAGTTCAATATACTTTTTGTTTCATGAACCACGCTTTCATTTTAATGCACTATGCTTTTCATTTAATGGTTCATGATATTTATCTAATGAAATGCAATAATTCCTTAAGTTTGAATAATTATTAGTTAAATTTTCATACTCTTTTAAAGTGGAATATTATTGTTTTATGCATGCATCTTTCTTTTCAATTTCTTATAAGAATTATACAATTTTTCTGATAATGAAAAAAATTCATCATAAGTTAATTCACATTTCTCATCATTATTAGAGTCCCCAATGCTATAATTATTCATTAAGTACAAGTTGGTTAGCTCCTCATCTATTTTAGTTTCTATCGAGTTTAAGTCAGATTTCACCTAAAAAACCTTTTAAGATTTTTATTTTTCTTCTTTAGCATTTCCTTTCTCATCACCCTCAACCCTCATTAGGTGGCTCGTGATGCACAGGCAATTTAAACGGATGTGTCCTAGCTTTTTTACATTAAAAAAAAACAACATCAACATAAAACTTATTTTATTTTGTGATTTTACCTTCATTGCTTATCAAATTTGCACTTTTTCTTGTGTTTCAAGAAGCTTTTTAATTATCTAATCATAAGTGTTATGTCATCATTTTCATTTGAGCTAGAACTTTTATTTTTTTTATCGTCAGCCTTTAGCATTATTATTCATTCTTTCTTCCAGTCACCTACATCTCCATGTCTTTGACTCACCTCTTACTCATAGGTAATTAGAGAGCTAAGAAGATTATTAATTGAGTAAAAATTTAAGTCCTTAGATTCAAAAATAGAAGTGACATTTGCATCCAAAGATTATGGCATGTAACGTAAGATGTTATTAACGTTTATAATTAGGAATTTCTCTACACAATGCATGTAATGATTTTAGTAAACCTACTATACATGTAAGAAATGTTTTCACTAGGTTGCACACAAAAGAATCTATATTCATGTAACAATAAGTTCATGCATGACTATTTAACCTCTTTTTTTTTTTTAAATTTGCAATTTGCATTAAAAAGAGGATAACAGCTACAAATAACTAAAGATAATAATCACATTCCTTATTCAATAAATTAAAAAGAGAAGGAGGAATTCCATTATTAGAGAAACTATCAAAAGAAAAACTATAATTAAAAGCTAAAGTAGAACAACAATCTGCTACTTTATTACAATTTCTAGTAATCAAATGAAATATTTCCTTATTGAAGTCATTAAGAAAAATAATGTCTTCATTCCAATGTTTAGGTTGCTGCCATTTAATCATCTTCAAGGAACCTTGAAGCCATTTGATCACATTGCTATTATCTCCTTCATTGATGACTCCCTTATATTGCAGCATCCATCTTAGCAAATGTTCTCTAATAAGAAATACCGCTTGAAGTTCCAGAGAAGAAATATCCCAATGCTTCATCATTTTGCAGAAAGAAGCAAGAAACCTTCCTTTATGATCTCTTATAACAACCCCAATACCCGAATTATAAGATTCCTTTAAAGTAGCATCCACATTGATCTTGATTCAATCTAGAGGAGGGGGAAACCAATGATTTACCAACTCCATATGGAGATCAATATCCCAGATACCTAGAATCGGATTAGATTATGTTTGCATAATAGATCTTAAGGTGTTTGCTGCCAAAAACTAAATGGATGACCTATTCAATCCAAGTTTTATTTGGTTCCTTCTTTTCCATGAAAAATAAACTGATGTATAGTATATTTTAACTATATTCAGATTCACCATAGATAACTTCCTCAACTCTTTTAAACACTTTGAATAGGAGTCAAAGATGGGAATCTGAAATCCTCATTCTCGTATATGTTGAACAATAAGTTTAAGTTGGTTGCAAAAAACAACAACATGTTATTGATCTTCCACTTCATGACAACCATATGGACATACATTTGAATGCAAAAATTTTTTATAATTCAAAAAGGAATTAGTGGGAAGAGCATTCTTACATAATATCCACCAAAACATCTCAACTTTAGGTAGCAATTTGAATTTTCTAAAGCTGTTCAATATATCATTTAAGCAATTTTCGAGATTTCTGCTCTGTCCGTACTCTTCCAGCCATGCTTCAACTGAGAGTTCTGTAACCAATTTTCCTGAGGGTAGATTAATGAGCTCAACATTGTCTTCCTTCAGCTATGGGTAGATCTTTATAGATTTGATAATATATATCAAGTCTTCATTAAAATAATTCTACAATTGAATCTCCATCCAGCTACACTTTTTAGAAATAAATTTGCTGACCAAATCATTTTGAAGCTCATGAAAATTAACAAAAGTTTGTCATTTGTTAAGAGGTTTATCAAAGATCCAAGTTTCATCCAAGATACAAACTTTGATACCATTAACCAATTTCCATCTAATGGCATTTCTTAAAAATTTGGCTCCCTCCACCAAAATTTTCCAAGTTGTAGAATATCCACTCCTAACCTTACTGTGCCATACGTCAATACCATATTTAGAAATCATAGCACGATTACACAATGAGCTAGGATTTTGAATAAATCTCCAAGTGAGCCTTGATCTCAAAGGTCCTACTTTAGTCACCGAGGAATGAAGACCTAATCTTCCAAGAGATTTCGGTTTACAAAGATCATCCCATGATACATAATGTAAACCTTTCTTCTCTTTATCTTTATGCCTTAATAAATCCCTACACATTATATCCAAGTCATACAAAATTCTTTTAGGAACCAAAGAATGTGTAGTCAAAAAGATAGGAAGCGAAATAAATGAGCTTTTGATTAGTAAAGCTCTTCCATATAAAGAAAGATGTCTTCTACCCCAAGCATTCAGCCTTTCCAATGCTTGGTCTAATAAAATTCTAAAATTAGAATTTACCATCCTTCTCAATACCATTTTGATTCCAAGATAATGCATCTCCTTTACTATCTTGAATCCCAACTTCTTAGAGATTTTCTTCTTTAACCTTCTCTTAGCAGATTTCCCAAACAAAATTTGAGATTTCATATTATTTACTCCTTGATTGGTCCACCCACAAAAATGCTTCAAAATAATCTTTAAACAAGAAGTTGATCTCATGGAAGCATTAGAAAATACCATTACATCGTCGGCATAAAGAAGATGAGTTATACTATCTGATTTGGGTGAGATTTTAATACTGAATTCATTCCCCCTTTTGTAAATGGCATTGGAAAGAAGTTGTGTATAAAGAATATACAAATAAGGGGACAACGGGCATCCTTTCCTAAACCAACATCCAGCTTCTATCCAATTTGTTCTTCTACCATTAATAAAAATAGAGTATCTAACTTTCTCGACACATTCCATGATTAGCATAATAAATTTTGCAGGGACCAAACCTTTTCAAAGAGTTTTCAAGAGTTGGCCAACACATGCTGTCATAAGCTTGCTCCATATCCACCTTGACTGTCATAAGTCCTTCCTTACAATTAGAAAATCTAAATTTGTTAAATACATCTTGAGCCAATAAGAAATGATCTGACATAGATCTCTCGGGAACAAAAGCAACTTGATCTTCTGTAATTAATTTAGGCAAGAAAAATTTGATACGATTCATGATCATTCTTGCAATCACCTTGTATATTGTTTGACATAAGCTTATTGGTCTAAAATGTGATGGTTCCAATGGATTCTTAACCTTAGGGATTAACAAAATTAATGTGTCTTTCCATTGAGAATGCATTTCACCATAAATAAGGAATTCATTAACAGCTCTCCACAAATCATCCTTGATTATGCTCCATTAGAACTTAAGAAATGATCCGGTTATGTCATCCAAACTAGGAGACTTGTTATTTCCCAAGCTCCTTACCACTGCATACGTCGCAGCTTGAGTAAAATCTGCATTTGGTAAATTCCATTCAGCATCATTGACAGTTTGCTGAAACCCAATCTCTGGCCAATCCGACACTAAACAAAATCTCTGTCACCATTTATTTTTGAAAATTTTTAAGTTGCTTCAACTTGTTCTTTTTCATTCACAATGCCTTCTTCTACATCCTTAATTTGATTAATTAAATTCCCATTTCTTTTGGCCGTAGAATAATCATGAAAAAATTTGGAATTGGTGTTACCTTCTTGTATCCATCTTGTTTTAGCTCTTTGATTCCACAAAATTGATAACCATAAAAAAGTAACTTTCAGCTCCCTTACCTTGATTCATAGTAACATCAGCTCCTCATGTGAAATGCCATCTTCACTTTCCAAAATCTGCAATTCCATAATCTCCTTCTTCAAATTATTTTTCAATGTTGAAAGCTCCATAACCTTATTCTTGTTCAAATAATATAATGCTTTGAGAGTTTTTTTCTGTTTTTTGTTAAACATTTCAGCACTATTACTAAAATCCCTCCTCCTCCAAGCTTTTAGAACAACATTCCATGTAGCATGGTATGTTCTCCATACATCCTCAAATTTGATGTCTTTGTGAAATGGCCTAATTAAGTTATGTATATTAAAAACAATGGGAGAGTGATCCGGAGCCACTCTTGCCAAGTGTCTTACAACAGCATTAGGAACATGTTGAAGAGCTGCTGAGTTCAGTAAACAGCGATCCAATATTTCCCATATCCTTGACCCGCCATCTTTATTATTACACCAAGTGAATCTTGGTCCAATAAAACCTACATCATGCAAATCATTGTTAGATAAAAAGGATTTCATCTCTTGTGTGCCTTGGGAAAAGAATAACCTCTTTCCCTCGCTTTTGTCTTGTTTGAATAAAATGCAATTGAAATCCCCGCCTACTAAAGTTGGAACTTTACTATCCAAATAACTTTTAAGACTATTCCACAAACTTCTACTAGCGACAACTTCCTTACTCCCATAAACCGTAGAAGCATTCCAACTTCCATCATTAGAAGAATGGAATTTCCTAAACACAACCTGAGAAGAATCAAATATCACCTCAAACCTACCCATGAGACTCTTCCATAACACAAGAATATCACCCAAAGTACCACTAGCCGGATGATGAAAAAAATCCCACTCCTCCCCAATGATCTTATCAACATCATTCCTATTTAAAAAAGACAAAATGGATTCTACAATCCCAATGAAAAAAAACCCATTATCTCTTACCAACTCCCTAAGGTATAGAGAAGCCTCTTTTTTCTGAACTCCTCTACAGTTCCAAAACAAAAAAAAAGACATTTAAGAAACAAATGGTGGATGGCCCCCGCACTAAAATTACCACCACCATCTCCTTTTCTTCTTCTCAGGATCCCACCAACTGGCCCAAGAAATTTGATTTCTTTAGCTAGCTTAGTCTTGCTCTTACTACTGGAAGTGTACATAGCTTCATTTGAAGGAGTATTTACATTAGGTTGTAAGTCTGCTTTTTCCTTATCAGCTCCACCATCAGAATTCTATTCTAAAATAGATTCCAATGTTATTTCATCCGTAGAAGTATTATCCATATTTGATTTGGTTGTTTGAAATTCCAAAACTGAGTTTTCTTTTCCATGGTTGTTATCTTTTTCAATTGCTGTACTTTCCAAAATTTCCAAATTTTGCACATTAGAATTAAGCCATTTGATTATTCTCCTAATCATTATCAATCTCACCCTCTTCTTTGTCTTTAGGATTTTCCAAAAGAACGCTAAACTTGTTGACATTAACCACTCTTGTAGGTGATTTGTGAATCACCTCCTCCTCTATAATTTGAGTTGAATTAGCAATGACTTCAACTTCTATTTGATTCCCTTGTCTCTCTTTTATGTTAGGTTCTCTAGGTTTAACAAATCTCCTTTTCCTATTTTTGAATGCCACATGTATCCATGGCCCTTACTCAGCTCTGTCGGTTTGAGTATTATCCATAGCCATCGCATTTGCTTTTTTATTAGAAGAAGCAGTATGAGTTTTATTACAAATATCCATTCCTTTCTTAGCCTTCTTTATAGGACATAGATTAATTTTGTGTCCAATTTTTCCATAATTGAAGCAAAATTAGGATATTTTTTCATATTCTATCTTTTTAAAAAATCTACCTCCCATACCATCAATCCAAACTCCACCTGGAAATTTTTCATCTAGATTTATTCGCATATATGCTCTTGCGAATTCTCTTCTACCTCCTTTGAATAAGTTGCCATCAAGGAATAGAGTAACACCAACCTTTGAAGCAATCTTGGTTATATTCATCGCATCCCAACAATAAAATGGGAAATGAGGCATTCTGATCCAAACTGGAGAGGAGAATCCTTTCAATGAAAGAGGGGAGAAGCTAGGAGTCCATTTGTCTATTCCCACAATGTAACCTCCTACATACGAGGTCCTCCACTCATCACACCTTCCAAAGCATCCTGTGACTGAAATGAACAAAGAATCCAGTTTAAGCCCAAAGAGGTCAAGTGGAATGAACCAAATTTACTCCATTGTTTCCTTAATTCCTAGCAACAATCAGGAATAGGAATATTATCACCTAAAACTTTAACCATCAATGAATTCTTCAATACTAGAGCATTTGCTTTTTCAAGATCTTCATTAAGCTTGATTCTATTATATAAGCAGATATTTCAGCTGAAATAAAATCTGGATTCACTTTCACACATGCATTAGTATTCCATGGGTTTAAGTAAGTTTGAGTTCCAGACTGATTATCCATGTTCTTCATCTTTGTTGTTACCAACGGCTTATTGAAAATATTTCCATTTCCACAAGTTACAGGATCAAAAATTTCAGCCGAAATCAGATTTTGATTAAAATCCATCCCAGTTGCAGAATCATTAGAATCACAAATAGTGGGTGTAATAAATCTATTCACCTTCAACTTGAATCCAGAGGATGATGCTTCAACATCATTTTTCCCTTAAATTGAAATCAACACCTTTTGATTAGGAGATTTAGGTAAAATTTGAATAGCTTTGATTGTCTTTCCTTTGCCTTCGACAACAGTGGATTGTTGAACTGGTGCTCAAAACCCTTCACAAATCCACAAGGAAGAATTCCTTGGGAGGCCGCTCTGATTCCTTCCTTCAATAACCTTCGTCTGATCTTTGGAGATTCTAGATCTTCCAACCAGTCTGAAAGGATTGGTAGAAGAATGTCGAATTGAAGGAGGATAGTCCGCCATCGATTGCCGATGCTCCTCCTCTATCATCAGCGTCTTCCCGCGATAAAATAGTAAATAGAAATTTGAAATATTTTCTCTCACTAGAAATGGAATCTTCTCTCCTCTATATCTAGTACAAAGTATTTAACCTCATTAGCATCTTCATATCTAGTACAAAGTATATCAAATATTTCTTTCCAACTTGTTCAAGTAAAGTCATGTATATAATCAATCTGATTTTAATGTACAAAAAATAGTTCAAATATTTTACATTTAATTATGCTAAAACTCAATTAACTATATGAGAAGGTAAAGCATAGCCAAATAGAATCATGTGCATATTGGAAAATCAATGGATTGTAAAAGTTTAACATGCAAAATTTTCAGAACTCAAGTGCAATATTATCAATAAGTGGCAGCCAAGTAATTGAATACCCAATTGTTATTTGCATCTTTAAAAAAAAAAGTAATTGAATACCCTTTCAAAGTATTATAGTTTCCAAATTATGTCATGCGGCTCTACTCAAGAATTTTAAATCTAAAATAGTGAGAACCCCACTCTTCTACCAATTAAAAGGGCTTGTGCCAAATGAAGAAGGGTGGGATTGGTTCTTTTAAAATCTTTTTGAAAATTTTTGAAAATATTTTTTTAAAAAGAAAATCTTGAAAAACATAGAAGTGATTAAAAACTTAAATTAAAACTTCAAAAAAAAATACTCACATGAAGTTAATATTTTCTTATGCTTTATACTTGTAGAAAATATTTTTTTCTTTACTGATTTTTAAAAAAAAGATTAATAAAAAACATTCACCAAAATCCTCTTAGACACAGGTAATCAAAATTATACCAGAGTGCAATAAAGTAAAATATAGGAAAAGTAAGAAAACACAAACAAAGGTTTATATTAATTGACCTATGTCTACTTCTTAACGATCCTCCTCTTTGGGCATTGCACTAAATGTGTCACTCATTTAGAATAGAGCTAAGTAGAGAAGCCATTCTCCCTTCACCTGGAGGAGAATTACTCTTAGAGACTATTCACACCTAAAGAATATCCCTCCTCTAACCTCCATATCTTGTAGAGACATCCTCCCACCTTTTTACTCTAATCCCTATGGAGCTGTTGATCCCTCCTTTTACTTCCAAGTCTAACAAAGATATTGATACCTCATTTCACTTTCACTCCCGGAAGAGATATTGATCCCTCCTTTTTCTTCCATGCATGTTGAAGACACTAAAACCCTAGCCTTCTTGGTTGGTGAGTCTTTTGCACCAAAGACTCTCCTTCCTATAGCTTTCCTCCAAGAGCTCCACCAAATACAATTGAAGCACCCAAGGAATATGCTAGCAAGAGAAACCATATGACCCCTCTCACACCCCTTAACTCCCTCAAGCCATTCTTCCTCTCTCGAACTCATGTCCTCTCTCTCCTTGTGAATGTGTACTCTCTCCAATCTCTTCCTAAGAAAGAAGGCGACTCTCAATGCCTAAAGACCTTTGTTATAAGATATAATAAGAGTTTATAAAGAGGGCTCCCAGAAACCCTAACATTAAATTTTGAGTCTTCTAATTAAACAGTTTAATTCATAGATCATATCATATGATTAGTTAATTCTATAAAAGATCATTATTTATGATTATAAATATTCCAGCTGATTAGCTTAGATCAAATTTTATATCATATAGGGTCAATCAAAATTCATCCAGGGAGCTCTTAGGTGGATCAAACAGTATGATATTTGTATCGTATAGTAAAATCTACAATTAAATGAGATCTACTTAGATTCTTTTATCTATGAATTCAATTAGGCAATTTATCTAATGTTAGTACAGTATAAACTAGTACATATAATATGATCAATTCAATTTTATAACTCAATTTTAACTAATTTAAGAAACATAGATTCTTGCAGGGATTTAATCAAAATAGCTAGTTCTATAGTACAATTTAGGGTTGAATAGTATGATTAATTATATTCCAATTTTAAATAATATCATTTAATTAAATATTTAAATTTACTTTTGTTTGAATAGAACATAAAGTATGATTAGGATCATACAGTATGATCAAAAGAAAATTTTAAAAAATTTAATTTCACTCCACCTTATGTTTTTGCACATTGTTGCTAAGCCAACATACACCTAATAGAAAAATTGACTAAAAAAAAAAATAAAAGTTACACTTTTTAAAATAAATATTGACATATATAGTACATAGCACTATTTTGAGCCTTAATCATTTCCTCTTGCTTGTTGTATGTTGTACCTAAAAAGGTTAGTGATGCACAAGAAAAATATCTAAAATATAAAGTAAAAATAAGAAAATAAAAATCAAATAATGCTAGTAATCTTTGAAACATAAGATAGGGCACCCGAATTATAACAATCTCCCCCTTTTATATGATGACAAAAATTGTTGGTCAATGTTTTAATTTGCAAGTTTGATTTTTATTTCATGTTAAGTTCAACCCCTCACTAACTACTTTCTTTTAAAATATGACAAATCTTTATTTTTTAAATTTTATTCTTAATTTTTAAATTTAATAGTAATAATTACATAATAAAAAATGAAATGAAATAGAACAAACTACATTAATCAAAAAGTGAATAGACAAAACAACATGCTCACTACTACAACCAACACACTCAGTATTCCTCCTTTTGACATCACCAAAAAGAGGAAAACAACTACATTGAAAATGAAAAACTAAAACATAAAGTACATCAAACACATGCTGCAAAACATACAAACATGCAATGAAACACTACAAATATGAAAGCATGCAACAAAATAACATAACACAAACATAAAATACAAAAATAATCTAATCATCCAATGTCCCCTAAGTATTAAGTAGTTATGTCAATAACTTTAAGTCTATTCATATGAGTGCTGAGCATAAAATAATTTATGGGATTGGTGAAAATATCTCCCAACTAATTTTTAGTATCCACATGCTATAATTATATCCTCCATTGACCACATGATCCCTAATGAAGTGATTTCTAATGTCAATATGATTTATGTAAGAATGTTGAATAGGATTTTCTTAAGATATAAATTGTGCAAGTATTGTCACACATATTAGGAATAGTTCATAGAGGTAGTCCAAAATTAATAATCTATTAATTCAGCCAAAGGATATGGGCAACACAACTTCTTACAGCTATGTATTAAGCATCTATAGTGAAAAGTGCTATAGAGTATTATTTTCTACTAGATTAAGAAAATAATGACTATCCTCTAAATTGGTTAATTCTTGAAGTGCTTTTCCTATTAACTCTATATCCAACAAAGTTTGAATATAAGTACCAAGCAATGCCAAAAGTAAAGTCATTTCTATGATACCATATACTTAAGTTTTGGGTACCTATTAAATATCTTAAAATTATTTTAACGATGATCATATTGGATTTTTTAGGGTTAGCTTAATACCTAGCATAAGAATAAGCACTAAAGATAACATCATACCGACTAATAATTAGGTAATGTCATAAACTTATTATACCTTTAAATTTCCTTTTATCAACAAATTTGGCCATCTAAATCCTTACCTAATTGCTTGGTCAAGCCCATCAAAGTATTCATGCTTTTATAATATTCCATATCAAATTTCTTCAAAAACATTTTAATATATTTTGTTTATCTTAGGAAGGTATTATCCTCTCTTTTCTTAACATTTAAAAAAGGAAAAATGTTAACTCCCCCATCATACTCACCACGAATTCATTACTTATATTGAAAGAGAATTCATTACATAAATTATCTTTTGTGGATCCAAAAAGAATATCATCAACATAAATATGTACTATGAGTACATCCTCTCTAGTTTCTTAATAAATAACAAGGTATTAACACTTTTCTTAATAAAGGATTTTTCTAATATAAAGTTATTGAGTTTATCATACCATGCCCTAGGTACCTTCTTAAGGCCATAAAGTTCTTTCCTAAGCTTATAAACATGATTGGAAAGCTAAATTCTCAAAACCTCTAGGTTGTTCTACAAAGTAATCTCCTTTAATTACTCCATTAATAAAGGAATTTTTTATCAACCATTTGATTTAGTTGGAAAATCTAAAAGCATGTAAAAGCTAACAGCACACTTTATGGCCTCTTGTCTAGCTACAGGGCTAAAGGCTTCCTCATAATCTATTCCTTCTATTTTATTATACCCAATAGCTACTATCCTAGACTTGTTTCAAACTAAATACCTATAGTCATTTAATTTATTTTTAAATACCCACTTAGTTCCAATAATACTCTTTTAAGAGGGCATATTTGCTAACTCCCACACATCATTTCTAATAAATTTATTAAGCTCTTCTTGCATAGTTATAATCCAAAATTCATCTGCTAATGCCTCATCTAAATCGGTATATTCTATCATAGAAATAAATTTTGTATGCCTAACCTCATTTCTAAAACCATGGCTAGTCCTAAACTCTATGGATGGATCTCCTAAGATAAGCTCTCTAGGGTGACTTGATGAATATCACCAATCTCTAGGAAATTGATCTCAAACTTCTTCTCTATTTTCTAAATCAACATTTATTGTCCCATGGGTTATTTTAGCATCATCATCATCATCATCTATCCTAGTCTCTGTAATTCTATCTCATTCATCAAATATAATGCAGGTAGATTCCTTAATAATTAAAATTCTTTTATTAAAAAACTTTGTAAGCCTTACCTATTAAGTAATATTCTAAAAATACCACTCCATATTCCTAAGCATTAAACTTTCCTAAGTGAAATTTTCCTTTATTTAACACAAAACATTTACACCCAAAAATGTGTAGATTATAGATATTTTGTGTTCTAACCTTAAGTTCTTCATAAGGTAGTCTATTTAGTTTGGATCTGATGTTCACTTGATTCAGCACATAGTAGGAAATATTTACTTCCATTACCCAAAAACATTTAGGCAAATCATATTCACTTACTATTTCTCTAGCTAACTCTACTAATGTTCTACTCTTTCTTTTAACTACTCCATTCTATTATGGGATCCTAGGGGGGAAAAATCTATAATCTATTATGGATTCTTGATAAAATTATTTAATTTTTCATTTTAAAATACACTTCCAGGGTCACAAAGAATTGTTGAGATTAAACATCATTCTTTCCACTAAATCCAAATCAAAAAGGTCCACAACTCTTCAAATGGTTAACATTTATTCACAAAAATTTTACCCAAGTGAATCTAGAATAATCGTCCATAATTATAATTACAGATATTTTATCTCAAAGACTCGTTGCACAAAAAAGTTCAAATAAGTCCATTTGAAGAATTTCTTAAAGTCTAATGGTTATTATGTCCATTATTGAGTTAAATGGTCACCTAGTTTGATTTCCTAACTCACAACCACCACAAAGTTGTTCTTTGAAGAATTTAGCTTAAATATTCTTCTAACAAAATCCGGTTGAGTGATTTTCCTAAGTGATTTCATACTTATATGGCATAGTCACCTATGTTACAGACAATATTCAACTATATTAATTTTCAAGCAACAAGCACTATTTGATTTATCAATATAGTTTACTTCAATCATATAAACAATTATTATTATTATTATTCCTTCTAAAAAAAATTTTATTTAAAATAATTAAGCATTTTTTGGAGAAAATTTTAATATAAATTTTTTTTCATAATTAACTAATGTTTAACAAGTTATATTTTAAACCTTCAACTAATAAAATATTTTCAATTGTAAATTCATTAGTTTTTCTAATAAAACATGCACCTACAACCTCTATGATAGCATTATCTCCCAAAGTGACTTTATCTCCACACATGATCTCCAATAATGAATTGCTTTAAATCTCCAGTCATGTGTTATGAGCATCCATTGTCCAGGTACCACTTGTTGTTACTGGGCCTTTTGTGAAAGCATACCTACAACATCAATCAAGCTATAATTTTTTGGAACTTATGAGGGTTTGTGTATTTCCTTACACAAAGATGTACGAATGTTATGCTATGCTAGTGATATTTTCATCCTCCAAAACATATGTTTTCTATGGTGTATTTTGAGATCAAAGTGTATGCAATATGACCTAATATGCCATAAAAATAACTCTTAATCCCTAGGTATGGATTCACTAGTCAATATGAGGGATGATATCTCCTTTTATATAATGATGTTGCATTATGATTTTATTATGCATATAGGCATTAATCCTTTTTGTTTATCTGTTATGATCTTCATTATTAATTATTCATTTGCACTCTTATGCATGCCTAATTCCACTTTTAATGCATGCTCATTTATATTTATTTTTAGAACTAACTCTTATAGTTCTTTAAATGCTTCCTCTAATTCAATATGCTCTTTATTCAAGTATGAAAGTGTGGATAGGTTGTCAGTCCTAATAAAATTATACCGAGGCTAACCAAGAGGGGGTGAATTGGTAATTTAAAATTCTCTTGGATTTTAGAACACTGATTTAAGATATTTGACACAATGATAGATTTTCACAAAAGATTATTCAACCATAATAATTTAAAGTATAAAAAATAAAAATGCAGTAAAAAGTAAAAGAATAGAAGAACTTGACCTATGTCCACTCCATGAAGACTCATTTAGATATTGCACTAAATCAAAAGTAACTCTCCTTTTACTCCCAAAGTAAGGCAGAGAAGCTTTTATAAAACCTCTCTTTCACCAACCTAGTGCGACAGAGTACCAACATCCTTTCTCACCCTCCTGGTGATCGCAGAGTACCAACATCCTTTATCACCCTTCAAGTAATGTTAGAGTACCAACATCCATTTTGACCCTCCTAATGATGGTAAAGTAGCATCCTTTTTCACCATTCTGGTGATGGTAGAGTACCATGATCTTCCTTGAAAATCTTCTCTCAAGAGCCTTCAAGGAAGTAGGGAAGAATTTTAAAGAACAAGTAAGAGATCCTTATCTTTGGGTAACCTTATGAATCCCCCCATAATTTCCTCGTATAATATCTCTCTCTTTTCACCCCTAAAACACTCTCACAAACACTCTCCTTATCCACTCTTAAGAGAAATTCATAACAAGATATGGAGTGTCAATTTTTAGGACTTATATATGAAAGATATGAAAAATCATCTAGAAAATTAAAAATTTTAACTAGAATGTACTCAGATTGTAAAGTACGATCACATATCATCTATATAAATAGATCAAAAAGCCATGTATGACTCTGTATGAACCTGATTTTGTACTCTATCAGCTCTCTGTATGAACTGACATCGTAATGTATGAATAGTTTAAAACTGAACCAATTGGTATGATCCTATAAAAACTTCATTTTATACAATATAAGTCATTTGTACAAACCCCATTTTATATAGTAATAACAGCTAAAATAAATCATGCTTCATTTGGCATGAACATGGATGACCCCATTTTGTACTCTAGAAGTCATCTGTATGAACCCAACTTCGTATAGTATAAATAGTTTAAAAAATAATGTGTTCTTATGGAATGAACTGGTACACACCCATTTCATACTCTGTAATTCATCTATATGAACATACATCATATAATACAAATATATAAAAAAAATTCTGGCATGATTTGATTAACTTTCATTTGGAGGAATTATCAAGACAAACTGTCCAGTATAATTTAAAATCATACAGTATGATTAGTTTTAAAATTTTAAATTTTGACTCATTTTTCTAGTGTGTGTGTGTGTGTGCATGGTTATCCAAGAAAAAAATATAAAATTTATATACTTCATTATATGAAACCCTAATCCACTCTATCTTGAAGTATTCGACAGTTTGGACTATAACTTCCCTGAAATGCTAGTACACACAAACAAAAAAAATATATCCAATGTATGTTAGGATAAATAATAATCAAAATAATAATATTTTGGTATCATCAAAAATCATATTATATAAAACTTAATCTTGAAATCTAAGTTGCAATAATCTTCCTCTTTTTTATGATGACAAAACACTTACTATTTTAGTTAACACTTAAGGTCATTTTTCTCCTAAGCTCCCCTTCAATGAATGCTTAATTAAAAAATAAGATATTTCAATCAAAATCAAAATAAAAACCAATTGAAAAAAACATATAAACAAATTAAAAATAATATAATAATAAAACACATACATACTAGACACAACAAACACACATGATTAAATCATATATAAATCACAAAAAAATCATACACACATCAAACACACAAAAATAATTATCCACACAATAAATAATAACTAAAAGCATACACACTTGAAATAATTACTAATGACTCCCCCTTTTGACAACAATAAAAAGGGAGGTACCTCTTAAAAAAGAAAGTTTCTATTGACAAATCTAATAAATGATCAAGAAGAAGATTTTAACTATTTGCAAATACAACATTAATCTCCTAATGTTAAAAGGGAAATCTCATATTTTAAATCAAAGAATAATTAAGATAAGAAAGTCAACTAGGTTCATTATTCATTATAGACACATCAAATAAAAAAGATTGCAAGACTAATGAAATAAAGAATTAATTAGTTTCTAATTCAATACTGGAGATTATTGTTGATTAAATGATTTGAATAAGAGATAGAATGATAAAGTAAAGAACTACATGAAACTTTCAATTGGTGGTATTGTACATCTTTTCAATTTTTGGCACACTTGTGCATCATTTTAATTTGGGCTAATTTTATGCCTCTTATCATTTGGAAAATATTGCACATCCTTTTAAACGTGTGGCACATTTTGTGCATCTTTTCATGACTAACATACTTTGTGCATCTTTTTATATTTTTAATCTTTCCAATATCAATAATCTTAAAAGAAATTTTAATAACTAATAAAATAAACACATTGTAGAAAAAATAAAAAATAAGACATCTCTTTTACAATAATTATAGCTAAATAATATTTGTCTATAAGAGCATGAAGATAATCTTCTAATCTACATCTAATCATAATTTAATTTAAATTTTTGAGAAATTAAATTTTACAAAGAAATTAATTTGTAGAGCAAAGTATTTTAAATTTTCATTCTATATATCAACTACATTTGATTAGTATATAAAAACTTAAAATAATTTAAGAATAACTTCAACACATGACAAACAACGTTTCATTAAGCACAAGAAACAAATACATCCAATACATAATACTAGAAAAGGAAATTAACATAACTAAGTCATTACATGATTACAGAAAGAAAACAACATAAACATCAAGTATGACAGAGAAATAACAACTAAAATCCTAAAGAACCCTGGTCTGGAGGTGGCTAAGGATTGAACATTGTAAAGTAGCTATTGATCAAAGCTACTTGAGTGTTGATCGAGCTAAATTGCCCTCGAATCCACCCTATATTTTCATTATATCTTACATCCTGCTGATTTTAGTGAGTCTTAATTTGATTAAAATGTTGATCAAAATGAGATTCATGTCTATCAAATCTTTGGACAATTTCTTGATAGAAATGCTAATCATCTCCAAGAGCAGGTATAGGTGAAGGAGCAAGTGCTCCTTCTTTATCATATTCTTCTCCATCAGATCCTTGGTCTCGATTAAAAAGTGAGCAGAAAGAAGCATCGGTAAAATATATAGGAAGCTGAGTAGGTGGATCAGGATGAATCAAGTTATATTTCTTTTCTGGAATATATGCCACCAAATATCCTAAAGCCACATTTTTCTTTCTTCTAATGTGAGGAAGTCCAATGTTAAAAAACTTATAGATATAATACATAATTAGTTGGGCTTTATCTATAAGAGTGTTGGTTATGATGAGGTATATGACTGTAGATAATAAAAGAGTTCGGTTAAGATGATCACCAACTTTAGGTATAATAGAAAACTTTAATACATTTTGGATGATCCTAATATTAGTGTTCAGGTTGTACACATAGGATATGTGATTGACTGAACCAACACCTCTAAGAGTTTAATTAATTTTAGACTAGTATAAATTAGATCTAGAGGTCATTGTGTGCGCCCAACCCATTCAGTTCTAAGATGTAGGAAGGTGCCTAAATTATCCTTAGTAATCTCTACTCGCTGTTTAAAAACAAATGAAGAATCTTAGTACAATTTTCATTTATTCTCATGATTGCAAAAAAAAAAATGGAATGTGTTATGATGATAAGCATAAATCAAAGTGAGTATGAAACATAATTGAGTTCAATCAAAAAGAGGCATAAATGGAAAGTTAATGTCTCTTTGGATTAGGAGACGACAAGGAGTTATCTTAGCCTCAAAGAAATGACTGTATGCTTCTTCATTATCTTTTAACAGAACGTTCTTATCATGTTTGTCAGAACAAGAGGAAGAGGCCTCAGAAGATTGTGCACGCTTGCTGCTGCTAGTCATTTCTAGAGTTAAGACACGAGATGGTTTGAGATTAAAGAAGATTGTGAAGGAAAACCATTGGATACCTTCCAATTTAAAAAAAAAAATGGCCCTATTGTACAGTAAAAAAATTTGTTCATACGTATGATTGTGAGATCATATGGGATGAAAATAATTTCGTACATACGAATGAAAATTGCCAAAAATAAAATGACTTTTTATAAACTGCCATTCTCGAGGAGTCATTTCATATAGCTTTTTGACTAGTACAATCATACAAATGAGCACATGTTCATCCAGGATGATTAAAATAATAAAAATAATATATGGCAGTTAGGTTCGTTCACATGCAAACTGACAACAGGATCGTATAGTAATGGGAATTTGTACATGTAATCTGTGAAAAATAACTGAATTGGAAAATCGTTCCCAATCGTACAGACAAAAATTACTATTTCTTACAATATGAAGTTGTATCATACAATATTATATGCATACAAAAATCAGATTCTCGTCTACTCAACTCAAAAAAAAAACTATCTTGTAAATACTACAAAATTCTTATAAAATGAAAGTGGTTCCTAAAGTACGAATGAAAAATTAACTTAATACATGATAAACAAAACAATTTTCAAAAAAAAAAAAATCACCCAAGATTCATGACATGCAATAATAAAAAATCAAAAATAATATTAAAAAAAATAAACACAAACTAAAGGAAAAATTAATAAAAGATAAATAAACAAAGAAACAAACAAAATACATTGTCATACATGAAATGCATTACAAATCAAATTTACAAAATTACAATGATAAGCATTAATATCAATCACACCTAATCTAGTTCTTAAGGTACTAAACATTTCAAAAGCTAGTAGTTTTGTGAAAATATCTTCAAGTTGATTCTCAGTAGCAACATGATGTAATTCAATTTCTCCTTTATCCACATAATCTCTAATGAAGTGATGCCTTATATCTATATACTTGGTTCTATAATATTGAATAGGATTCTTTGAAATGCATATGACTTAAATTATCACAAAAAAATCATAATAGTGCAAAAGAAAAACCTAAATTAATAAGTTATTATTTTAACTAAAGAATAGTGTCACACAACTTCTTAAGGTAATGTATTCTACTTCAGCAGTAGAAATGGCTATTAAATTTTGTTTTTTGCTAAACCAAGAAACTAAAGAGTTTTGTATGAATTGATAAGTTCTAAAACTACTTTTCCGATCAATCATATATCTATAAAATCTAAATCAGAATATCCAATGATCTCAAAAGAAGAGTTGTGCCTAGGATACCAAATCTCTAAGTTTTAAGTTTCTAAAGATATCTCAAAATTCTTTTAACAGCAATCAAATGTGATTCCTTTGGATCAACTTAAAATATAGCACACAAATAAATACAAAACATAATATCTGGTTTGCTAGCAGTTAAGTAAAATAATGATCCAATTATTTCTCTAAATTTATTTCGATAAGAAAATTTTCCCTTAAAGCCTAACTGTACTAAGGAACTCATTAGTGTACTTACTGGTTTAGCTTTATCCATTTCATATTTCTTAAGGATGCATCCTTAATATACTTTGACTGGATAAGAAATATTTCATCTTTTTTCTATCTTATGCTAACACTATGAAAGTAATTTAAGTCTCCTATCAAACTCATTTCAAACTCACAACTCATTATTTTTGAAAAATTATCACAAATATTTTTATTAGTAGATCCAAACAAAATATCATCAAAATATATTTGAATAATGAGTATGTCTTTTCCTACCCTTTTTAAGAAAAGAGTGGTATCCACACTTCTTTTAAACACAGGTGTCTATTTTTAAAAAAAGTGTTTAGCCTCTCATACTAAGCCCTCGGTGTCTATTTTAATCTATAAAATATTTTTTTTAATTTAAACACATGATTAGGAAATTTTGAATTTTTAAAACCAAGAGATTACTCAACATAAATATCCTCTTGTATCACTTCATTAAGAAAGGCACTCTTAACATCCATTTGAAATAATTTAAAACCTTTAGAACAAGTAAATACTAGTAACACCCTTATCACTTTAATTCTGGCTACTAGGGTAAAAGTTTCTACAAAATCAATTATTTCTTTTTGATTATACCCCCTGGCCATCAATCTTACTTTATTTCTAACCACTACACCTAAATAATTTATTTTATTTTTGAACGCCCACTTAGTTCCTACAATACTTTGATCTTTAGGCCATTTAATTAATTCCCAAACATCAATTTTAATAAATTAATTCAATTCTTCTTGCATGGCCAAAATCAAAAATTTATCATAAAGTGCTTTATTTATATTATTAGGCTCAACCATTAAAATAAAAGCTGAGTGGTCCACTTCTTTATTAAATCCATGCCTAATTCTAATACCTTCACTTGGCTCACCTAAAATCAATTCTTTAGGATAACTTTTAAAAAATTTCTATTCTCTAGGCAACTTATTTTCTATTCTAACATTCTCTTCAAAATTTGTCTTTCAATTCCTTGGGAGATATATTATTCCTCCAACTTTGGCTCTTTAGAAATACCATATTCATCAATTACAATATATGTGGTCTTCACAACTACCATAGTCCTCTTATTAAAAATCCTATAGGATTTACCAACACTAGAATATCACAATTTTTTTAAAGGAGTTTTACAATTATTATGTATAAACACCTTACATCTAAATGCATGTAAATGTGAAAGATTAGGTGTTCTCCCCTTAAGAAGTTCATAGGATGTCTTGTTCAACTTAGATCTAATGATCACCCTATTTAGAATATAACAAGCCGTCCTAACTATTTTATCCCAAAGATATTTGGAAAGTAAATTTTCAACCAATATAACTCTAGTGGGTTCTATCAAATCTTTATTTTTTCTTTCAATAATCCCATTATGTTGAGGGGTTCTAAGTGCTAAAAAGTTATGATTAATTCCTTACTCATTATAAAAATCTTCAACTTTTTTATTTTCAAACTCTCCTCCATGATCACTTTAAATTATTAAAATTTTAGACCCTAGATTTCTCTGAATCCAAGTAGAAAAATTTCTAAATTTATTAAATAAGTCACTCTTATGCAATAAGAATTTAACTTAAGTGAATCTTCAATAATCATCAATGATTATATATCCAAATATCTTCCCTCCTAAACTTATAGTGCTAGCTGATCCAAAAAGATTTATATGTATAACTTCTAGTGGTTTGCTAGTTCTAAGATCTTTAATTGAATAAAAGGACGACTTTATATATTTCCCTAATTGACATGTATCACATAGGTGATCCTTAGTGAAGTCTAATTTAGGTATCCCACAAATTAACTCTCAAATTAACTCTTTTTGGATAATCTTCCTAAGATTTTTCATGCTTGTATGATAGAGTTTTCTATACCATAAGCATGATTCATCAGGAAATAATTTGAGACAAAAATCATTAGAATATTAGAATAAGTTTAAAGCATGTATATATTATTTACCCTATTTTCATGCAACACATCAATTCCATTTTGACTTATAATGTAACTTATCGGAAAAAAAATTAACACTATAACCCTTTTTAAAAAGCTAACTAATACTCAACAAGTTATGTTTTAAGCCTTCAATAGATAATACATTCTCAATAAAGAAATTTTTCTTATTGTCAATTATACCTATACCTACCACTTTCCTACTGGTATTATCTCTAGTGTCACTTTATCTCTATTCCTGGCTTTTAGCGATATGAATTGAGTTGTATCTCCAGTCATATGCTTCAAATATCCATTATCCAAGAACTAAATGCTCTCATGAGAACTTGTATGAGAGTGTTTTTACAAAATTATCAAATGTTAGACTTAGGAACCCATATGAATTTGGGTTCTCCTCTTAGCAATGATAATATAGAAGCATGTTTGCTATGGTATATTTTATATATCTTAGGTTTCCACACTATATGTATTCTACTATAAATTGTACAAGTGTAAGAGATATGTCCTACCATTCTACGTGAAAAATATTTAACAATAGAAAAAGGATTTACCAATCTATGTGAGTTATAATATATTTTCTTAGGTTTTGAAATTATATGCTTCTAATCAGGATTAAAAAATTATTCAAGTGTAGGGGGTGTCATGTTTTCCTTAAATGCTTTTAGCTTTTCTTTTAAAAATGAGTTTGCACTTTCTAAGATAGCATTTTCAACTTTTAACTCATATTCTCTTTAAACATCTATAACGATCTTACATTCATTTTAAACATCAGTATAAGATGTTTCAATAAATCATGTTTCTTATTCAAATTATCAAATTCATCCAATAATGCCATGTGATTGCTATCTATAGATGCGTGATCGTTCCTAAGGATTTCATGCTCTTTTTATAAAATTAAATATTATATGTTCAGCTTGGTATGAATTTTTTGATTTTCCTATATGCAGTATGTATTTTCTTAGAAACTTTAAATAATTTTTCATATGATAAATCATAAACCTCCTCTTAATCCGACTGATCAAGTTTGTCTGCCATTAAGCATAAGTTTGTGACTTCCTCTTCTGCTTCTATTTTTGATGAGTCTAAAGCTAAGTCAGCTCAAAAAGCTCTTTGTAGTCTTTTCTTACTTTTTCTAACATTTGTTTTCTCTTGTACTTTTTCCTTACCAAGACAAGCTTTCAGATTTAAGCAGTCAGTTTTAATATGGCCAGGCTTTCTGCATTTATAAAAAATGATGTCATTAGAAATTTTTGCATTCTTATGAAACTTACCTTTATTCCACTCCTGACATCTCCATTGCTTTCTTAGGAAACTTTTCAATTGCCTCTTCATGAGTGTAATATCTTCTTCATCCTTAGGCTATGATTAATCACTTTTTAAGTCATCCACTTTTAAGGTGATATTTTTCTCCTTTTGCTTGTCACTTCCATTTATCTATCTTTGTGTCTCTCCTTTCTCATATGCAATCAATGATTCAAGCAGATTATTAATAGAATAAACATTTAGATCTTTTAACTCAATTATGGCAATTATATTTGCATCACAAGTAGTAGGTAAATAATGTAGAATTTTATTAACTTCTTCAGAATTCGTTAGTTCCCTGCCTAAAGCATGCAAAGGTGACTATCTATGTAAAATAAGTATACTTGTTGGTGATAGATTCATTTAGTTTCATGTAAAAAAGTTTTTAGTCATGAAATATAATATTTCATTTGGATTATTTCACCTCATTAGTTCCTTCATGCGTTATATAAAGTCTATCCCAAATTTATTTTCTAGTTTTACATGTTGAAATATGCATACTCTTCAAATTTTAGGGAAAGAGAAAAATTGTTAAAACATTTTTCATTTAACTGAGCTAAGTTTTTTTCCTCTAATGTCTACTCAGTAAATGATGTTTCAATCCTAATGCCATCAACAAGACTAGTTAGTTTAGTGTAACCTTTGTGTACTAAAATCCATATGTGATAGTCAAGTGATTGTAGAAAAGTAGACATATGAGTTTTCTAAAAGTCAAAAAGAATGTTATGAAATAGCAGTGGTCTAGTGATCAAATATTCTTCACGAGTGTTATAATTTTCAAAAGTAGTCATATCCAATTTTTAAAAAGTTTTCTAAACATTAATTTTGAAATAGGCTCGAATACGACTTAAAAGTTCAAATAGGCTGTTAGACATAATAAAATTGTCCCAATGCTAACCAAGAGAAGGGGTAAATTAGTAATTTAAAAATTCTCTTAGATTTTAGAATATCGATTTAAGATATTTGACATAATAATAGATTTTCACAAATGATTTTTCAACCATAATAATATAAAGTGCAAAAAATATAAATGTAATAAAAAGTAAAAGAATAGAAGAATACCAAATTTTATAGTGGTTTAGTCCAACTAAACCTACATCCTCTCCCTAAAGACTCCTTCTTTAGGTATTGCACTAAATCAAAAGTAACTCTCCTTTTACTCTCACAACAAGATGGAGATGCCCTTATAAAACCTCCCTTCCACCAACCTGGTGTGGTATAGTATCTACATTCTTTCTCATAGTGATGGCAGAGTACAAACATCATTTCTCACCCCCCTGGTGATAGTAGAGTACCAACATCTTTTTTCACCGAGTACCAATATCCTTTCTCACCCTCCTGGTAATAGCAGAGTACCATGATCTTCTTTGAAAATCTTCTCTTAAGAGCCTTCAAAGAAGTAGGGAAGTTAAGAAAAAATAAGAAATCCTTACCTTTGGATAACCATGTGAATCCCCTGGTGATGGAAGAGTACTAACATCCTTTCTCACCCTCCTGGTGATGATAGAGTACCAATGACCTATATCACTATCCTGTTGATAGTAGAGTACCATGATCTTCTTTGAAAATCTTCTCTCAAGAGCCTTCAAAGAAGTAGGGAAGTTAAGAAAAAATAAGAGATCCTTACCTTTGGATAACCATGTGAATCCCCTAATAATTTTCTCTTGCAAGATCTCTCTCTCTTTCTCCTCACTCCTAAAACACTCTCCCAAACACTCTCCTTATCCACTCTTAAGAGAAATTCATAGAAAGATATGAAGTGACAGCTTTTAGGACACTTATATATAAAAGTTAAGAAAAATTATCCAAAATATTAAAATTTCAACTGAAACATACTCAGATTATACAATACGATTGCATATTATTTGTACAAATAGTTTAAAAAGCCCTGTAAAAACCTAATTTCATTCTTTATCATTCATCTGTATAAACATAAATCATATTATATGAACAGTTCAAAATTGAACAAGTTTGTCTGGTACGATCTTGTATAAACTTTATTTCATATATTATCAGTCATCTGTATGAACCCCACTTCGTATAGTGCGAACAGTTAAAACAAATCATGCTTCATTTGGTATGAACATGGACAACCCCATTTAGTACTCTGTAAGTCACCTGTATGAACCCCACTTCATACAGTATGAACAGTTCAAAAAATGATGTGTTCGTATGGGACAAACTGGCACGCAATTTGTACTCTGGAAGTCATTTGTGAAAATAGTACAAAAAAAATTTGGCATGATTTAATTAACTTTGTTTTGGGAGAACTTTCATGACAAACCGTCTAGTATGATTTAAAAACATATAGTACAATTAGTTTTAAAAATTTATGTTTTGACTCACTCACCCATTGTGTGTATGCACTGTTACCCAATTAAATTCACACTCTCTCATACTAAAAAAAAAAGAAATTTTACAGACTTCATTACATGAAACCTAATCTACTAAGTCTTAAAATATTTGGTAGTCTGGAGCATGATTTTCCTAAAATGTTCGCACACATAAACAACAAAAAATATATATATCCAATGTATGTTAGGAGAAATAGTAATCAAAATAATAATATTTTGGCATCATTAAAAATCATATTATATAAAACTTAATCTTGAAATCTAAATTACAACAAAGTATTTTTAATTTTCTTGTATTTTAATATTCTTTTTATTTAATATATCATGCTTTTGTTTTAATCCACTATGCTCTTCACTTATTTATTCATGTTTCTTATCTAATACGATCTGATCAATCCTTAAGTTTGAATAATTATTAATTAATTTTTCATGCTATTTTTTTAAGGAAGAATATTCTCATTTAAGTCATGCATATTGCTTTTTAATTTTTTTTTATAAGAATCATGCAATTATTCTAATAAATAAAATAATTCATCACATGATAGCTTGCATACTTCAAAATTATTGGAGTCCCGAATGCTATCCTTAACCATTAAGCACAAGTTTGTTACCTCCTCTTTAGTTCACTTTCTAACATGTTTGAGTTAAAGTTCTCCCAAAAAGCCTTTTGAAATATCTTTTTAATATTTTTAGCACTACTTTTCTCCTCACTCTTGTCCTTTATCGAGTGGCTTCTGATGTTCAAGTAATCATAATGGATGTGCCATGGCACATTACATTCAAATCAAACTACATTAGTAGAAAACTTATTTGATTTAGTGATTTTCCCTTTATGCTTATCAAAGTGGTGCTTTCTCTTGCATTGCAACAAGCTTTAAATAGTTTAATCATAAGTATTATGTCATCATTTTCATCTAAATTAGAACTATTACTTTTTGTATCATCGGTCTTTAGTGTTATTGATCGCTCTTTCATTCACCTACATCTAAATGTAATTTACTCACCTTTTGCTTGTAGGAAATTAAAGAGACAAGAAAATTATCAATCGAGTAAGCATTCAAGTCCTTAGATTCAAAAATAGCATTGACTTTTGCATCCCAAGATTTGTGCAGCCAACATATGATTTTATTGACTTTTTCAAAATAAGGAAATTCAACACCCAATGTGTGGAATGACGTTATGATTTTAGTAAACCTAGTATACATGTCAAAAATTATTTCACTAGATTCCATGCAAAAAAGTTCATATTCATGTAATAGTAAGTTCATGTGTGATTATTTGACTTCATTAGTGCCTCTGTATGTAATGCAAAGTCTATCACGTATTTCTTTCCCGCTAGTGCAAGTATAAACATGAATATAATCCTCAAATTTTAATACACAAAAAAATAAATTAAATATTTTACATTTGATTGTGTTAAATAACGATCATATATAGACCATTCAGCAAAAAGAATCTCTATTTTAACTTCATTTATTATATGAGAAGGTCAAGCACAACCAACTTGAATCAAGTACCACATTCAAAAATTAATAGATTACAAAAATATATACATGAGAATTTTCCAAAAGTTAAATGGAAAAGTATAAAAAATGTTGTGGTCGAATAGTTGAATACCCTTTTAAACTGTTGTGGTTTTCCACACTGTACCATGAGGATCAAAATAATAAGAACCTTACTCTGATATCAACTGAAACTGCATGGCACACAAAGAGGGGGATGGGAAATTTCATTCTTTTAAAATATTTTTGAAGTCTTTTAAAGTTTTTTGCTTAAAACTAAATCTTGAAATATGTAAAAGTGATTAAAAGTTTAAATTAAAACTTCAAACAAAAACTCAAATGTAATTAATATATTTTTCTTTTATACTTGTGCAAAATAATTATTAATTTTGTTTTTGGTTTTTCTTTACTAATTTTCAAAATAAAGATAAACCAAAAAAAATCACCAAAATCATTTCTCACACTTGTAATCAAAATTAAACTATAGTGTAGTGAAGTAAATTTGCAAGTAAAGTGAACAATAGGAAAAGTAAGAAAATGAAAAACCAAGGTTTATAGTGGTTAGATTAAATAAACCTATATTCACTTCCCAAACATCCTCCTCTTTAGGAATTGTAGTAAATGTGTCTCTTCTTTAACACATAGCTTGGTGGAGATGCCTTCCCTCGTTACCAGGTGGAGAATCACCCTTAAACACTTCACACCCAAAGAATCTCCCTCCTCTCACCTCCACAACCCAACAGAGATGTCATTAATCCTTTCTCTTGTAAGCCCAAAGAACATGTTTATCCCGCCTTTCGCTTCTAAGCCCAATAGAGATGCAGATCTCTCTTTTTACTTTCATGGTTGACAGATATACTAATCCATCCTTTTACTTTCATGCTCAATGGATATGAAATAACCTTAGCCACCTTGGCTAGTAAGCCTTTCCCACAAAATACTCTCCTTCCTATAGATCAACTCAAAGAGCTCCACCTAACACAGCTGAAGGATCCAAGGTGCAAGCTAGCCATAGTAATCATGTGACACCTCTCACATCCTTTAACTCCCTCATTGAACTTTCCCTCTCTTAACCCCACTTGATCATGAGTAGTCAAAATTATCAAAATGCCCCTATAAGACCTATCATGAAATTTATAGGACTACACCTTGGATTTAGGTTAGCATTATACTTATCAGACTCTAAAACTGTTTAGGGACACTTAGGACTATATTAGATCCAATGTCAACCCAAATTGAGCTAAAAAGTCTAAAATTTCTAAAATTCCCCTAATATTTTATCCATGGGTTCCTTTGGTCAAAATCATTCAAGTGTCACCAAGACTCATTCTTATCCAATGTTCAACCCATGTTTTTCATGGATAGGTAAAATTTATGAAAATATCCTTTAGAAATCAATTCTCTTTACCTAGTATTAAACCATGCAAACCCAAAATCAAGCCCATCCAAACCTTACCTAAGGGTCCCTTACACTTTGGACCACCCTCCTTTGGTTATGAAACCCACTTGGGCTTACCCAATTGGGAAAAAGGGTTGATCAAACCTATATAAGCTGCCCAAATTTAAATAAACCCAACCTAAGCCAAATGAACTCAATCTAAATCATCATCATACATCCTTAACGATTCTAGATATTCTTCTAGATCAACTAATAAGTTAGTCGCTCCTATGATACAAGCTCGAGGTATGGCCAAACCAACCAAGTGAACCAAAACTTTGAAACAACATAAATAGCTCATCACTAGCCTCAGAAAAAAAAAATCTAGGACACTTGTACACACACTATAAGAAACTCCACAATAGCCAATGCCAACCTAAAAAACTAGGGATGGCTAGATTTTTAGCTTTGTTCATTTTTAAAAGCCTATAAATAGGCCACTTCAAAGAAAAACATGGTGCACCCAATCATAGAAGGTGGAATGGGGTCTGATCATTGTTGCATGTTGACATCCCTCTTATCCTTTTAATCAATTTGGCTAAGGCCCATTCACCGATCTAATAGGATTTGAGGAATAAAGCTCAATGATTTTTATTGTATGGAAGAAGGATGAAGATAAAATTCGAATATCAATTCTATATAAATATAATGGATGGTGGGTATTTGCTTGTATAAACTCTATACAAGTCTTGTGTTTTCTCTCAATTTTACCTAAGCCTTCCAATCTTGTATTAGATCATGCATATCACATGAGAGCGGCTAATAATAATATAAGCTACTTTAGATCCATCACATGTAAAGTTCAACTAAGTTAACAAGGATTTAATTAACTCATTTTTACTTATTTAATTAAATCCAACAAATGAACGTAACATTAAAACTTTATATCAAATTCACCTTTGATCCCAATATTATAATTAACACCTAAATGTATTTAAAAAAGTTGGTTTGGAAATACAAAAAAATATAATAATAGGTTATAATTAGTCTTATATATAATTTAAATTTAATAATATATAATGATAATGAATTTTTTTTATCATTTAATCACCTTTAATGGGCTGCTTATATGTTGTACTTGAAATATTAGTATAACAAATAATAACCAATATATATTATAGAGAATAATAGGTGATCTTCCCAAGAATAGTTGAAATCATCCAAATAATAAGCCAACCTCATGGATTTCAACACCCAAGCTCAGAAGGTGGAATGGTGTTACCCCGTATTTTGACTTAATATGTCTGTAATAGTTAAATTCTACAAAGATATCCCATTGCTTAGATATTCTTAATGATAGCCTATGGATTGCTTTTATCATGATGGGAGTTTGCATAATAGATCATTGATAGGATCAAGGAGAAATTATTTCTATATTGGACCTCCTCATGCATGATTTTACTATTTGTATATTTTTGAAAGAAAGTGATGTTTTAAGCATTCCATTGGAGATAAGTTTTTTGAGTTTGGGAGAAAGAGAATTTGTGATAGCTACCCTCATTATCAAAAAGATAATGAATATTATAAAACTAATTTTCTTGTACTTGAATATTATTGATTTTTGCTTTTGCTATACAAAAAGGGTCAAGTTGTAAGGTTCGGATGATGTTCTTATAAAGAAGGACATAATCAAGCTTGTTAAAGTCTCTAACATTCATAAAGGCCAAGATTGGAATGTTTATGGGGATTTGGTGGAAGTTGAGGCCATGTTTTTGGCGTTTTATAATCATTGGGTCTTAAATAATGCTTGGTTGATTTGTTGCTAAGGGCAGAAGTAGAAGTTTTATTTTCAAAGGAAGCATAATTTTGGATATCCATATTTTGTTTAAGTATAGAGAATTTGTTGTGGTTTGAAGTTGAGGGATTTGAGGTGGTTTGATTTGTTCATATGTTGGTTTAGGCTAGTGGTGGGTTATTAAGATTTAAGAAAATATCAGCTAGAGATTTTCCTATAACGGAATGTCCATCTATAGTGGCTAATGTTGGAGTTTCCAATAGCTAAGGTTTTGGTTTCCCTTTTAGCAATTGTAAGGTCATTTGTAGTGTTTATGGAGGTATGAAATTTATAATATTTCTCTCCTTGACTAGAAGGGATGTTTCAAGATTTTCTACTCTTAAGGTGGCCCCTAAGTTGAAAATTATATCATGTTATTTGGTAATATTGATTACACAGCCCATAACCTAAATAATGGGTGGGTTTTCAATCATATAAGACTCTTAGGGAGTGTTCATTCCAACAGATAGAGATGGTGATTTCATTAGGAAGAGTGTTGTTATTTTCAACTTAAATGCAAACCCAAGCAAAATTTAACCTAGGTTTTTTTTTTATGGTAACAAAGTTAATTGATAGCCAGCTAGCAATTTTTTATATTCCCATTAGGTTCCAACAACTAAGTGGTAAGTCCATAAATCTTATCCATAGCAGGATCATGGTAAACTCTTCCCTTCTAGGATTGAACTTCGTGACCATTTTTGTAGTATAAACATTTCAATCGGTTAATCGATCTGGACTATTTAAAACCAATTAGTTCAATGTTTCTCTTTCTAAATAATTAAATAAATTAATTTAATAAATTTAGTGTGAAAATAATATTAAACTTAATAAATTAATTTAAATTTGATATATTATAACTTTTAAATGAGTATTAAATGCGTATAATCATAATTTATCAAATAGCATTATTAAAACATTATCACATAATACCACCACTCCGTGTGAGCCCTTGACACAAATAAAACCAAAAAACTATATAAACTATAAAAGTGAAACTTTCCATTTGATGCACGTCTAAATAACTTTCTTAAAGTTTTCATGTTTATAAAAAAAACACTATTTTTAAGATTTTTTTAAATTAAGTTTTATAAAATAAATTTTCTTTTTTTAGTTGATAATATTTAATTTGTTTATCTATTTCATCATATATATTTAATTATACAACATAACAAATATTTTTTTATATATTTAGTTATACGCATGAATGATTTATAAATATATATAATTTTATAATATAAATTTGTAATACAATTTATAGGTATAAACTATATCTAAATATGTAACATTAATCAATAGTAATTTATATCAAATTATATGCTTATATCTAAAATAAATTTAGATTTAAAATCAAATTTAATGATTAAAAAATTTAAAATTTAAAATTATAGAAAATATTGTGCGTGACCTCTATTATTTTGCAGTCACAAAATTAAATGATTATATAATTATTATATTATTTAGACCTTACTTAAATAAATTTATTATTTTTTATGTCATTCAGTTCAACTCAAGTCGAACCATTGAATCTTGAATCTCTCATTCTTCTAGCATGATGTCCGGTCTAATTTTCACTATCTTTCTCTCCCTCATTCAGACTCCTAAAACCTGCTATACTAACCCTCATACACGAGATTGTAGTCACATCTCTCTTAGCTCATAAGTTCCTCTTGTATTTTTGTTTAATTACCCCAACTAAGCCCCTAACGTGAGTCCTTCCTCTCCTCATATACCTCTTTTCTCACCTCCTTCCACTTTGCTCCTTCCCAAAACATCAAACCATCAAAAAAAGTGAAGGAAGAAGTTATGGTGGGAGCTTGCTTGCAAAGATATTGATGCATCCAACTTTCTCCTATAAAAATCACCCTCGACACATCCCATTCTCCTTCTCCTTCATGCATCTACTTTTTTTTTTAGGGGAAACCCATAAAGGGGCGTACACATTGATCTGAAAAAGCGAATACGATGTCTTTAAAGGGACCAAGAGCTCACTAATGCTCCAAGGAGTTACACAAAACATCAAAATAAAATCTAAGAGCTCAAGATCCCTACTAAACTTAAGTACAAAATATCCTAGGTAAAACCTAGGGAGGCAAGAGGCCATCACCCAAAAATATGAAAAGATAAGAATGATGTCATTTGATCCAATCTTTTCATCCCAAAATATAGAAGCGAAAAAACAAGCAATATAAAAAACCTGCAAGAAGATTGTCACAAAAGAAAAACTCATGCATTTAAAATAGATAAAACCCCAATTTTCTATTTTCCTGAAAATCATTATGAGCAAAAAATATTTGAAGAAAAAAAAAACCATAAGACAAGAATATTAAGAATACCAAAAACATTGGCGAGAAAAAATTTTTCAAGGTACGGCCTACTCAAGGGACCCAACCAATAAAAAGTGCTCAAGCAATCTATCCTTAAACAATTGATGAACTCAACCAACAGCCAACCAACACATTAATAGTGTTATCACAAAAACCATAAGGATCTGTATAATAATCCCTAAATATAATATGATTACAAAAATTCTAGCATGACAATCCCAGCCAAAGCAACAAATAAAAAGTTAATAAAAAAAAATAGACAGAAAAATGCAGATATCATGGGAAATCAAGAACCACTGCCATGTATTGTATTTAAGCTATAGAACCACATAGCCATTACATGAATACTGCTAACAAGCAAGTTAAAGCTATCATCATAAATATACCAAATAAATAGATAATTCATAATATAATTAAATATATCCATGCTACTTAACTTACTGATGAAAGTTCGATAGGATGTTAAGCCCTTATGAACTAGCCCAAGGCTAACCAAGAGGGGGGGGGGGTGAATTGGTATTTTAAAAAATTTCTCAATCAAAACACGAACTCAAAAAAAAAAACACAATTCACCACAAAGAAAATCAAAGTGCGGAAATTAAATGCAGAAAAAGTAATAACAAAGAACACAGAGATTTATAGTGGTTTGGTCAACTTATCCTACGTCTACTCCCTAGAGGCGCCCTTCGAGTATTGCACTAAACTCAGTGTCTCTCCTTTTTCCCCCACAGCATGGTGGAAAAGCCTGTACAAACCTCCTTTCCATCGACACAGGTAAGGCAGAGAACCTGACTCCTTTTGCTTCCTCCAGAAACAGGCATAGAACCCAACTCCTTTTGCTTCCTCCTGAAGCAGATAGAGAACATCGATCAGATGCTGAAGTAGACCTCTCTAAAACCCCCAAGGAACCAGGGAAAACAATAGAAGAAGATGATGATGGATCCTTGCTTGGAGCAACCTTTGTGAAACCCCTCATAAACTCCCCTCACAAGATCGTCTCTCTCTCTCCCTTGCTCTCCCTCTCCTCTTGGCTCTCTCAGGTCAAGACAATAATAAAATATACTCTCTTGGGTAGAACAAGAGGTCTTATATAGAAGAGCTTCGGAATAGCTCTTAATTGCAACAGACTAACTTTATCATCCATGATAATATAAATATCATCCTATACAATAAATACAAATTTAGCTCAATCAGGTAGAATGATTTGGGATAATCATAAGGTTTTTGTTCATATCATCCTATACAATTAGTATAAATCATTGAATATCGTCCAGAAGATCACCCTGAATGGATGTCTGGACGATGTAAAAATAACTTAATCATCCTGGTCGATCTCACGATCGTTCCAAATGATTAGTTCAATTCAGCAAATATCATCCAGAACGTCGCCTTGAATAGAAGAAGGCTAATGTTAGATCATCCATGAACAACTAAAGTTTTTGAACTGATCATCCTGGTTGATCCTATGATCGTCCAAGACGATATGATCGAGCAAATTAAATCTTAATTGATTTCCTTAATTACCATATTAATTTAGGCATAATTGTATTGCATCATCCAGGACAATGTCCTGGACGATGTCAAAAAATAATAGATACCTAAATAGATCTGGAGCTAATTCTTTCTATTTTGAGCCTAATATCCAGGACGATGATAGCATCATCTGAGACAATATGCATAATAATGGTTGCCCTAACCAGAATGCCCTAATTAGGATTTCTGTTTTTGAGCTAATCATCCAGGATGATTTTTGGATCGTCCTGAATAATGTGATCAAAATATAAAACTCTAATCACTTAGACAAAATTTTTTGCCAAGTGTTTATGTGTAAGGTTACTTAGCATCAGGAACCACATCGTTTATAATTGACTGAAGAAAGGGTAAAAGACACAAAATGTACATTATAGGATGACTCGGTCCTAATCTATCCAATCTTTAGCTGGCTCAATTTGCAATTTAATCTTGTGGACCTGAAACATTAGTAGGCAAGGCAATCGTAGAAAAAATAAAAAAGTTTGCTATCATCAAAATCATATTTCCTGAAATCAGATTCATAATAATCTCTCCTTTTTTTTATGATGGCAAACACAAAGACAATTAAAGCAGTTCAAAGCAACGCAAATTAATAGAAATAGTGTGAAACTAAAAAATTTCAAATTTTACTAAGGAAGGAACAAAGCACAACTAATAAACAGTATAACTACTCCCCCTTTTGACATCACAAAAAGGAGGAGGGAATAGAATAAAAACAAAAATCAAAACTACTAAAAAGGATAAAGTATAACATAGAAAATTAATGCAGGACAAATAAACTAAAAGAAAGACGGACCCTGATCATTAGAAGAAGGTAGTGGTGCTGGTGGTGGCGGCTGAAAGAAATTGGACAGAGTGGGAAACTTCTCTCCAAATCAAGCCATGTCCTGGTCTTGTTGTCACTACTAGTGAGCCACATAAGAATCAAATTGAGCAATGTCCTCCTCTTGTTGCTGCTCCTGTGCAACAACGTAGGTCTCAAAATGTGCCTCCCACTGGTCGAATCGCTCCACCAACTGAGAGTGCTGGAGAAGCAGATCAGGTGCGAGATATACCTCCTCCTTAGCTCCCTCAGCTTCCTTGTGCCCAGGGTGGAGATGAGTACTTAGAGGTTATATTTTTATTCTAGGACATAGGATATGATATATCCTAAGGAAAGATTTAGCTTCCTTTTATATCTTGGATCTCTAATACTTATTAAGTGCTCAATGTATCGAAGAATTAGGTCTGTGGCACTAAACTCTCAGTGGGCCAAAATGTAGAATGTGGTGATCGAAAGGAGTGCGGTGATATGAATGTGATCACTATCTTTTGGAAGAATTAAAGTATGAAGGACATGATGGATTGTCCTAGCATGTTTCAGTAAGCTGTTAGACTCTCCAAAATGATAGGAAGCATTAGAGTTTCTTAGAAAGTGGTTGGTTGGTGCCCAGTCGTAGTCAGGATCTTGACACAGGATATGGAGTATGTCTTTGGTGGTGGACAGTTACAGGAGTTCTTCATAATCTTAATATATGATTTTGACAAGACGTCTATTCACGTAGAACTATAGAGCAGTCAAAGAGGAATTGATGCAAAGGCTAGCAAAAAATTCAAACAATAACTTTGAATTGAATGGGGCAGTAAGAGTAAAGAGAAAGGTCAAGGAAGTGTGTGCAAATAAATCAAGGATATGATAGTAGAGAATTTGAGGGTTGACAGTCTAGGATACAGTGATCCCAGTCATCTTATACCTTTGATAGGCAGCTTGATCAGTCGCATTAGTTAAACAAGGGTCCATATTTGCCCTCGAAGATCCTCCAGTAGGTATACGAGATCTTTTTCCACTAGCCATCAGTGCAAAAAATAGAAAAATAAGAAGTGCAAGACGAAATGGAGGAAGGTGTATGAGTAAAAGCATGTGGAAGCCTCAATTTTTAAAGAATCTGACCAATCATCCAAGATGATAGCATAATCATCCAGGACAATTGAGTGCAATAATTACGTCTGGGACGATTGATCAAAAAGGCGATGATATCATCTAGGATGATAGGACATAAGCGATCATCCTGAGGAGTCATTTCAGATGATCGTTAAAAAAGCATATCATCCGGTACGATTAAGTGGATCATCCAGGACAATAAAAATAATTGATTATATCAGCCGAATTTAAAATATGTGCCTAACTTTGCCACGTGGATCGTCCAGGACGAACAGGTGGATCGTCAAGGACGATCACCAATAATTGAGTAGAGATAGATAAGGTCATACAAGATGAGGAGGATCATCCAGGATGATCACAAATAATTAAAGCAGAAGACGATCAGATCGTCCAGGATGATAATGTATCATCTAGGATGATCAGAAGTAGAAGAGTCAAATCAGCCGTTAGATGGAATTTAAAAGTGAATTGATTAGATCGTCTAGGATAATATAAATATCGTTCGGGATGATGTGATAAAAAAGTTTAAAATTAGAGGATGGATGGACTTGATCATAGAAGGACTAAAAGCAAGAAAATCAATAAAAAATAAAATATGAAAAAGTCACTAAAAACATCAAAAAGGAACAAAAAAACAAACTTTTTTTGTTTAATCAAAGCTTGAATATGATAAATTTTTCATGTAATTGAATTAAAAAATTTATAAGAATTAATAAATTAACATTGTTGAAATCCAAAAAATAGTAAAAAAACCAATCTTGTTTGCCCTAGCTCGGACTTCTCCCAGGGCAAACTGTCTTTTGAAAACAAAAATCTAAATCAGAAAAAATAATTGAATAAAAAAAAGAGATCCATTCAAAACTTGATTCTAGAAAAATATTTTATAGAATAATATATCAAAGTAATTAGTCACGATCATGAATTCCAAAATTAAGTCTTTGAAAAATATGAATTGACACATGAATTCTTCTAAGATTTAAAAGTTTAAAAGAGAAGAAAGATTGCTTTTGGTGGACTCATTTTATGTCCCTTATCAATTGATTGGCGCTATTTGTGCATATTTTAATTTTTGAAACACTTTGTGCATCTTTCTTAATTTGGCATCATTGCGAATCTTTTGATTTGGCATTATTGACCACTTTTTTTTAGCAAGCTAGACCCCTTTTTTAAAACTCTTAAATACTCTCAGTTGTGAGTATATCTTCCAGATATTAGATAAGAAAAACACACTCTCTAATATAGGAAAGAATAAACCATAAAACAGAATCAAAATCATATGATAAATTTAAAGACACGATTAAGAAAAATATAAAGGTAATATAAAGACTTTGAACAGTATACATATAAGATAGATTACTGTAGCAAGATTAAAAAGATCTCAATCATAAAGTCTAGTTGTTAATTTGAGATAAACTTTTGTTTAGAAAAGAAAATTACACCAATAAAAGAAGTTAGAGGAAAGGAAATAATCTATGGTGTTTCTCCCTTTAACCTATTTAGGGATGTCAAATATTGACTACAAATTTTCAAAAATAAAAAATAAAGCATAAGATATCAATTCAATAGTGATTAGAAGAAAAATAAAACATACAAAGAAAATTAAATCAACAGAAGTGATTCATATGAAAAGTACGATGAAAAATAAATAAAGAAAACTACAACAAAAATAATAAACAACATATAAAGTTCAGAAATCAGTTAGAATCAAGTTCATGCATTTATGTCGATCACACCCAATATGGTCCTTAAATTGTTGAATGTGTCGAAGGCTAGTGGTTTAGTAAAGTATCAGCCAGTTGATTCTCAGTTGCCACATGGTATAACTTAATGTCTCCTTTGGTCGCATGATCTCTAATAAAGTGATGCCTTATGTCAATGTGTTTGGTCCTTGAATGTTGGGTAGGATTCTTAGAAATACAGATGACACTAGTGTTGTCACAAAGGTTCAAAATTGTGCATACAGGTAATCTTAAATCCAAAATTTGCTGCTTCAACCAAAGGACTTAGGCCACACAACTCCCTAAAGCAATGTACTCAACTTCAGTAGTGGAAAGTGCAACAGAGTTTTGCTTTCTACTAGACCAGGAGATTAAAGACTATCCTATAAATTAATAAGTTTCATAAGTGCTCTTTCTATCCACCCTACATCCTACAAAATTCGAATCAGAATATCCAATAATTTCAAAAAAGGTGTTGTGCTTAGGATACCAGATTCTTAAGCTTTGGGTCCCTAAGAGATATCTAAGAATTCTCTTAACTGTAGTTAAGTGAGATTCTTTAGGATCAGCTTGAGATCTAGCACAGAGATAAACAATAAATATTATATCAGGTCAGCTAGCAGTTAGGTAAAGTAAAAATCTAATCATCCCTCGATACTTCTTTTTATCAACAAAATTTTCATTCAAGTCCTTATCCAACTGAATACTAGAGGTCATGGGAGTATTAATTGGCTTGGCTTTATCTATTTTATATTTCTTCAGGATGTCTTTTATATACTTTGATTGATTTAGAAAGGTTCCATCATTTAATTATCTTATGCTAAATCCCAAAAAGTAGGACAACTCTTCCATCATTCTCATCTCAAACTCCTTACTCATTATTTTAGAAAAATCATCACATAGCCTATTTCAAAAGATCCAAAAAGTATATCATCAATATAAATTTGAATAATGAGCAATTCATCTCCTAGTTTCCTCAGAAATAGGGTGGTTTCTAGGCCTCCCTCTCTAGTAAGAATGTGTTAAGCCTCTCATACCAAGCTCATGATGCCTATTTCAATCCATATAAGGCTTTTTTTAATTTGTAGACATGATTTGGAAATTAGGAACTCTTAAAACCTATGGTTTCTCTACAAACACATCCTCTTTTATTACCCTATTTAAAAAGGCACTGTTGACGTCTATTTTGGAAAAGTTTAAATCCCTTATAATAGGCAACAGCTAGTAGCACTCTAATGGTTTTCAATCTAGCTACAGGGGCAAAGGTCTCCTCAAAATCAATCCCTTCTATTTGGTTGTACCCATTTGCCACCAATCTCGCCTTATTCCTAACCATCACACCATAATCATTCATCTTATTCTTAAAAACCCATTTTGTTCTAACTATACTATCAATTTGGTCTTTCTACAAGCTCCGAAATATTATTCCTAACAAATTGATTTAATTCCTCTTGTATGGCTAAGATTTAAGACTCATCAGATAGGGCTTGATTGATGTTGGTGGGTTCAGTCATTGAGATAAAGGTAGAGTGGTTCACCTCCTTCCTAAGTTCATGCCTAGTCCTAACACCTTCAGAAGGGTCTCCTATGATCAGTTCTTTAGGATGACTCAAAGAATATCTCCAATCTCATGGCAAGGTGTGTGTAGGTTCAACCTTTTCCTCCAGATTTGTATTTTATACTCCTTGAGTAATCTTTCCTACTCTTTCAGTGTTTTGGGACTCTACCCACTTCTCCAAATTTTCAACTCCTTGGGTAATCTCTCCAACTTCATCTTCATCTTCAACACTAGACATATTAGGATTAGATTCATCAAACACTATAAGAGTAGTCTCTTCTACCACCAAAGTCCTCTTATTAAACACCCTAAAGGATTTCCCCACACTTGAATATCCTATGAACACTCCTTCATTAGATTTTGGGTCAAATTCTCCTAAGTGTGACTACCCACTGTTAAGAATGAAAATCTTACAGCCAAAGATATGGAGGTGAGAAAGGTTGGGTGTCCTACCCTTAAGGATCTCATAGGGTGTCTAATCAAGTTTGGCTCTAACATTCACCATATTCAACACATAATAAGCTATGTTTATTACTTCAGTCAAAAAGTACTTTGGAAGTGAATACTCAACATGCATGGCTCAAGCGGCTTCAACTAAGGTTCAGTTCTTCCTTTCAGCTACCCCATTCTACTGAGGGGTCCTAGGAGCTGAGAAGTTGTGACTAATCCTCTTATCCTCATAAAAGTCTCCAAATCTCTTATTTTTAAACTCTCCCCCATGGTCACTATGGATGGTCAAGATCTCACAACCTAGTTTTTTCTAAATCCAAGTGAAAAAGAATCTAAACTCATCAAAATACTCATTCATATGTGATAGAAATTTAATCAAAGTAAATCCTGAGTAGTCATCGACAATCACAAAACCATAGACTTTCCCCCCTAAGCTCGCAGTAATAATGGGTCCAAATAAATTCATATGAAGGACTTCTAAAGGTCTTAAGGTGTTAATGTCTCTAATGGAGTGGAAAGAGGATTAGACATGCTTCCCTAACTGGCAGGCATCATAAAGGTGGTCTTTGGTAAACTTAAGCTTAGGGACACCTCTAACTAGGTCCTTATGGGTCACTCTCCTAAGGGTTTTCATGCTGGCATGACATAACCTCATGTGCCACAATCATGAATCATCAGCAACAGTTTTTAAGCAAAATAAAGTAGCATAATCAATATTATTTAAGTCAACCATGTAAATATTATTGATCCATTTTTCTTGCAAAATAGTGTTATTATTTAAGCTGATAATATAAGTATTTGTCAAGAATTTTATGATGAAGCCCTTATCACAAGGTTGACTGATGCTGAGCAAGTTGTATTTTAGTTCATCTACAAGGAAAACATTTTCAATCAAAAGGTTCTTGGAGTTTCTAATTATACCTGCGCCCACCACTTTCTTGGTGGTGTTGTTTCCAAGAGTAACACTGCCTCTAGCCCTAGCCTCCAGCAAAATGAATTGGTTAGCATCTCCAATCATGTGTCATGAGCATCCGCTGTCTAGGTATCACATGCTCTCACGAGGCCTTTTGTGAGAACACGCCTACAAAATTATCAAATGTTAGATTTAAGAACCCAAACAAGTTTGGGTCCCTTCTTATGGAAAGAAGAATGCAATGCATATATGTTATGATGTGAATCATATAATTTGGGTCTCCACACCGAATATATACTACGGTGAACCTTGCAAGTGTGTGAAATATGCTCTAGAATGCCACATGAAAAACATTAAACACCAGAAAAAGTATTTACTAATCTACTCGGGTTATAATACTTCCTTTTAAAGTTATGTGATGCATATAATGCTTTGAGATTTTCTAATTTCTTAAACTTTTTTTCTAACTCAGTGTAAGATGACTTCAAGGAATCATGTGCATCAGATAATTCAATATGCTTTTTGTTTAATGCATCAAACTCATTAAGTAATGACATGTGATTGTTATCGATTGTAAAGTGATCTTTAAGTAAAATTTCATGCTCTTTTTATAAATTTAAAAACTCCAATATCAAACTGGCATGCGATTTCTTAAGTTTCCTATATGATGCATGAATTTGTTCAGAAACTTTAAGTAATTGTTCGTAGGTTAGTCACATACCTCTTCTTGGTCAGACTGACCAAGATGATCGTCCACCATCAAGCATAAATTTATAGTCTCCTCTTCAGCTTCAGTCTCAGAGGAGTTAGATGTAGAATCTGCCTATAACGCCTTTTGGAACCCCTTATTGTCCTTGTCCTTTTTGAACTTGGGTTTCTCCTCACCCTTCTCCTTATTAGGATGAGCCTTAAGTGTAGGACAATCAGTTTTAGCATATCCCGGTTTCCTATATTCAAAATAGATCGTATCATTATAACTCTTAAAATTTTTGCTACCCTTACCTCTATTCCACTTCTGATGGTTCTTATGCTTCTTCCTTAGAAAGATTTTGAATTGCCTCATGATGAAAGCAACATCATCGCTTTTAGACCCGGAAGAGTCAGTGTCCGTGTCATTGGCCTTAAGCTCCAAAGTTTTCTCATTCTTTTTCTCACATGCATCAAGGTTTCTTTGATTCACCCCTTGCTCATAAGTAATGAGTGTCCAAGTAAGTTATCAATCAAATAAGTATTCAAATCTTTAGATTCAATAATTGAAGTAATCTTAGCATTAAAGGAAGAAGGTAAATATCTCAAGATTTTATTAAATTTTTCATAATTTGTGAGTTCTCTTCCTAAGGCATGCAGTGAGGTAACAATTTGCATAAATCTAGTAACATGTCAGAAATTGATTCAGAAGGTTTCATACAAAAAAGTTTATAGTCATACAATAAAATATTCAAGCGATATTATTTAGCTTCATTTATTCCTTCATAAGTAATACATAATTTATCATAAATTTCTTTACCAGTAGCACAAGTTCAAACGCGAATGAAATCTTCAGATTTTAAAGTACAGAAATAATAGTTCAAGCATTTCTTATTAAGTTGCACTAAATCCCTTTCATCAAAAGTCGATTCAGTAAAAGGAAGTTCAGTTTTAATGCGATTAATTTCATGTAATGGCGGTGAATAACCTTCTTTAACTAGCATCCACATGCGATAGTCAATCGATTATAAAAACAAAGACATACGAGTTTTTCAAAAATCAAAAGGAATATTATAAAACAAAGATGGTCATGTAATAGAATACCGTTCCACAGTATTATGATTACCGGAGTTAGCCATGGATCAAATTCAAAAGTTTTCAAAGACTCAATTTTATAAATCCCACTTCGATACCACTTGAAAGTTTTATAGGGATGTTAAGCCCTTATGAACTAGCCCAAGGCTAACCAAGAGGGGGGTGAATTGGTATCTTAAAAAATTTCTCAATTAAAATACGAACTAAAACCAAAACATAATTCATCAAAAAGAAAATCAAAGTGCATAAATTAAATGTGAAAAAGAAGTAATAAAGAACACAAAGATTTATAGTGGTTCGGTCAACTTGACCTACGTCCACTCCCCGGAGGTGCCTCCGAGTATTATACTAAACTCAGTGTCTCTCCTTTTTCTCCCACATCAAGAAGCTTATACAAACCTCTTTTCCACCGACACGGAGGAGACAGAGAATGGTACTCCTTTTGCTTCATCTAGAAGCAGGCAGAGAACCCAACTCATTTTGCTTCCTCCTTAAGCAGGCAGAGAACCTTGATTAGATGCTAAAGTAGACCTCTCTAGAACCCCCAAGGAACCCGGGATGATAGCCGGAAAAGATGATGATGGATCCTTGCTTGTAGCAACCTTTATGAAACCCCTCACAAACTCCCCCTTATAAGATCCTCTCTCTCTCCTCTTGGCTCTCTCAGGTCAATACAACAACAAAAGATACTCTCTTGGGTAGAACAATAGGTCTTATATAGAAGAGTTTTGAAATAGCTCTTAATTATAATAAATTAACTTTATCGTCCAGTATGATATAAATATCGTTATGTATGATCAGTACAAATTTAGCTCAATCAGCTAAGATGATTTTGGACGATTAGAAGGTTTTTGTTCATATCATCTAGGATGATAGGATATCGTCCTATATGATTAGTACAAATCATTGAATATCATCCAGAACATCGCCCTGAATGGATCTCTAGACGATGTAAAAATAACTTGATCGTCCAGGCCGATCTCATGATCGTCCTGGATAATTAGCTCAAATTAGCAAATATCATCCATAATATCGCCTTGAATAGAAGCAGGTCGATGTTCGATCATTCAGGAACAACTAGGTTTTTTGAACTAATCATCAAAGATAATATGATCGAGCAATCAAACCTTAATTACCATATTAATTTAGGCATAATTGTATTGCATCGTCCAGGATGATGTCCTGGACGATGTCCAAAAATAATAGATACCTAAATAGATCTGGCAGCTGATTCTTTTTGTTTTGAGTCTATCATCCAAGATGATGATAACATCATCTGGGACGATATGCTTAATGATGGCTTCCTTAACCAGGATGCCCTAATTAGGGTTTCTATTTTGAGCTGATCGTCTAGGACGATTTTTGGATCGTCTGGATGATATGATCAAAACAAAAAAATCTAATCACTTAGATAAAAATTTTTCCTAAGTGTGTGTGTGTGTGCAAGATTACTTAGCATCATGAACCACATTGTTTACAATTGACTCAAGAAAGGATAAAAGACACAAAATATATATTACAGGCTGACTCAGACTTAATCTTCCCAATCTTGAGTTGGCTCGATTTGCAATTAGATCGTGTCGACCTGAAACATTAGTAGGCAAGGCAAACATAGAAAAAACAAAAAGGTTTGCTATCATCAAAATCATGTTTCTTGAAATCAGATTCGCAACATCTGATTAAGCTCGATTAGAAAGAACCACTAACACCAATAAATTGGAAAAACTGAACGCCGCCAGCAACTAAGAATCAATTCGACCCTACCACTAAAAGGATTGAAAGAACTAAAATTGTAAACACATCGAAATATGTTGGAAAAAGCCACAATACAACAACTATTGAGAAATTCATAGCTTAATATATAAAATAGATAATGGGTGGTGACCAACCAGCTCAAAAGTGTAATATAATGAAAGTCATAAAGCCAACATACTAGCTGCCACTCAAATCTGATCCAACTCTAAACCAAAATGGGAGAAGAGCAAGACCAAAAATTTTGAGAAGGATAAATGCTACAACACCCATTGAGAAGCTGAAACCCATCACCCAAGGTTAGGTATAGGCCTAAGGTTGGGTGATGCCCTTCCTTAGACTCAAGGTTAGGTATTCCCTACCTTGGTTTGCCAGTTGATCTATCCATTAGGAGTAAGTCTTCTATCAGCATCCTATGGACCTAAGGTTGGGTGATGCCCTTCCTTAGACCCAAGGTTAGGTATTCCCTACCTTGGTTTCCTAGTTGATCTGTCCATTAGGAGTAAGTCTTCTATCAGCATCCTATGGACCTAAGGTTGGGTGATGCCCTTCCTTAGACCCAAAGCTAGGTATTCCCTACCTTGGTTCTCCAGTTCTCTTTCTAATAGGTGTAAGCCTTCTATTAGCATCCTATAGGCGTAATGATTGGTAGATCCCTCCCTACACTCTTGAGATTCTACTTCTATTCGGTCAATGCTAATATGCTGCAGCAGAAGTTCCTTCTACCACACACATTGGGGTCCATTTGTTGCCTCATTTTTGTATGAGCGTCAGTAAGGCCCTTCCAACTCTAGATCAACCTAATCCTAAGATCCACTCTAGACTTTAGATTCTTTCCTAGAGCCAGACCTAGGGCCTACTCTAGAGCTTAAGATTCTTTTCTAGAGTCAGACTTTAGGGCCTACTCTAGAGCTTAGGGTGTCTTTATATGTCCCAAAATATCTGGAGCCCCTACTAGATCACTAGATCTTAGAATTCCTCTAGATTCCAGGACCAATCCATACCCAAACAATCCCTACCTTTGATTACCAACCTCAAATAATTCCCTTACTTCAATTACACTCCACATCAAATCAATCCCTACCTTTGATTAATTCCAATTTCAAATCAATCCCTACCTTTGATCTTAATTCCAATTCAAATCAATCTCCTACCTTTGAATCACACTCCACCTCTAATCAACTCCCTACTTTTGATCAACTCCATCTTCAAAGTTAACCCTACCCTTGATCAAATCAAAGTCTCAAACATTACATTCAATTCAAATTCCAAATTAATTCAAGCATAACATAACCCAATTTTGATCGCAATACTACTTGAGAATCCAAACTTATCAACTTATGATCTTTGATCCGCACCTTTAATCTGCTTTGACTTCACCACCATTAACTAATCACAACAATGATTTTAAATGATTGTCTGGATACGTCCAGATTATAATCATCTTCAACTAAAATCCATTGCCAAATCCAGAAATCCAGACTCAAATTCAAGTCCTTAAGGCCCTGTCCTAAAGGACCTTTTTCAAAGACTTTTCAAACTTTCAAAACACCAGGTACAAAGGCCTCTGATTCAGGTCTATCACTATAAAGTATCAAGACAATGTCTCTAAAGGTTAACCCCCGATTGTTGAGCCCATTCTGAGGTCTCTAACCCCAGATCTAATTAAAATACCAAAGGCTATAAAAACTTCAAATTTTCATGAGCCTATGCCATTAGACCTAAACATTTGAAGATTCTTGATCTGGAGCCCTTATCAAAGCCTCATGATCAATTCAGACCCGTTGATTCTAACCCATGAGCAGTAAACTGCATTTTTCAGACCCATTTTTTACCCTAGTTGACCAATGGGTTAAAATTAACAGAAATACCCCTATGGGATTTCAAATGCCCATTTCAACTCAAATCAATTCCAAACTCTTTGAAACCACTTTCAACAAGTTTCAAACATTGAACCTAACTTGTTGAACTCAAACCCAGACCTTGAGTCAACCTGGTTGACCAAGTCAACCAAGTTTGACCCATTAACCCATACACCCCTTCCCTTTCAAATCTTTGAATCAAGTTCATTCCAAGTCCTTTTGAATGCAAGGGATGACCCCTTGGGCACCCAAGAGACCTCTCTTGGAGATCCAAGCCTTGGGCACACTTAGGTTAGCCATATGGCTTGACCCAAGTGACCAAAGAGAGGCCTCCCTTGAGCCATCTCTTAACCTTAATCAAATTGAATCCAAACCAAAGTGTCATTGGGTTCCCATTGACCCAATGCACCTTCCTTGATCAGCCCAACCCTTGGGCTAACTTGGGTCAAGAGTTAGGCTAACTCAAAGTACCCAAGATCACTTGGGATTGAGCCAATTCTTTACCTAAGCCCAATTGAACTTGATCAACACCTCCCATAGGTGTCCCTAGGTCCAACACACCTCCTCCAGCTAGCCCATGCTTTGGGCTAACCTGGGTCAGGTTTTAGGCTAACCCAAAGTTGCCAAAAACACATGGACTCGAGCCATCTTCCAACTCAGATCAAATTGGACCAAATTTCCACTTGCATTGGGTCCACCAGACCCAGACCCACTTCCCACCTCAAGCCCATGGTCTGGCCTGACCTGGGTTGAGCCCAAATCGACCCGAACCGAGCAGATTTGGATCAACCCGAGCCATCTTCTAACCCAAACCAAATTGGATCCAATTGCCAATTGCATTGGGTGCACCAGACCCAGACCTATCTCCCATACCAAACCCAAGGTCTGACCTGACCTGGATTGAGCTCAATTTGACTCGAACCGAGCAGGTTTGGGTCTAACCCAGCCACCAGTTCAATCCAGACATTCCCTGGCCAAATTAACTCCACCCTTGACTCCAGCATGTCCCCATCGGTCTCCCCCAGTCAACCCGACCCAAACCATGGCCGGCGGAAGTCGGGGCTAATGGAAAATGAGTTCTGGTGGTCCCTCCAGACAACTCCTGGTTCAAAGCTGCTGCCCACCGGTTTGATCCCCACGACCTCCCTAGGATGTCGCCATCTTCCACCTGGCAGCAATCCGAGCCCTCTCCAGCTCAATCTCGACCGTCCAAGCTCGCCAAAGGTAGCCGAATAGGCTCGAGCTCCCCAGACGGCTAGAAGCATAGACACTCGTTCGAAATCGTTTCCCAGAGCTCCTTCGACCTCCGAGACGCTCCCTTTGAGCTCCCAGATTGATCCCTTCGTCAGTTCGAGCAAGCGCCCGTGAAAGCTTTCGGCGTCCCGCTCGAAGTCATATCTCCGGCCGTCCTCCGGTCCTGACGTCTAAAGGAGATCAGTTCGCCATCGCCCCTTGAAGCTTCCTGATAGAGAAGCTCATTTATTGAAACCTTCTCTGTGGTAATCCCTTCATCTCGAGCTCCCTAGCTAGGTAGTCCGGTCAAGTGTGAAGGAAACCTTCACCCCAATGGATCTCCGCCGTTGGATTGAAGGTTTCCAGTGTCCTGATCCTCCCTGCAAAATTTCATCGGAGTTCACCGGCGGGATCGCCCGGATCACGTCGGAGAAGCTTTGCGGTCTCGGATACGTGCGGGAGGTTGAAGATGAAATCTCAGCCGTTGATCTCGATCGACGACTCGGATTAGATCCCGCGGTATCGGAGCGCCTTTGATCCCAACTGTTCGATCCGCCATCTGATGGCTGTGGTTAATCCGACCGTTAACAGTTAACGCCAATGATTGCCTAGCCAATCAGCGCGCGGTGCGTGTAAAGGGAGCGCTGACTGTGTAATGGCCGAATTAATAAATCCAGAAATTCAAGGGAACTTCAAAAAATCATAACTCCCTCCACACTTGTCCAAATTAGGTGTTCTTACGCTCATTGGAAAGGTCTCAGGGAGATCTACAAAAGCCCTATGGTTCCAGGCCCTGGTTAGATCAGTGTTAGGCTTAATTTCAATCTGAGCATTTATTAATTTCTTTAATTACTCTTTGAATATAAGTCCACCAGGTCTGGAATTTTGGGAGATTGAAATTGAACATGTTTTTCACATGTCCAAATTTTATTTCCCTATTTTAAGATGTTCAAGGGCATTTTCCCCAATTTTCAAGTTTACGGGTCATAGTTTGACCCTTAAATTCAAAATGGGGTATAGACCTATCCAATGGGATTTAGGATGTGATTTTTTGTGTGCTGATGATGTGTAGGATAAGGAGTGTAGAGCCACTGATTTTGCCCCAATCCAAGCTTAGGATAGACCCCTATAGTGATTTGAAGATGACTTAGAGCTCACCTTGGGTGGTTTGGTTAACCACCTTAGAGTACTCCATTTGAGCTCAAATTTGGTGGGTTTAGTCCTTAGGGTCAGGTGATCCTATGGTCCAAATTTCATCAATTTTGGAGTTCATTTAGTTCCCCAAGTAGGAGCCTCAAAAATCCTTCTTAGAAATGGCCTATAAACCCTAATTAATTGATAATGAATTGTCTTTAACCTCATAAACTCCATTAAAATGTTTATGATTGTTCCTAATTAATCCCCTAATCAATAAGAATTGAAACTCTCTTAAATTGATTTCTAGATTTGTCTTAGTTTAGTCTTTAGGTAAAATCAAGGGTTAACCAGCTTTATTAATCCCAAAAACATTGAAAATCCCAAAAGGGCTTTAAACACTTGTTGATCTGTCCTTAGGTCATTTATGACCTTTGGAATTGATCCCAAGGAGTTTAGGACTTATTTGGGTTCAAATCGTTAAGCAGCCTCTTAGTTGTAATAATTTGGCAATCCCTATGAATATGCATAACTTCTAAAAATCATAACGTTTGATAGAAAACTCTGAATTGAGTGTACCTCCTGTCTAACAATTCAAAATTAGGTCTAGTATTTATTAAAAATCTGAAACCCTTAAGATTAATCCTAATTCTAATAATCAAATTTTGACCCCTTAGTTAGCGTACCTGGATAATCCTTTAAAATCTATTAACTCCTTCAAATTCCAGAATTTTCATAATAGGATTATAAAATTCTCAACCAACCCATTAAAGTCAGTAATCAACTCCCCTTAATATTAATTCACTCCTTTAATTCCAACCAATTTAAAATAACTTAATTAACCCCGATTGCTACTGGGTAACCCATGCCTACGAGGCTATTAGCTTAGCCCCAAGGAAGGTGAAATAAACTTCACAGCCTCGATGTGAAACAAAGGTAGTAATCAATTGACTTTTTAAAATACATTTAATTAAAATTCCTAATTCACTAATACTTAAACTTTAACTCAAATCCCCCTTTTAAGCCTTAACAAACCCAGAACTTTAGACAACTTTGATTAATCACCCAACTTAGGATTTACCCCAGCCACACGACCTTTTTACACACACTTTAGATGGTTTGCTAGGACAACCAACTCTAGATCTAGGTTTGGCCGGTGTTTACTTTATTGCTGTGTGCCGGGTTTTTCGTAGTTTTCACTGGATGTTGTGGATGAAATTGCTTTGCTATGTCTGCTTACTTTTCTGCACTCTATGGATGGATTGATGTGTTTGGCGACTAGACTACCCTTAGGTTAGGTACGATATGGATGTTCACATATTTTTCTGCAGGTGGCCACGCTCATGCAGGGCAGTAAAAGGGGGCTAAATTAATAAAAAAATATTAATTGTTATAAATGCTTGCATATGTGCTTCAGCTGCTAATGCCCCCAAATAAAAAGAGCGTGGCCAGTGTTTGTATAAATGTAATTTGTATAAATGTCAAGTGTTGTGAAAGTTAATTTTGAGATGGGATACATAGGTCCAAAGCTTGGATTCCAAAGAGGAAAGGATGCCCTTTTGGGAAGTACTCCTTTTCCATTTGGAAATCCAAATTTGGATCATACTTTTTCTACACCCAAAGAGGAAAGAGTGGCCTTCCCCTTAAAAGGTAAGTGCCCTCTTATCCATTTGGGTAATTTACCACGAAGAATCCAAGGAGTTTGAAGAAAAGGAGTCCAAAGAAGAACAAGATTGAAGATTTGAAGTTTGAGAGTATCCCACT